>NC_135303.1:21729500-22081500 GCF_051311805.1 Agelaius phoeniceus
AATTAACCAGATTCTCTAACTCATATTTTTGCACAAGATAAAGAAATTAGTTGTGTGAAGTCAGGTAAAATGGTGAAACCAGGTAAAAGGCAGTAGCAAAGAGAGGTATGGGGAGAAACACTTTATCTTTCTCTTCAAGTTATTTAGCACAAATGAGAGTACACTTGTATATAAGGTAAAGAAATTGCATGCTAAAGCACACTGTTCATATGAGAGAGGTTTAATTCATTTTCCTATGACTCTTGTAGTGATGAAACTGAAAGCGTCACGACACATCCCAAACACTATCATCATTGTGCAGAAGTGGGGTATCTAAAGCTAATCTGGGTTCAAACACTTGGTTAAGTGCTGGGATTTCATTGTCTCTCCCTCAGTTGCACAGAAGAAAGCACAGGCTGCCTTTCCCCAGGTCCCCATGCCTGAAATGAAAGGAAATTTCTTCACTTTGTTTTATTATTTGTATACATAAATACAATGTGCCTTGTACCTGAAGCCTGGATTCATGGTATTCACAGGAATATTACCAAGTTGCAAGAAACATACATTTTGATAGAACAGTTACTTTCTAACATTTTTTCAATTACATTAACTTTGTTCCAACTCTAACAGTAGATTTAGAAGCATTTCCCCTTCACCAAAAGAAACCTAGCTCATTTTAGTTCACCTCTGTGAGCTAAAGAAATCTTAAATGCTGTTGAGACAGATTTTATGCAGAGATGCGCACAAACCTGCAAAACTTTACAGTTTTAGATCTGGAGAACTCAGCATTTCACTGGGGCTACTCATGTGGACATGATAATGGGTTCAAATGCTTTGCTGTCTGAGGCTTCTAGGTTTACTCTTCTTTTTAGGCATACACCGGTATTCTTCCTCTGTAGAGTAAGGTTATACCACTGCTAAGGCTGTTACTTTTAAAACAGTGGCAGCAGAAAGGTGTTAAAAAGTCTGTTTTCTGTAAATTGCACTAATTGTGTAGCTGCAAAGGAGTTTCATGAGATGGCAGGCATTGAAGGCATGTGCTGCATTGTAGGTGCACGCCTTTGCCTCTGGCATGTGGATGCATCATGTAAAGAAACCAAATGAGGATCTCTTTCTCATAAAAGGTGTTCATGCACAGTTGGCCATGCATGGAATCACAGAATCACAAACTAATAGAGTGATTTGGGTTGGAAGGGACCTTAAAGACCATCTAGTTGTAATACTCCTGCTGTGTGGGACTCTAGCATAATATTGGACCCAACAGCAGTACCGTAAAGTGTTGACACTCATGCCACAGATATGGGCACATTTGGTGGGATTATCAGAAGAAAAATCTTCCCCAGCTATACTCTGCTTGAATTTGCACTTTTTGTTACCAAAATATATCACTATGTGCCACTAAATCTGCATCAAAAGTAATGCATGAGAGACTAAAAGCTGCTTTGAAGTCTGATCGAGTCCCAGGAAATAGGTCTCTTTAATTTCAAGCTACAAGAAATTTTGCTCATAAGAACTTTGTTAAAACAGAACAATCTTAATTCTCTCTGGTCTGAAGGAATGAATTTGTCTGCGAAGTAACATCTAATGGCAGAGCTTTTAGTGTTTAAATCATTCCACCTCATTTCAGCATTTAAGGGTCTGCCTCCTAGAGGAGAGAAGTCCCCAAGTGCCAGCAGCTGATCTACACAACCACAGCTCCTCAAAATTTAGCAATGAGGAATTTGTGTTGTTTCAATCAAACATCCATTCTTCTTTCCCCAGTCCAAGATGTGAAACTGTCCTAAATACATATCACCATTTCCCAAATTTTACCTGCTGCTTTTTAAAAAAGAGTAAAAGCATTTTATTTGTGCATGTTCTCATGAGTTCACAGTGATTTAAAACATTTCACCAGTATATTGCAATTTTTACCTATTATTTTACATTTTAAAGTGGGACAGTGCAGTACTGGAAATAGTGAGGGTTTAAGGTAGAGATCTGTTTAAAAAAGATTTGAACATGGTAAAATCAATCTAAAATCTATACTAGGCAGGGAAGTGGCAGGGAATAACATGAGCAAAGGGAATAAAAAGCTCTGAAGAGCCCACACCAGTTGCTAATACTTAATCTCTTTAAATAATGAATTAGCTGCTCATATCTAGTCACTGCAAAGAGAAAGCACTTTCTTTGTGAAGTGAAGTAAAGCTTGAATAGCCATGAATTATTCAGTATAAAGTGTGCCAGTTAAAATGCCTTGATATTTGAAGTCAAGTGTAAGATTATCTTTTGTCTGTCAGAAAGCATCTCTCCCATGTTACTGAGACTTGAGGGGGGTGGAAAAAGGGGCCAACCAGGGCACAAACATGTCAAGGAAAATAAGGGAGGTATTGTAGTAACATGCAGAAGCATTTCCACTAATGTATGAGCTCCAATCCTATGCAGGAAATGTTCTGCTAGACTTTTTTCTGCTTACTGTTTCTCTTCTCCTTTACCTTCATCACTGCTCCATTGTCTGTGACTCTGAGAGAAGCACTCATGATGCAGCAACAATACACCAAGGCTCCTTCCAGCAGAGACACTATCAGTTATTGATCTGTCAGCCTTTGCTGAAATGCAGAAATGTATTTCTGTACTCAAGTTTCTAACAGACCTTTTTACTGTATCACAATGTTTACTTTAAAAGAATGCAGGAAAGTCTTGCACAGAAAATTACTGTTTCTCAGGAAAGTTGAGGTCACCTAGCTTTTTAGTACAACATGATTTCCAAAATCTCAGTTATGCTATATTTTGAAGTAGGGGGAGAAGCGGGGGAGAAAGGGGGTGGTGTTTCCTTTTGAAACTGTCCACATTGTTGATGGTACCTCCACGTATGTCAAACATGTCTTTTATTTTATTTTCTACCTGTGTTTTAAATAGATTACATATATTTTTTCTTTCTCTTTTTCTTTTTCTTTTTCTTTTTCTTTCTTTTTCTTTTTCTTTTTCTTTTTCTTTTTCTTTTTCTTTTTCTTTTTCTTTTTCTTTTTCTTTTTCTTTTTCTTTTTCTTTCTTTTTTTCTCTTTCTTTCTTTTTCTCTCCTCTGTAGTTGTTTTTTTTTTTTTTTTCTCATGATTGCAATTGAGTTCAAAATATCACAACATTCTGAAGCCGCAGAGAAAAAAAGGTTGGTGTTTGGGAGCACATTTTTTTTCAGTCCCTCTTTCCCATTTTTTCTCCTCAAATTTCTCCAATAATCTCCACCTAACCAATGCCTTCATCTTGTCTTTCTATTTCATGGGTATGTGATCTGTATTTGGTGGCTTTTCAGATTCAGCAGTACAACATTGGCAACTAACCCACAGATGTAGCATCCAAAATAGTCAGTAAATTGAATAATCTTTATGGGCTATATACAGCTTACCACTTAAAATCCCCAATTTAAGCATCTTATTCTTCCCATCATTGATTACACTGGCAGGCAGGAACTAGCAGGTCTGACCAGAGGTTCGTCTGTGTGCCTCATCAGGGATGCTACCCTATGACAATAACACTGAGACTCTATAAGAAATGTGAGTACAATTGGGTGTGAGAACAGCAAGTCAAGATTGCTTAATCACTTCTAGAATATTTTAACTACCATAATTTTCTGCAATCCACTTTATATTGATTTTGATAAGAATTTATGCAAGCTTGACACTTCTGAGAATTACAGCCTTGGACTTTGAGATCAGACTAGAGAACACAAGGGGTATCTTTTGTTTCTGGATCACTGATAGTGCTCTGTGGAGTCCTCAGTGAAGGACCATATTAGTACTCCCAAGGCTGAGACTGAGAATTATCACTTCCCTACCTATTAACTGAAAAAAAAGAAGAAAAAAGCTGTAACAACACTGAAAAGTAGTGCTGGCTGTAAAAAATGTCATAAAAGAATTATACTTTGAATTAACTTATTTAAAAGAGATGGAAGAGTTACTGCATACTTTTTGGAAACACCTACAAACTCTTCCATTTGTGTATTAATGTAAAACTACTAGTGCTATTGATCAGTCCATGTTTGGATAAATTTCCCACAACATAAAAGTAACTTACCTTTTTGTCTAAACAGAACAACCCATCTGTCATCTCTTCTGTTTATTTTCATGTTTCTGTTGAAACTCAAAGAACCAGACTTTTCTAGCCAGACCAAGCCCAGGACAGAGAAAAAAAATCATCGTTGTCTGTTTCACCTGTGCTGACTACAGATTAAAAAATAAGCTGCAATTTTAAGTATTTATTATTTCTCTTTTCTCAGACATCTTTCTGCATGTTGGGTGATACTCAATTTTATTTTTAACAGATATTAACCAAATAAACAGTGGCAGATTAGCTCTCTTTTCTTCAGCTTCAAATGGGATCAGATTCAGAATAAAATCTGAATTACACCACAGAATGAAAATAGGAGAAAGAAATCACATTAGGGTTCAGAACTTTCCCTCTGGACAAAGACAGCTGTGTGATTATATGGTTAGAAGGAAAGTATTTGGAGTTAGAATTTTCTTGTAATACAGCACTGATTTAAAATTAATATAAAGAATCTAGTATTAGGAAGATGAATCAGAATTGAGAAAAAATTCACTAATTTATTTGTTTTGAAAGGAGATACTTGTATGATGTCTTTTAAGATATGTCTTGAAATGTCCTCATTCAACAGATTAAGAATATACAACATGTTGCATGACAAAAAATGCAGTCTTTAGAGTAATTTAAGATTGATGTTTAGTAACAAATGAAAACCATTTGCCACTCTTCCCAGAGAAATTTTGGAATGAAAGATTAATTATTCATATTATTGTGGAAGCTTGATCCAGAAAAACTCTCTTTTGTTCCAGAAATTAATTTAAATGTATTGAAATGATTTCTCAGAATTTATATGGTGCCTTTCCTCATTAAAATCTATGGATATATATTTGATATTAAAAGAACACAGATTTTAGCAAGGAAAGTTAGAGGCTTGTTGCCTTTTAAACATCACGGACCATATCATAGTCTCCATTGTATGAAACTAATTCTTGCTGAAATGAATATAAGTCCCACATATATGCTGTTTTCATAATCAGAACCAATTGTTTTTCTGCTTGCACAATTCAGGCAGGGTAAAGGAGAAGACTTAGGAAACTGAGCATCACAAGGCAGTTACATTCTTTGGTTCTCAGAATGTGCAACACACTAAATCTTATTGTTCTCACTTGTGGCTTTAACAGAATTTTATTAGATCTTCCATATTTTTACAATGAGAAGAACCTCCATGATTTGTTCTGCAACTCTGTATAATTCGCCACTATTTGAGTTTTGTTGAAATAGTCACATTTTTCATGCATCTTGCTGAATAAACAGATTTTCCTTAGCTAGCTTAAGTGAATGTGCTTTTGTGACTTTAAAGCTACCAAAGTAGAAAATAGACCCATAACCAGTTTATTCCACTACAATGATGTTTGGGACTTGAGCATGGTTTGTTTTGGGGTGGGGCATACCTGAAATTTTACCCCAGAGGCATTATGTGTCTTGCTTCTAAGAAGTTTGTGGTCTACTTGCACTATATGGCTTCTTGTTTAGGTTTTGGGGCTATTATGTGTGGAGTTTTGTGTGTTTTTTACAAATTAACAGCAGCTCCTGACTATTTGCACACTATGCAATATGAATGTCAGACTGACCTTGTTCTTTAAGAATTATGCCAGATGTCCCATGCTCAAAAATACCCACACTAATTCTACAATCACCACTATCAGAGTTTTATGTTGTAATCAGGTGTCACAATGTCTTTTTATATCAGCACTTGTATTGTTTTTGAATAAGTCTAGAAGAGAGAGAAAAAAGCATACACTTTAACTGGGCCCCTAGCATATTTGTAGAAAATATTCAGGAAAAAACCCCAAACAGTTTTTAAAGTACTAGAGCCCTTTGACATCTTTGACCTCTGTAGTACCTACAAAAGAGGCCAAATGATACCCTTAAGATGCCATATCTTAAGAGGACGCTTCAGAATCCTATTTCGTAGTGGATATTTGAAACAGAATTTTTTTCTAGGCAAGGCCAAAGGTTAGATTCTTACTTTTCCCCTGATACATTTTCATGGCCACTAAAACTTAAATAATTGCACATGCACATATTAGCAGTCAGGATTTGTTAAGGTCCATGTATTAGCCAAACTTTTCCTCTGTAGGCTCATCTGAATAACTGACCCATCTCTATTGACTCCTAAGCCACAAAAATTCACATTTTGAATAAACCTTTCAACAAAAAACCTTATTCTGGGGGTTTGAATAAATCCACAAACAAATTTAATGGGAAAATATATAATTACGTTGGAGGAATAATTACAGGACAAAAGTGTTCTGTTGCCTTCTTTAAAAACAGCATTTCGTAACTGGATTTTCATAATACCTTCTAGACTGAAAAATCTCAAAAATTAGATAATAGGTTTGAGTACATCTTGTGCTGGCATGGAAACACAATATCTGTTGTTTAAGAAAAGGTTCCACTGATTATTTAAAATGAATGCCTGTCACAGCTAAAAGGGTGTTAGCCTTACTTGTTACCTTTAATCTGCAGTCCATACCCAAATAAAAGAACCCATCTGTAAATCCTATTCACCTGTAGTAAAAAAATTCTAGCCTTCCTAAAATGAAAGATATTATTGTTACTTTTTCTATGTCTATAATAAATGTAAAATGCTCCAGTACAAATCTAGTATGCTGTAAGTATAACAGGTTGAATTTTTTACCCCATTCAACAACAATAGTGATATATGAAAAAAAAACAGGTGGAAAAATGACCTGCATTGAGAAAATTATCCTTCAGATTCAGACATAGAAGAAAAACATAGCACAAAAAGTATTGACTCTTTTCTTTCAGTGGAGCTTTATTCATCATTTTGGGGGGAACACATTATGAAATTATTAACATAGCTGAAAATTATTGTTCTTTCTACCTTCATTCTTTCTCTTCTATTTTCATTCTTTCCTTTCTTTCTTCTTTTCTTTCTTCTTACCTTTCTTTCTCTCCCCCCACCATTTCTCTCCCTCTCTCTTTCTTTTTTTTCTGTCTTTCAAAAAGCAACCTATTAAACCAGTAAATCAAGGAGGAGACAATAAACATGCCCATTCCAAATAGTAAATAATTATTTTGTCCAACCAGCTGCTGGCAGTTATGAAATCTGCAACAGCTAGTTAGTCATCCCCTTAGGCCTAACTGCTCTAAAAATCACTTCTTTTCCTTTCCTTACTCTCTTGTTTTTTTCTCCCTTTTTTTTTTCTTTTCAGAGCACATATCCAGATACAGAATCTCTGAGCTAATTATCAGGGCTGGGATTCTCAACTTAATCATCACTACCAATTCCCTGGAGAACAGTGGCATCTAAGAGCTAACCCCTGCCATGCTGAATCACAGTCACACAGATGAAGAATCAAAGCCCACTGAGATTTTCAAGGAGGAGTCCTGTACACAAACTTCATATAATTCTATACTTTACAATTGAAGTGTAAAGTAGGACAGAGTAGCTGATAAAATGTTATTTATAGTTAAAAACATTAATATTAGAGATGGTTAGTTTAATAAGGAGTCAGGAAAGAGAGAGTCCATCTGCCTGCATTGTCTAAAAGCAGTTCTACAGTGCAGTATCTGTAAGAATTAACTCGTTCTACGTTCATCATTAATGGAAAAAAAGGTGGAAAGAGACACAATCTACTAATTTGCTGCAACTTTGCATCAAGTATTAAATTAAGAGAAGAGAAGGATAGACTGCAGAATCATTTCTCTCCATCATCCTCATTAAATTTCTTTTCAGCAGGGAATTGTGTCACTGGTGCTTTAGTTATCTGCTGTGATTTCAATCCAATATGCAGTTTGAGTGCTCTTTGTATGTAACTGCCTGTATTTGCAGGTACATAGGATGACATGCAGTTACATGATGTCAGTAAATGCCAGGCTTAATTGTTTCATAATCATTTCATGAAATCATTTATTTTGCATGAATAAACACAGATGCTTATAGTCTCTGCTGGTGTAAATCGTAATCGTTCCACTGACACCAGTGGAGGTGTGCTAATTTACACCAGATGGAGATTTGGCCCGATTATTTAAGGACCTGAGGTGTTTGGCAAAGGCTCAACAGGCACAACTGAATTGTGAAGTTTCCTCCTAGGGTATTTCAGCAGTAAATTACATTTTATACAGAAATTTCAGCTATCTGGATGTAAAATCTTCCTGGAATAACTGCGGCAAATTAGTTGGTCTGTTAGATGAATGATATTTGCTACAGCACTTGCAGATGTTCAGTCTTATGTTAGATTCCTTTGATGCAACTGCCTATAACAAAGATACATTTATCACACTTACAGCTGTCTAACCTTTAAATAACATTGCTCAGATGCAAAAAACTTTCTGAATTTCAAACTATGCTGTTATATTTTATTAAGGTTTGGGTATCGCTAGCAACATTGGCAGGTTACAAGATGTTCATAGTGAACTGTTTGCTGTGTTGTTTAAGACTGCAGTTTCAGGAGTTTTTAAAATATGTCGGAATTTATGGTTAAGCTTTTTAAGTATAAATGTCTTTTTAGCATGCATCATAGAACAAAGAAATTAAGAAAATGTCCTAAATAAACAGGCAAAGTTAAAATCAATCATTTAAGAAACTCAGCCATCTTTTTCTGTCCATCTTACAGTAGTTATTATTTAATAACCTTGGAGCACCTTGCATATTGCTTGATTTGTGACTTTAGCAGTACAGTAGATGGAAGGCACTCTTTTTCACAAAATTGTAGTGGAAGATATGAACTTTATGCCAAGAAACCACAGTGAGATTTGAGAGTCGGTGGAGAAGTCATGCATACATTGGCACAATTTTATACATCTATACAGAGGATAACAAAATAAATTAAACTTGAATGATTAAAGAACATGAAAGAGAAAAAGAATTTTATTCTCAATACTGCCACAAACACCTTTATTCTCATTTTCTTTCCTTTTCTCTGTCCAAAAATTAAGTAAAACAATGTTTTATCATCCCTTTTAATTTGTTTTATTTTGGAAAACCCTCCAGAATGCGGTCAGTCTTACTAAGTATCATAATAACTGCAAGAGATTCTGCTCTATAAGCCCAAAAAAGAGCTGTTTCTCTGAACATCGTTAGGACATAGTTATTGTGTAAAACCTGTCCTCGCCTGTTGCTAGAGGAAATTCTATAACCAGGTGAGTATGGCAGCAGTCAGATTAAACTATAGGAAAATTTGATTCGATTTTTAATTGCTTCCAAAAGGAAAAATAAACAGTTTTATTTCATTATTTCAGTAATCAGTGCAGATATGATTGTCAGAAGGACCAGCCTGTATCAATTATGCATTTTTTCTGGTATATGTCTAGCTCTCTTTAGCACCATGGCTCCATATTATAAGTAGAGATGTATTTTATTTGGGTTCATTCCACCTGCTGGAGAAGGATCTGATCCCTACTTGTGTTTTCCTGAAAAGCAATAGAGGAGATATTATTTCAGGAGGTGTTATTTTCATCCCCTTTTCCTTCCTGAACACATACAAACAGTTTAGAGCTTTGCTTATAAATTACCCTTAGATGGGGAAGAAGCTGACTTGGCACGTTTTTCTGTTGCATGGATTATAGCAGATGGGCAACCAGCAACCACCTTTAAAGAACCATCCCCTGTTGATTATTCTGTTCCAACCAGACAAGCTGTTGTAATGGGAGACACCTTCTTTAATCATATATACCATATTTCTAAATATTTATATGTATTTATATTAATTCATAGATCTCAGGAGATTCTGTAGAGCTCTTTGTCAAATGTTTCTGAAATTCGTCCTGTGAAATCATTCTTATCTTGACTGATTAAATATTTTTACAAAAAATCCAGTCCCTAATCTCCACCAGTGGAAAGTGCCAAAGGTGAATGCTTTATCTGTTTGGATACTCATTCTGTTGTCCCTGTCCACAAAGCTGCATTATGGATGTTTCATGGTGATCCTGGTGATGTTACTTGCACAATTGCATACATATATATTACAGTGTATGGTCTATCATTGCCCCCCTTATTTCATGCAAATTAAATTCCAAGGTTGGTGATTTAAAGGTCTCCTTGAGGGATCTGCATGAGCTTGGAAACAGGCTTATCCATTTAAAAATATCTTCCAGCTATTTTACAGTCTTACGATTAAACATTTTCATGGAATTTTTAACCAAAATATGATGAGCACTCAGGATTTTACATCAGATATTCATGTGATGAAGACTGAACCTCTCCATTTTGTGAATTCACATATCTTTTATCTATCTGTTTCTAAAAAACAACTACGGTTTGCAGTAGCCTTCCACTTGAGGAATGAACTACCATCAGTAGCTCCAGTGGCTAAATTCCGCAGATGGGCAAGGACTAACATGGAACTGGAGAAGAGTCTGGAGCACAGGTACTACAAGGAGCTCCTGAAGAAGTTGGGGGTGCTGGTGCTCAGCCTGGAGAAAAAGAAGTTCAGGGGAAACCTTCTCACTCTCTACAACTACCCGAAAAGAGGCTGTAGCTGGGTGGGAGTCGGTCTCTGCTCCCAGGTTGCAAGTGATAGAACAAAAAGAAACAATCTCAAGTTGAGCCAGGGAGGTTTAGTTTGGATATTAGGGAAAATTTCCTCACCAAAACAGTGGGCAAGTCCTGGCACGGACTGCACAGGGCAATGGTGGAGGCACCATGCCCAGAAAGTCTTCAAAACTATGTATAGATATAGTGCTTAAGGACGTGCTCCAGTGGTGGGCTTGAATGTGCTGGGTTAATGTTTGGATTTGATGGTATTAGAGTTCTTTTCCAATCTAAATTATTCTATGATTCTGTGACTTTGCTAAGGAGTTTTTCACAAACAGTTTTGTAGGTGCAAATCCACTGGAGACTGCTAACTCTTCATTACAAGCAGCTCTGCCCTCCTTGTAAAGCCATTTAAACTCAGTCTGAAAAGGAGTGCCTAGCTCTGATCTCTTGTCCTGTTTCCCACTGATTTTTCTTTAGGCAAGCTGGTAATGACTATCACATACAGTGTGTAACAAGCACAAGGCAACATGTTCAAGATCACTTTGATCTTTTGGCACAGAGCTGGGTATCCTGCCAAGCTGTCCTCTGACAGGAGGACTGTCTCAAAACAACAGCCAAGTGTACCAGAGGGTTTAGCTGGCAAAGGAGAGCAGCTTCAGGACAGAGTAGTAGGTAGACATGTCCTGGAGGGCCTTGAACTGTTGGAAAACTGAGAAACACTGAAAGCAAGGAATAGAAAATTTATTATGAGACCCTGTGGGCAGATAAAGGGTCTGTGAGGCCTCATGGAACTTCAGCTGGTTTAGAGAATATCTTAAACTCCTGCATATCCACCTAAAACATGCTTCTGCTAATAGTGATATCTGCTAATATCACGATCCCCACTTTCTGTTCCCTTGTCTAGCTACAAAATGTCATGTTATTCTTGTAGACATAATTATCTAATTGTTATTTTAATCCTCCTAAAGCCTTTTGCTGTTCATTTAGCAAGTTTCCAGTGAGGCTAATGACATCAAGAAAATTGCTCTGAAAGGAGTTGCCTGTACACTGTGATGTATCATAAATATAGATGAATGCAAAGATGCTACACACGAAATGCAAATGAACAGGGAATGAGATTCAGTTGTTCACCAGAGGTTCAGATCTTGATGGAGAAGCCTCTGTAGGGCTACCAAGCAAAAAACAGGCTTATGTTTCAACTCTCCAGGTGCTGCTGAGTAGGGACTGTAACCTGTCATAGAGCACTAATTGAACAGGATGCTGCTGGAAGGAAATATGTGTCAGTGCCAGTCTCCCATTGAAAAGCCATAAGGCAGATTCATGGAGGAACAACAAACAATGAACTGCTTGGGTCAAAAGTGTAGCCTGAAATGCAAAAAAAGTCAGGAGGGTGAACAGCAACAGAACTCTCCAGTGGCTGAGGAAAGTAAAAGATGGTTAAAATACCTCAAAGATTAAAGTGGCCTCTGCAGAAGTGTCAGAAAGACCACTGAAGAGAATAAACAGTTGTCATGGGAGGCAGTAACTCGTTATAACAAAACTTTATTTTACTGTACATCTTTAATGCAAACCAACACCCACACCGCTTCCCTGGCTTAAATACCACAAGACAGTCAGAAAAATAAGCAGAAAATTGCAGGAGAAAATGGACGGGGAGCAAGCACTGCATCCCTGTCCCATCTACCTCTACAGCAATCAGGGGTGCAGAAAGGACAGGAACACAGGCACTTCAGGCAACAATTTTGGAAGTGCCAAAAGTCCATGCACCTAAAGTACCTTTATGTTTCATGGTATTTTAAATTATTGTCATTATCTAGTTTCTTCCAAACTAGAACCAGTGCTTGAAGCACTGAGATCTCCCAGATAGCTGGCATGACGCACCTGAAAAGACTTTGAGTTCCAAAGAGTTTTCGATTAGCCTACAAAATCTCACATATATAGCTGACAAAATAATTGCAGCTGTTCTGAAACAACAGCAGTAATTTGAAGAGGTAAATCAATGGAACCTGCAATCTTTAATCAGCTTGCTCTAAAAACATCATTCCACAAACAAAGACATTTGTTTGTGGAGGAATGGCTACGTGACAGGGGCCACGTTCTGGATCAAGAATCGGGAGGATGCAGCTAATCTGGGTCCCTGCACCTGCAAAACACCGTGTCCTTGAGCATAGCTGTGGTACAATAACAAGTAGTGAGAGAGACATGTGAAAAGAAAGATGTAATCCCTAAGGTATGAGGAAGAGCTGATATTGTAGTATAGTCAATAGATTGCTTAGCTTGCAGAATATGTATGAGCTTATTACTTGTTGTGCATAGAAGTCTGATGCTCTCTTCAATAAACGAAGCTTGCTAAACACTCATATTGAGTGTCCAAGTTTCCCTCACCGCAACAAGACTGAAAAACTTTTTCATATGTGTTCATGTCCATGTCTCTATCTGGGCATATAGGACATTCGATTTCATTCTTACCTGCAATGCAGGAACCACACGAGTACACAGAAGTTTTGAGGCAAGTGGATTTCAACAACATCTCAGAAGTTGGAGGACAGCTGTGGACAGCTTAGATATGAGTTTTCTGCTTCAGGACTGAAAAAACTTTTATCAGCTTCTTAATTTTCTGCAACAATTAATATTTGCAATTCATATTTTTTGAATACATTATAAATTAGTTCCTAGGTCATCAGCACCTAGGACTGTCATCAAGCCTATCTAGAGCACTGTTACAAAAAATTTTTTGTTACCATTTATTTGATGAAAATGTTGCATGTGGTCAGATGACTTGTTCAGATACATAAAATTTACAATCTGAGGTTTTTTAGCATTAGCCCCAAATCTCTCTTTATTTGCAGAAAACATGATACTCTTGTGCATTTTTCTCAATATTATGATGCCCACTGAGAGAGTCTGATGTTCCTTAAACAGACCAACAGTTTATTAATACTAGCCATTCCTTCATTAAAAAGTTTCTCTCAGAAAGATACTAGGAATCTGCAAATCACTTTCACTAAGGAAAGAGATTTTGTATTTTTCATATTGTTTTTGTTCCCTAAAATTTCCAAAAGTTCCAAAATCAGGTAGGTTCCTGATATCATCTTTATTGCAGAGATATTAGGGAGAAGCCCAGGGAAATAATTTCTGTTCCAGTAATGTGGAAAAGTTGCTGAATCCCATTTTTTTTAGGGGTAGCCCTGCTAACAACCCTATCTACATCTTACAGAAGAAGAAAATTAACCACAAGCCTAGTTGAAAGGGGATGGATACAAAGGAAAACTTGAAGGGGAAATATGGAAACCTAATTTTCAAAGTTGTTGCATTTTCTGGGCTAGCATCTATTTGAATATGACTGTTGTATAAGAATACACTGATATGATTTAAAAATAAAAAGCCCAGCAAAATAATAGTGGTTTTCATTATTTCTCCTTTGGGAATTTCTGGCTTCATTAGTAGATTCTGCCTTCACTGTTAGCAGACAAATGTTGAACAATAAACAAAGCATTTCTTCCTAAATTAAATGAAGTTTTGAATGGTGCAGCTATAATGCTCACTCCTCTGCTAAGAACAAAGGGTTAAACAGTGTGAAATATTGCCTCTCTGTGAGGGAAGAGGGATTGAATTTCAGAAGGCAAAGTCTTACAGCAGATCCTGACTCAGGTAGGCTTTCATTGATTCAGCCATAGCATTCACTTGGAAAACTTTACATCATGGCCTTGGCAGACTCCTAGGCTTTCCCAGCGCAAGCTGCTTTTCTTTAGCTTACCAAAAGTAGCCATGAATTTAGTGTACTTGGCTTGCTGGTGTTTACAGGCATGAAGGTGTCTTCAGGATGGCTCTGGGCAGTCAGAGACTGTTACAGTTGGAGACAAATGGGGAAAATATTGAATTCCTTTGTAGGAAGAGACATCCACTCTAGAGTCTGGTACTTTACTACTTTGCGGACTCTAAGCATCCAACCAATTGCACTGGCCCCATCATCCACATGTGTGTTCCCAGCTCAGACCCAGCCTTTCTGGATTGTTGTGGTCATTTCCAAGTGGCTAATTGTTCACCTTTATACATCTCTTGTGGTACACTGATCATCAGAGCAGACTTCCTTCAGAGTGAGGAGTAAAATTCTGGCTTCAAAATGTTGAGCAAAAAATCCCTCATTTGCTACATGAAGGGATGAGTATCACAACGACATCTCCATACAAATCTGCTGATCTTTTTCAGGCCCTTTTCCTACAGCCGGGAGGACAGAATCTCAGCTGCTGTCACAGCTGTCACACATTATAAGATCCTGGGCAAATGGAGATTCCTTTTGCTTCATGTACTGTGATATGAAGTGACTGACACACCCCAGTGCAGAGGATTCTTGGGTATGTAGCGCGGAAAATTTTGAAAGGAGACCAGCAAGACGCCTAAACCACGACAATCTTAAAGCTCAGCTGCCAACAGAGGCATCCCTGTCATGCTTCTTATCTGGGGGCACAGAAAACACCAGCATGAGCATCTTGGTCACCACAGGGCTTCCTAAAGCAAGATATCTAAAAGACAGTATTCCTGTCAGATCCAGGCCTGCAAGGTAGTCTGGAATTTTAGAAGTACCGTACAGTTGTTCCTTGACTGTAGAAGGCAGCTGGCAATAGTGATGAGCTCTCAACAAGGTTTTCCTAACACAGTTTACCTAAAACAAACCACAGCACAAGTTACAGCAAGAGGTCAGCACATATTTTTGCTTGAGCTCACTACCAGCTAGCTTTGTTAACTTCCTAACAAAACTGCATGCTCTGCCTCCAAGCCTGGGGTGGATGCAGCAACTATCTCCAATAAAAAGAAAGGACCTAACAATCTGGTAACTTTTAGACCAGTTTTTTTTTCAGGAAAATTATCGGGATATCACCTCAAGGTTCAGAAGACTGGTAAATGGAATTACTGCAAAATGTCACAAGAGGTCAAACTCTTTGCTGTGCTTCTTGTGTCATTGGTCATAACCACCAAACCCCTATAGCAAAAATCTGGAGAGGAAGAAAGACCAAAGCACCATGGTCAAATGGTGTGTCAATATCATGTACCTGTTTGTCATCCTTCTCTCCCCATCAGGGAAGAACAGTGACAAGCTTTAGCCTAAAACCCAACTCTCAGTGGAGCATGACTCCTGCTGTGATGGCGGTTGGGAAAGTGTCTTTGTCAGAGCTCACCTAAGGAATGCAAAGATGTTGAGCAAATTTGTGCCCGGAAAGTGGTTTACTTTTGGTTACAGGAAAGGAAATTGATCATGCTGTCTAGCAGAGAAGTTAAGTGCCCCATTTACTTACTGGAGTTTTCTTGAAATTTTGTTATCTAGAAACAATTAGGAGAAAGCTCTTGTTCAGATAATTTTATCTCAGGTTATTTCCCTATTTTTTTTTGTATTAATTTACAGAAGACCTCACAGAAGGTATGAGGAGGTTTAGGTTGTATATTAGCAAGAAATTCTTTACAGAAAGGGTGACTAGACATTGGAATGGGCTACTCGGGGAGGCAGTGAAGTCACCATTGATGGAAGTGTTTAAGAAAAAATGGGCATGGCACTTATGGCCATGGTCTGACACTGTGGTGATTGGTCATAGGTTGGGCTTGATCACAGAGTTCTTTTCCAACCTAATTTATTTTATGATTCACTTTCCAAGCGAAACAAAAAAACATATATCCTCCTGTAATACAATTTATCCCCATGCCCCTCCTGCTGCACACTCTCCTCCTAACAGCATGGTCTCTTAATTCATTATCTGGTACCTTCCTTTGCTATTTTCCTTTCTTTTTACACATATCGCTCATGAGACCTGTAAAGGAGAGGAGATCTGTGAAACCTGGCAAAAGGCAGATTCTTTTACTTAATTCAATGCACAGGATGGAAGGCTCTGTACATGCATTTGTCTGTACCTAGACACATGCACATATGTATCCATGTGTGCATATTTTGTTTTTAGAATATTTTTTTAAATGTACCCCTAACTGCTAACAATTCAAAACCAACAGCCCTATGCAACTTTGGCGAGTTAGAAAGTGTAGGTTGGGCAGCCAGCACCAGCCTTAATAACCAAAAATAATTGCCTGGGTCTGAACTAAGAATTTTCTCATCAGTATGCAGCACAAGGGTGTAGGGCGAGGAAAATGAGGAGTTTGAGGATATAAAACAAACAGTAAAATGAAAACATGTCATCTGTGCTCTGGCCTAGCCTTCTGCTTCTCACAGCCCATTCCAAACAATGCAGTTGGGATATGTGACAGGCTGTGCACAGAGCAGGGGTAGCACGCATGCAGCTGAACACATCTGGTTAGCAGTTGCCTGGTTTTGTGCTGTGAGCCAGCCAACAACATCCACATTTCCAAGCCAGCCCTCTGCCATTGTTACAGAGTGGTTTATGACTTCACTTTTCCTTTGTAATAGGTTCATTCCTCTTTCCAACAGTACTGTTGTCACTCTTTTATCTTTGCCTCCCTGTAGCCTTCATCCACACATGCATATGTAGAGTCAGGCTCAGGGTGACTGAGAGGAAATGGTTTGCATAGGAGAATTTGATGCAAGAACCTGGTCTGAAATGTTAGACAGCTTCCCCTCTTAAGGTTGTTTCTGACAAAGCCAACCATATTTATTTAGGTGTGTAACAGTGATTTGCAGGCCTGGGTTTAGCATCAAAGGGGAAAACTGTGACTTCAGTACTTCCACGTACAAAACAAGATGGATGTTGTTGCTATTTTTTTGCTAAAGGTGTGGTTATACAGGAAAATGCAGAAAAGTAGATTATCTCCCTTTGTTAGATTAGCCTCACTCAGCCAGGAGCAGCCCATCTGTCATTTCTCTCTTCTCTATCATCCATGCCATCAAGAAAGTGACTAGGGACAGTGTCCTGATCTGTTTAGTTATTTAATAGGCATGGTGGTAAGGACAAAAGTCATCCCACACTCATCACCTGTAGTTGCTCTCAATTTAATTATCTCCACTTTCCAATTCTGCTAAGAAACTGAGGCTTCAATGTGGCTGGAAGCCACTGGCTATAGCACAAGGAAGCTCAGATAAAGAGACAAAAATAGCCAAATGGACAGGCAGGTAAGGTGGTCCATACAGAGGACAGAAAGAAAGATTGGAAAAGAAACTCTTTCTGGGCTCTGGGAGTTACACTAGACAAAGAACAGGGACACAGCCATGGAAATACAGCCGTGCACATGGAAGATGTGATAGACTGGCAAAGTCAAATTGCTTCAAAAGCAAAATTAATGCTGATTACTTGATGCAAGACGTCACTCAAACCAATCAAATTGTTATTTTGGGAAATCATAAATTTGTATCCAGAGTCAGTTTGTCACTCATTAAAAACTTATAAGAATGATTAGAAAATTAACTTAATAAGTAAATCTTAACTTCTTTTTCATTTAATAGCTTAAAATATAAGATGATCTCATCTGGCTCTTACATGACCTCTGGCCACATCACAGGCAATTAATTTTATTCTCATCCTCACTGCTAGCATTGGTCTCAGTCTAATTTTTTCTGGTGTAAACATAGCTGAAATCTCCCTGCCACCATCTTTATCTGGATAAGGAGTATTATATATACCCCAGTGTGGAACCTCTATATCTCACTCTTTGCTTGCTTCCTGGTTCTATTGTTACATGGACCACTTTCATCAGGCTTTTACACTTACTTGAAAAGTTGATCATGCTGGAAAATGCCCTGCTGAAGGGACTTCAGAAGTCAGTTTGGTGGATTTTCTTTGTGTACTGCATATCTGTACAGTCAGCCTGGGAATCTAATTTTAAGGCACTACCAGGAAAGACAGCATTATTAAGCTATGTAGAAGTGGGCCCATTCATTACCAAAATATCACTTAAAATATTTTTTGAATAGGGTTCTTAGGTGCATATAATTTCTTTTGACTACACAAGGACATATTTTTTCCACAAACATATGCCTTTTTTTCTGAGTGAAATATTCCTCTCTTCCTAAGAATTACCCCTGTAAATTTGGAATGGGTCTTTGCATGGAAGAAATACAGATTATCCTGTATCTTTAAAAGGTAAACCATACTGGAGAAAAAAACTCTTCAGAAAACTAATTTTAAAAAACATTTTAAAAGCCAAACCAACAATTTTTAAAGGAAAACAATTTCTAAGGGAAGTTACTGTAATATCAATGTAGCAGTGAATTCACTTTACCTTTAAATTTTACTTTTCATTACTTGGAGACAGGCATTTGAAACTCTGTTGAAATCTGTACTTCTTAAGCCTTCTTTTCAGTAGAATAAGTACAAGAAACCCATGGGATTTGTGTCCAACAGGTTAAGAGCAGTTTTATTTAATTCATTGTCCTGCTTTGCTGAAAGGGAGTGACAGTCTCACCACTGGTGCAAAAAGAGACCTTTTTGATTTGCTTTCAGCTCATCCATGCTTCACAGTGCAATTCTCTATTTCTTTCTCTCTATATCTAGGAAAATAATAATAAATGCCACTGTGACACATTTTCAGAAAGTGGCAACATGGTTTAGAGGCTGTCGATACCTAATGAAGCATTTCAGCTCTATCTTATAAGCTGTGATTATCATGATCACTTTTACTGATACATATATGGATTTGACATCTGCAGCCTTTTAGCCTTTTAAATAGTCTGGTCAGCAAAATTGCTAGTATGTAGGTCAATTTAACCATTTCTTTCCAGATTTTCTAGTGCTTTTTTAATATTATGGTTTCTGTTACAGTATGTGTTGCTGCTTTTCTCGAGGAAACAGAGCAGAGAAGACTTGGAAGATATTCAGCAAACCTTGTTACAAACTCAGGAACATCTTATTACTTACTATATTTCATCATGGCAATGCATTATATAAGTAACACTGACAGAAAGGCTCTGACCCAAGAATTAGAGACCAGAAGTATTGATCATACTGCTTTCAGGTTATAAAAATATTTGTTTAGTTGTAACTCACGTACATCTTGAGATTGCAGGAGTGATAATAAGCTGCTGCTGAGCTGGTGTGGGGAGGGGGAATGGTGCAGGAGCACACACATCCAACTTGAGCATGAAGGTACAAGCCACTACAAACCTAGATACTTACAGAATAACTTGGGTTGGGAGGAAATGCAGGCTCAAGGCTGGTCAGGTTATATAGGCACCAAGGGTGTACTCTTATACTTGCAGGGTGATGGCTTGCTCTTACTTTGCTTGGTAGACATATGATTTGGGTCTGAATTGGACCTTATGTGAATAACCACGACACTGAGTGAAATGTTTGAAGGTGTGATTCACCTTAAGCATACAGGTGGCCCTGGTGAATTTCAGTTACCTCCAAAACATCCTGATGGAAATTTGTCTGAACAGATTGCACATGACAGCTGTGCAGTCTGACACACAGCATTGGTGAACCATATCATCAGTGTGTTAATTTGCTCGTAACAGAAGTCCCCAAAACACTGATTGATTCCCTTGATCACCAACAAAATTTTTCTGGTAATCTCAAGGATAAACAAGTGAATGATGTGTGATTTATCTAAAGATTTTGTTTTACTTAGTAAAATGGAACTAATTGCTTCAAGCTGGATGTGGAAGAACGGCTGGATGAACAGGGCCATGGGTCCCTGGAAATGTTGTACAAGCAAACCCCATGTTAGCTTAGCATAAGTAGGCCTCACTTGACATAACTAGGCTGCACACCATGATAGGGAGTTTGCAAAGTATGCTGCATCATGCTGACAAGGTTGAAAGGGCAAAGACAGCAGCAAAAATAAGGAAGAAAAGAGGTTTTGCAATATAAAAATAGAGAAGTAAAAGCAACAAGAATGAGGAAGAACCCTGTGTTAGAAACCACAAAGTAGGAGGAGTATGTAAAAATAACCTTTTGCTTTAAACCAATGAACTAACGACGAGTATGAATAATTATTGATGAGTATGAATAATTATTGAAAACATATAAAAGTACCTCTGTACTCAAAATAAACTGAAGCTTGCTTTACCCATCATATTGATTGATTGCATGCCTTCCCTCACCGCCATCAGCTGGAGATCTATAACTTATATCTATATCTTACTTTTGAAACAATTTTGAAAAGTGTTTTTCAGACCAAGAATTTTTTTGTTTGTGTTTGTGATATGATTGGTTGGATTTCAGCTTGGTTCTGCCATTCTGCTGTATTAAGTACAGCCTTGTCAGGAAAATAAGGATCTGTCTGTTCTTTTCCATTTTGAAATCAAGGTATTTGCTCAAACAACCAAGCACAAGATGTTACATAACTCTGAACCTGAATGCAGCAGGATAAGGGCTGTAAATGATGACCACAAGGTAAGTGCCACAGCATTTGCACATCTGTGCTAGACGTTCAGGCCATGCATGAAATACCTTCCTAGACCCACACTGTGCTGATGGTAGGTCTTGCACCAGGAGACACCAAATTCTAGTGAAAGTTAATGATTCACGCTTACTTGTGTCTGTGCCTCTGTGTGTGTGTACAGAGAGATACTTGCGCATATAAAAAAATAAATGTCAGCTCCATTTTAGTACCAATTTTTAGGTAACTCAGTTTTCTACAAATGCTGGTATGTGCCTCATTCTGGAATCCACCTACAGATAGCCAACAAGTAAAGAATCCTGGAAAACTGTCATAGCAACATTTCAGACTGCTGTGCAATATTGTACCTTGTTTCAAAACTGACATCCAAAAAATTAAGTTTTATATCCAGGACCTGTTCAGTACTTTTCTGAATCAGGGCCATTCACTATAACTGTCTGTTGCCTGTGCTGTTGCTTCACAGCCTATTTTTAACCCATGAAATGCATTCTCAATAAAAATTTATAAAATTGCATTTTAATTATGAATTGCCTCATGAACCTTCCTAAAATAATATACACTCTCACCCTTTCACATGAAACAATAACATTATTTTCATTAAACAGTGCTAACAGATAACAGCTCTTTCCCTCTTTCCCCTTTCCTGTCTTCTTTGTAAACAGATTTTTCCTGTAAGAAATCATAACATGAAATTCATTCCTGGAATAATGAGTACAAACCTGTATCAGATATCAAGGATCTTGTTTTCATTTTCCTGTTACTGTACAAATGAAATAATCATAAATGCCCAATGAATCACCCTAAGTCAGAAGGACTTTTTAAATTTTAAAAAGTTCATTGCACCACTAAATTTATGACTACCTACCAGAGTTTACATAGGGAAGCACAATAGATCAGCTGCTAATTAAGAACTAAACATTCAGCTGAAGCAGATACAGAGAAAACATTCCCTTTTACACAAGCTAGTGGCCCAGTTCCAAAGGTCATGTATGAGTCTGTTGCCCAAAGCATCAACACCTTTTTTCTTCAAGAGGAGCCAATTGATGAAATCTCAAGTACAGTTCTAGTGCAAAGAGATTGCAGTATTGTTGCTTAAAGTATTTATTGTCCATATTATCTACTTCAACAAAATCTTGAAAATGTCCTTTTCCCTCTTTTTCATCCCAAAGGTGCTGTGACACTATTGGAGCCCCGGACAGTGGGCAAACATTCCTTTACAGAGTAGCCAGTACACCCACCCCTGCATAGGGATACCTTTGTGCCTGAAGCAGAAATTTGCGGCCATAGCTCTGTTCCTCCAGACAGGCTCTCATACATTCTCCAAGCAGAGCATTCATCTTCTCCCACTGCCATTTGCACCCAGAAATGCCTGCCTGGAGTTTCATGTCCATTCAGGACCAGCTCTCAGGACCTTGTATGCTGTCCTTGCCACATATTGCTCATAGCCACACAGCTGCTTGATCTCTCTGTGCTGTTAGACATAAAAAGACCAAAGTACTCAGAAGTCAAGACCCGTTATTAATTTTCATATGGTTCTGCAAGAAGATGGTCGACATTTGTGCGCATTATCAGGACTAAGTGTAAGAACAGCTATGCAGTTCTTAGAGCAATTATAATTTCTCTCTGCTTTTGATGGCAGATTTTCTATATTCAAAGCACATATAGAGAATTTTTTTGCGGGTTTTTTAAATATTTTTCTTTCAGTATTGACCCCAGTCATAGAGTCACTTTCCAACTTGCATTTGTAAGGAAGGCAAAGAGCCATTCACCTTTTGCTCATGGTCTTTTTTACACAATGTTCAGCCTGAGAGAGCACAAATATTCAGGAAGGATCTTTGGACAAGTTGAAGGGAAGCTGGCTGAAAAGGACACAAACACTAGAAAACCCATTTGGGTTTTTTCATCCCATAAAACCAGCCGCTCTCAATTTAAAATTAGTGCATGTATCCTTCTATACTGCTGGACTCTTGCAGACAGCAACTGTACATAGCATGTGTACCATTCCTCTTTCTGGTCCTCTTTTTCTCTCTCACATAAACCAAAACACAGACAGGCAGAGACATACACACACACACAAGAGCACACACGCACACAGAGTAACAGCTTGTCAACAGCTTTAGCAAAATAAAATACAAATGATAATTAGAAACATGTGACCCTAGAATAGCAACACAGAAAGTAAAAGGTCATCTTTTTCCAAATGACCTAATTAGAAAAGCTTGGAGTGTTGGCTACAATATATTGGTTTTACACAGCTTTTTAACATAGACTTCCTGTTTTAAAACAATGCAATTTATTGGTCATAAAGAAAAAAAAAAACAAGGGGAAAAAAAAAAAAAACCTGGCATTTAATACTGGTAAAACTAGGTCTCACAACACCTACCTCAAGAAATCACCAGCCTTCTAGATCTATCAACAGAGCACTGTTTATTTGTCATCCTATAATGACCATCAAGAGGCCAGCACCAGAACAGCTGCCAACTCATGAGAGAGCCTGAAGAGACATTCCAGTGTCTCTCTGGAGAAAGACACTCCTCATATGGAGGAGGCAGGCACAGGTGACTCCACAACCCTTGCCTGTATCATCCAGCTGGAGCACCCTCACCTTGGCTGAGCCAAAGGCAATGTGCAGAGGAGGGGGGAGGGACAATGGAGTGAAATAGAAAGGAGCTGAAAGCATTAAGAAATGCATAAAAAATATGGAAAAAAGAAGGTAGGGATCTTTGTGCAAGAAAAGGAATGGATGAGTAATTCTTGCCCAGGGTCATCTTAAAAAGATCATGGGCTACAGCCAAGGGTTTTCCCCAGCTTAGTTTCACCTACTCACTTCTTACTCCACACTCTTGTTTAATAATTTTCTTTGTTCTGGTGAACATGCATGCCATTTATTCCTGCAAAACTATTAATCCTAACTTATTCATTGTTTAGAGAAGCTATATTTAGTTTCAAATAAATCAAACTTCTCAGGCTTGTCAGTTTTAAACAGTTTAATTATGGCAGCTATTCCCACGCTGTAGAGCTTGTCCCCACCGCAGTGGGAGTGCAGGGCGGGGGGTGCAAAACCAGCTCAGGACAGCACTGAGGGGAGGACATGAGCTGGCTCCAAGTATGGAAGTAGGATAACCAACATATTGTGGGTTTAGACTGAGCTAATTAAAGCGAGGGACAGAGTTCATGAGGGAAGAAAGAGCTAGAGAAAAATCTTGGGAAGTGCTGAGTTAAGACCATACTCTGTGTTATTAAAGGCAGTCTAAGCAGGTTTCTGTACCTTTAGCTGAAGAGAAGCCCAGCTTTCATATGGAAGAAAAGTTTAAAGCTGTGCGGCCATTGTAGAGGTGGGAGGGTGAAGTTTGAGTTTCTACATCCCTGGGGGCTTAGAATTTCTCTTCTCATAATGGTTTCATTGGGAATCAATGGCATTGCCCATTTCTCAGGCAGTCTCTGTGTCCCATAGGACTGAGCTGGATGAAGCAGCATGGAAAAATAATATATGCTGTGTATGTAATGAGCTGCCTAACCATTTTTTCCAAGAATCCAAAAGCATGTGATCTTCATTGAAAACTGCAGATGCCAAATTAAGAGCTTTACATTCGAACTCTATTTGAAAGTCTGTAATGGAAAAAAAAAAATAAAAAAGAAAAAAATAGAAAGGAAAAAAGATGCATTTACTTGGTAAAAAGGCATAATGTTTATTTCATTTCATTGTTCTGAAATGAGTGTGTGGATTTTATTCAGCAGTTTATATGTGCTGGTTTAAGAAGAATAAATGTCAGATTTTTACTGTTAAAGGTAATTTTATTATGAAAGCCACTGAAAATAGGGGTTGAAAAATATTAGAATCCAACAATAGTAGCACAGTGATATTGTGTATTAATAATGGTTTCCTCATGGTAATATTTTCAGTGATACTGGGTATCTCACCCAAAGTTACACAAGGACATTCAGATATACTTGATGATTACAATAAACATCTCAGAATGAAAAGCACTGGAAAGATACCATATCATTTGTAATACAAGTTATGTGAACACTTAAGGTTAGAGAGTGACAATTAGCATTTTCTCTATATCACACTGAAAGTGTAGACATTATCCTCAAGAGTCTTTTTTTTTTCTTTTTTCTCCATATATGCAAAAGGTCACAAGACCTACTGAGGCAGAATCAGGCCCCTGTAAAATATTCACACCCTCATGGGGCTGTATGTTGATCTAGGGAGAATCAGGTCAGTAAGATGTTACTTGGTTTCAAAGACTGAAAGGTACTAATTTTATATGCCAGTTAATCCATCAGATCCAAGGAGACAGAGGAAATGCTTTTATCTTTAAAATGACAGGCATTATTAATGTTACTAGAATTCCCCTTATATAACTTTAATACTTTCAGGACTTTTAAATGTCTGTACAATGGGAAAGCTTCTGAAATATGAAAGGCAATGTCCCTTTCAGATTTACTAGCATTGCCAGCATGGGTGTGGGAAGATGAAATATGTTCTCAAGAAAAAGAAAATGTTGGACAACAGAAAGGAGAGGCATATTATATAGGCACTCATAGTGATAGCATTGTAGCTGGTTCTGTAAAGAGAAAGACCAGCTGTGGAGTGGGGTTGCAGCCATCTTTCCCACTCGTAGGTATGAAAAACATGAGTTTTGAAACAACCATTGCTATTGACCTTGCAAACTCTCTTGGAAATTTGCAGGACAAAGTCCAGAGCAAGCAGTCTGGAAAGCCTAAGCCACAAGCTCCAAGTATGATCGTGAAAAGAAATGTCTGACCTGTCTACTCTGAGCATCATAGCCTCTGTATCATAGCCTTTCCTCACCCTTCCTCAGATGTTCTGGAAACCAATGGCTGCTTAAAAAAAAATAGATTAATAAAGGACTTTATTAGGATTGCAGGTCATGTTTTCATAATCTCAGGTTAATGGAATGCCAATCTCTCCTCTGCCCCAAGACAAGAAAAAAAATGTCAGAAAAGAGCCATTTCTTTTTATGTACAGGCTATTAAAGGAAGTTCTGCATTCTGTACTTCTGATACACATTTGCTTGGACCACATCAGCTCATGACAAGAACATGATAAGCATAATCTGCATTTGTGCTTACTCAAGCTTCTAACAATTCCCTAAAAGGGTGTCAACATGCATCTCAGCTGGGTGAAGCTGGAGGAAGCATGCCATGATTTGAAAAAAAATCAATCATTCCCTGAACTACTCCAAGAACATTTTTCTCCTAATGTACCTGAGAATTAGTAGGAAAAGGTGTACCTCATGGGCAGAATGTAATGTAGCAAAGAGTTACTTGGACATCCTTGCGAGTTATACTTACTGGCCATGTACTGGGCATTTAGCAGCCTGTCATTACTATTTTGCTCTTTTCTGCCCAGGCTAATGGAGTTCCTGGGAGCAGTTCAGTAATGGAGCTCCACAGGAAGTTAGTGTCTTTTTTGTCTTTTAGTGTCCCCTGCTCTTGTGTCTCACCTTACTTAATCATCTTTTTACTATAAGACCTATGTTAGCTATCTCATATAGGAGCTGAATCTCTGCCAAACTATGGCAGAGCTCAGGGGTTGGAGAAGAGATATCACAGAAACAGCAACCCACGCAACTTCTTGTTTTTGCAGCGTGAATAATTCACTACCACCCCACACCTGCTTCTCTTTAAAAATCAATAAGAAAAAATTTCCCAGTAAAATGATAGAGGTGAACAACCAGACTTTTGTACTGAAGTTCATGTAATCTGAACTTCTGCTTTTTATGATACTTTTCATTAGCATCACATTAGTACAGCGCACAGAGATTTTTATGACAGCAACAGTGATTCATTACCTTTGTTAAAGGTAATTTGAAAGTCTGCATAGAACAGATCTGTAGAAAATCTACAGGATATTCCATTTGGTTTTTATGATTCAAGCTCACTGTAGACTGTACAGTCACAGTTTTCCATTTCTGCTGGAAATACTACAAGCTATTTTTTTTTATTATCAACTATGATGGAAACTGAAGGTTACCCATTCTTATTTTCAGTCACCTACTTTCTTTCCCTTTCACTCATACGCTTCATTGATCTGAATTCCACATTAATTCTTATCAGAAAACAGATTTAGTTGATCACAGAAAGTTGCTCAATCCAAAGTGGAAAGATTTTTGCTTTGTTTGGCAATGGGATGCAGTTTTAACACTGGGGTTTCAGACATCACATTTCATAATCTAACTGGCTATTTTGAATGAGGCAATATGAGCAGAGGGGCAATAGAATACGCACAAACAGTTCTGTCAAATGAAGTTATTGTAATATCAGCTGGCTTATTACCTCAGTATCATATTTACAAAGTTTCTTTCTTCACAGACGTCCTATGTACAAAATAATTCCTATGTCCTTGGTCTAAAGCTGTGGAATTTTTCAATTTTCTTCTCAGCAAATACCAAACCAGAGCACTGACAGTGTCTTTCACTACTGTCTGATCATTAACACAATCTGGAAGGCTTGCAGGATATGCACAAGGTACTAACTTATTTGTCCTGACCTATTAGAACCCCAAAACACTGATTCTGCACCAACACGAAATACTGAGTGTCAGCCTCAGTAAGGTATATCCCAGGTTGGACTCACAAGTATCCCACTTGTGCCTGGCAAAGAAGGAAATGCTGTAAAGGTTATGTTTGCCTCAAAGGCAACACCACACCCAGGAACTTGCTTTCTGGAACTGTTGCCTGGGGGCTGCTGAATATGTTTATTGTGAGTGCAGGAGTGAAGCTCAGAAGTGCAGCATGTGAGATACCAAGCTCTCACCAGGGCCTGGTAGGAGAGTAATTCAGAAGAAAATCTTCCCTTTCAATTTTTTTCTTCACATAAACAATTCAAACAGCTATATTCCTCAACAGCTGGGAAATCAAACACAGAGGCAGCTCCTGGACTGTACAAAAACTGTCACCAAGGTGCAGGAGACTGGGAGGAAACTGTTAATACACCCACAGGGAAATAAACTGGGAAGCTGCTCCAGAGCACAGTAAGGGTAGAAGAGTAAGCTGCTTGCTATTCTACAGTAGGTGGGGGTACAGCTCTTGTCCCATAAACATATCCAGCTTCAATAGAATGTGTTTAGAGCCCATTTTGGAGGGCTGTTCCAGGTCTCTCCACTTTTCATGGAGAAGTAAATGCTGGATTCAGTATATGCAGATGGCAACATGTGTGAAACACAATTTTATGGGTACTGGACAGCCATCGGGAAATGGTGCCTTCACATGTTACCAAAGGCTATAGTCCAGCAACAATAAAATACCCCACCAAAATTGATCTCTGAAGCTACTCCAGTATGTTACTCCTCAGTTTGAAATAGTTATGTACAAAAGTGTGGTCTGTGGCATCAGGAGAGCAGGAGACCCTTGATTTTGGTTTTTCATACCCTTAGAAAGAGATTAAGTAATTTTTGTAAGCTTTGCATGGGGAGGGCAGCACTGCCTTGCACAGGAAAGATCAGCAGGACAGTGTCGAAACTTCTGAAACTTATAAGATCTAAGATCTCCCTGTTGTTTTTGCTTCAGAATAAAACTAAGAGGTAGATGTTGTCTTCCTTCTTATCTTATGGATATCTTGATATCTGGCCTGGGGAAGACATGGGCAAAACCAAAGGCAAAATCTTTGTGCCATATAGCTGGTATAGCTGGTGAATTATATTTTCTGGTGAATTATATTGTCTGGTACCACTGCCAGGCTGGTCAGCGGCTGTCATTGCAGAGACCAGCAACTACCCTAAATCATCGCAGATCTTAACAGCAATACCTGCACCTAAGATGGGCTGGAGGTCCTGTTCCACAGCAGCACAGATATACCTCTTTTTTATTTAATAAGTGTTCCAGAAAATATGTCTTATCACAGGAATATGGGGTTGGCCAACTCACCAAAGGCTTGCAGTAGCCCACTGGGGGCTGGTACAATCTCCACAGAAGAGACTGCTCGGAGCTCAGCAGCTCCATACACATACTCAGACATGACCTTGTTGAGCACATTGCTCTCATTTTGGACACATGGAACTGAAATGACGTGCAGAAGTGCTGCTTCTATCACCCCTCCCAGCAGTGACCTTATGGATTGCTGCTTAGGGTAGGGGAGCAACTGGAGCGCCCAGAAGCATCAAGCATCTGCCTGACTAACTGCTTTTACAACCACAGACCAAAGGCAGGATTTTGCAATAAGCATCTCCTTTTTAAATTCAACCCTGAAATTTTTTCTGAGGAATTATTTGGTTATGTTTCAGGCTAGCCTGTGGCCTTTCCTGAGAAACAGACTCAAGAAAAGGTGTACAGGTGCTGAACAAGAATCTCAACTTTAAAAAAAAAAAATCTTCAAAGTTATTTCCTTAGGGTTATTTGAAACAAACAGTATTTGCTGAGACAAATGACGGCTTGACTGGAACAAGCCAATGAAACACATGCACACAAGTTACAGCTTGTTAATATTAAGAATTATGTCTTTCTGAATGACAGGTAAAAAACCTCTTTTGCAACATTGCATGGCTTGGAAAGAAGCATTTTCTTCTTTTGGCAAGAATTTAGGTCTATTGTTGGATCAAAAGTCACAGAATGGTTTGGGTTGGAAGGGATATTAATCATCTCATTTCTAACTTCCCTGCCATGGGCAAGAACACCTTCTGCTACACGAGGTTGCTCAGAGCACCATCCAGCTTGGCCTTGAACACTTCCAGGGATGAGACATCCACAATTTATCTGGGCTACCTCTGCCAGTGCCTCACCACACTCTTAATAATGAATTTGTCCCTAATAGCTGACATAAACCTATCCTTTTTTGGCTTGAATCCATTTCCCTTGTCTTATCACTCTTGTCAAAATTTCCTCTCCAGCTGTCTTGTAGCCCCTGTAGGCACTTGAAGGTATTCCAACTACTCTCAGGAGACTTCTCTTCTCCCATCTGAACTACCTCTTCACAGGAGAGGTGCTCTAATAATGATTCATGCTAGGGAACTACAAGATCATCATCATCATAATTTATTAGAGGTGGTAGTGAATTCCTAATTATCATTAATAGGTTTCTGAAAAAAACACTTTCTTTCCACTAAGTTTGTTTTTTACTTTTCCTCTGAGGCAGAACTTGATATTTATATGTAGATCAAACAACTCTTAATTTGATTTGTTGTTTGTTGTTTTGGTTTTGGGTTTTTTTCAGATGGACATCATTTTATGGCATTTTCACAGCATTTGCTGTACTTTTTAAATCTTCACTGGTCCTTTTAATCACTTGGAAGCTAAATAAAATTTTATTCCAAATCAAACATTTATGGATTAAGATCCATATAAAAAATCTCTTGTACCTGCATTGAGAATTCTCTGCTTGGGATGAGTTGCACAGGATGGTTTGACTTTTGTGTTTTTCAACATTTTTGAAACTGATTTTCAAAACTAATTACCTAGCCAGTCATGAATACAATTATTCCGTTTCTAAAAGTAATTTTGTATTTCAATATGAAGTCTCAGGGGTCACTTCTATTTTGTTTAATATGACAGGGCAAAATCCAATTGATTTCCATAGCAGGAGAAGACTAAGAGAAAGTGACCATTCAACTCTCATAACTGGATAAATCTTAATTTTTAAAAGTAAGGCTTCATTCAACTAAGCTCACTTTACTGGCATGCTTCCAAATTACAGATATCCAGTGCTGCCCTTGAGTTTTGTAAAACTACACCATCATCTCAAATATCTTTACCACTTCTTGCGAAACGTGTATGCCAGTGTCCCGTTGTACTAGACCCAAGATGTACAGACATCAGTCATGACACAAAAAAATTTTAAATATACATAAATTTTTATTATTCATGTTTTTCTTTTCTTCAGATTCGTCCCATCTGATTTACAGCTAAATTTAAGTCTCCATATTTTCCATGAGCATAGCTCAATTTATTACACCAGCCAATTTAAGTGTACAACCTTATCTGAAATATATCCTAGATCAGCTTAAGATATCCTAGGTCAGCATAAGATACTTGGGATGAAAAATCAAAATATTTAGGCTTATTTATTATTTTCTTTGAAAAAAGTAACACAGTAAACTTGAAAAAAGCTCATCTAAGTTGAAGTCTTGACTTTGCCAAAAATTCCTTGTGTTCTATTGGGAATTAATTTCATCTCTCTCTAACTCTGCTTTCTATCATTGAAGGGTTTTTCTATCTTTTTTCTTGCCCATCTATTCTGATCCTTAACACTTCCTTGGCCTCCTGCTGTTTCTAATGATCTTAATATTTCCAGATGCCACTGTAATACAAGTAACAACCACAGATTTCATACAATTTCTGCTGTGGCAGCATGAGATGGACTAAGTCTGATGGGTTTATACCAAGGTCACATGGGGCTTTTGTGTAATGAGTTGCTTTGGGAGAAAAAATATAAAAGATATGGTACTGTTTTATGATTTGTCATCAGCCAAAGCCTGTAAATTCTGAATACCTTAGCTTCTCTGTCTATACAGGGGAAAAAAAAGAAGAAAGAAAAAAAAAAGAAGAAAAAATCTGTATATTCTAGAATGACTATCAGTAGTTATCCTCTTCCTTTCATGACGCTCTCTTTTAATGGGTGTGAGCTCCAAATAAAAAAACCAAAACATCAAGGACAGAGTAAAATTTCTCCCACCTTGTGAATTTCAGACTTCAGTTGTAAGAACATAGTCCTTTCCTCTCTGATCCTTAAATCTGGCACCAGCTGCAGTAAGGCATCTCAAAGCTCTTTCATGACTGTAAAACTCAGAAAAATTTGAATTAGAAAGTAAGGAAATATTCTCAGGATATCAGGAAGCATTAAAGGAAAAAAAAAATGCGAGGCAGATTCCCACTAATATATGTGATTTCATAAGGAGTTTTTCTTTGCAAATTCTCCTCCAAAGTGTTAGCCCGTATAATGAATTGGACTAACAGTTATGCTATAAATGCAAAAGCTACTGTAAAATATGATAAAAATGATAGGTTAACAATCTACATGGAAAAATAGTGACAAGACAAAATAACAGGGATTTGATCTTTCATGTGAATATTCAGTTTGGTCTGTGATGAGAAATAACATTAATAATGAGATACTATATCTATCAAAAAATCCTGGGAAAGAAACTTAATACAAAGGAAAATATTAATCAGATCCCAATGCTTGTAATCAATACATTATTAACATGATAAAATTGGACAATTAATACGTAGAACTGTCATAAAAGCATGTAGAGTCTCGCACACAACATGAGCTGTTGCTTAATAATAGAGAACCTGGTTTAGTCTAAAACTTTCATAAACAACATCTTTTTATATTGCCCTTTATATTCAGAAAATTATCCCATTTTTCAAGAGCTCTTTTCTCAGGGTGTTAATAACAGAGTAGAGAATTTTTGAAAAGGCCTTTCAGAGATAATCTTCTCAATTTTTAAGGAGTGACTGCACATCTTATTTGATAGCAGCAATTTCATTTTTAACTGCATGAAAGTTGCCCTTGACTATATTGAGGTATATTAAGGATGCAAATATTACATAGGCACATATCTTTAAGGGAGTCTGTGGTGCACTTGAAGGGTATGTGGAGGTTTTTCAGGACTGCTTCTGCTGTTTTGCAGGTTGATATTGAACTGGCAGCTCAGACACTGTCAGACATCTTTGAAAATGTACTAAGTGTATAAGTGATGCATTTTGAAGCAAGGCTGGTGCAGACAGCCTTTAAGATCCAGAAGCACTAATTCAAGTCATGTCCTGGACTCACTCTGATAGCAGTCCTCATGTCTTATCAGTCCAGCTGCAAAGAGTTAGGGGTCCATTAGGCTAGAAAGCCAAAAGCACTCAGCTGTGAGCTTTTATATGCCTCTGTTTTATGCACCTAATGTACAGGGATTTCAGAAACTGTCCTGCCGCACTTGGCTCAGGTGAGACTGCTTCCATTAGGTAGTGGTGAACATGTTCTCACATGATACAAGAGGGATATTTACAACACAAGAACCCCTGGTGGGAAAATCTATTCCAGAATAGGTCTGTGCAACACAGTATGTTTTCCTGCCTGCAAAAGTATCTTGGTTTACTTTTATAGAAAATTCACTGTGTGCATAGGAGCTTACCCAAAAACAAGGGTGCAAAGAAAAATCACACCTTTCACTTCCTTCACAGAAGTGACCACAACAAAAAAATATTAAATGGTTTTTTCCCATGACCTGGCATGCTGATGGAGTATATAGAATTAACTATAAAAGAGTATGGAGAGTTCAAGTGACATCTGATACATAGAGTCACCTGAAATGTCTCAGGTTGGATTGCAATGAGATCTGATATTAGCCAGCTACTGAGGAAGATATCCTCTTGTCTAGGAAATCCTCCCAGAAATTCAGTCAGCAAGAACTAAATGGTCAGTGAGAAAAAGCCAGCACAAAGTGACATCCTTCTGTTCCCAGAGGTTTGATTCTCTCCAGCTTGTTTTTCCTGTTGAAATGAGATCCAGCTAATAAAGTTCTATATAATATATTCAGATTCCTGTGGTAACAGTGGATGCTTCTTTTTTTTTTCATGACATTTTTTCAAAGTCAGCTTTATATGTATGATTCCTGCTTGCCAAATATCTGCCCCAATTGAAATCTAAATCTAGCCTGAAACATTTTGTTTTGTCCTTTGGTTGACCGTCTGCGCCACTGAAAGACATCCTTGTGAAGAAGTGCCCCCTTGCTCCTGTGGTTACCAATACTGTTCCACAGTTTCCAAGGGTGATGTTATCATATTGCTCCAGCCACCCTGTGCACCCTGTTGAGTAATTTATTGGCCAAGATCCTAACAGTGGAAAGGCCTGTCTAGAATCCTGCTGAATTTTAAAAGGTAGGAATATTGCACTTCATAACAAGCAGCCATTAATAATAACCAACAATATAATTCTTATGGAATTTTGCCTTGCATATGCATGAAATTCCCAAGCATAATAAAAAGCAAATTAAATAAGTTAACCTCTTGTGTGCCATGCTTCCTGGTACATAATTACAGTGTAGTGGAAAGAGCATGACCCTGTAGCTGTCCAAAATTATAATTAGCATTCCCCATACTGCAGGCTATTGTCTGGAGGACAGTTTTTTTCTCTCCTCTATTCTGACTTGTGCAAAATTATACCCTTAAATGTGAGTTCATGACCCTTTCTCCAAGCCAGCCTTTTGTTTTCAGTGTAGCCCCAAAATCAATAGCCTGGCAGGATGCGCAGCATATACCCACAGGGTCAGTTTGATGCTCATTCACTAGATACATACAGTGCATTGTAAGGATCTATATGAGATAATAATGATTTTCCACTTTTCAAATGTAGCCACATGAAATTATGGCATTCGGCAGAAAACACTGCCAACTCTTTATGTCATCCTATTAATGGTGAGTAGCAGAGTCTGTACATTTTTCTTGGACTACAGAGCAAAAACCAGCTCAAAAATCTTCTTGTTTCTCTTCTCATGTATAAAAGAATCTGTGCATTGTACCTCATTAAAGCAAATGGAGGCACCTCATTAACACACACCAAGAAGTAGTTTTCATGTCAGAATTGTAAGTCTGTATAATTCTGACATGAAAAGTTTTACCAAAGGAAAGCTCATTTTAATTAAGGTGATACTGACAGGTTTTAGCAAAAGATTAACAATCAGATGTTTAGAATTTTCCCTAGACTCAGGTCTGATGGAAAAATATGATCCTTAACACAATATGGTTTTTTAGTTGAAAATTTCTGGCATTGTTAATTAAGGGTTTTGACTTTCTAAAATTGTTTTTACTTTTATCTTTCTTCTCTTCCAGGTGAATTCATGGACCTGCAGAGGTAAAAATGTAACTGTGGGCAACCTTCCCTAATTTTAATTCCAAAATGAGAAGTCCTATTTTCAAAAGTGAAGTTCATGTAAAGCCCCAAATAAGCTCAAGCAAAGAAAATAATCTAGGAAAAAAACCTCAGATAGATGCATGGTTTATAAAGCAATTTTCTCATGGGACCCTGACTGGTGTACTGGTGATCAACACTGTTACAAATTAGGCATCTTTTAAAGAATCAAACAGGGAAAAAAAATTAAGTCTCCTGTTGTTGAAAAGTCTTTCATTAGATTTCTTTGTTAACAAAAGGTAATTTTTTCTTATAATTTTAATTTTTCCTGTGATGGTGGTGTAAGAAAACATTTTAAAAATAGGTCTCTTTTACTCCATTTATTTTCAAATAAGTAGGATTCCCAAATAAGTAGGATTATCATAGTCCAGACATCTAAAACAGCCCTCCAAATGTGAGACCCAGCTGCTGCTGCCTGATCTGAGACATTGCTTTTACATGTGTTTCTGTACAATTTTAAATTACATTTTCTTTTTCTGCCTAGATTAGGAAAAAACCCTTGCCTCATCCAGTGTGAGTATGGTGAATATCCATCCATTCAATTTGTCTTGAATGAACTTTTTGTCCTTAGAAGGCCAAAAAGCAGGCAGTACCTAAAACTGAAGTCTACCATCAATTGTACCACAGAATTACTGGCAATTAACAGAATCACAGAAGGATTATTGTCTTGGAAGGGACCTCAAAGCTCATGTAATTCCAACCCTGCTGCCATGGGCAGGAACACTTCCCACTAGTTCAGAGCCTCATCCAACCTGGGCTTGAACACTTGTAGGGATGGGGAAGCCACAGCTTCTCCAGGCAATCTCTGCCAGTGCCTCACCAAACTCACAGTGACAAATTTCTTCCTAATAACCTCCTTTCTGTGTGTATGCACTCTCCCTTATCCGATCATTCCATGACCTTCTGAAAAGACCCTCTAGTCTCTTCCAGGCCCTTTTTTTAAAATGGAGCTGGAAGCTCTAAGATCTCCCTAGAGCTTTGTCTTCTCCAGGCTGAACTCTCCTAACTCTCTCAGCCTTTCCTCATAGCAAAGGTGCTCCAGCCCTCTGAGCATCTTCATGGCCTCTTCTGGACTCCCTCCAGCAGATGCACATTTAGGCTCCTGAGACTATGCATACTCCGATGAACACGGATCTTGCTCCAAAGGATGCTGAGATGGTGCTCACCATGTCAATGTTATCCAGAGTCAGAGCTTTATACCATGCCAAACCCATGTAATGATTCTTTGCAGCAGGGATATAGCTAAAACAGCCCCACTTTTACTTTTGATATCCAAGTGGATACAGGCAGTGTGTGAAAGGTAAAAAGACAGAATCTGATCACTGACACTCTTCCCTTATGTGGCACTTTTTGACTCATTTCCCAGTTTACAATTAGCCAGAGCTGAGTGAAAATTTTGTGATAATTAATACAACAAAATTTAGCCTCTTCCTAATTTGCAAGCAAATAATGATTTTTTGAGCAAATTTTTATTCAAATTTATCAAATGCATGCTGCACAGTTGTTGGTTATTTCACAGCTGAACACAAATAACTCCACAGGCATATTCGATGATTAAGTTCTGAAAGTTCACATATACTGTTTAATTGTAGCTAATTAACTAGGAGTTTTAGCCTTATTTTCTGTGTGAAGGTTAAGGAACAAGCTGTACAACTATCAGCTATTTTCCTTCTCTATTTCTGAGACTGGTGCATTACTAATTTATCTAACTCCATGAGGTACAATGAATTTACTTTTCCTCATTTGTGTTATAGTTTTTCCTCTGAAAAGGAGGAACAATTCAACAAATTGTAAAATTTTGGTTTTGAAATAAGTGATTCAATTTTAGTCTTCTTATAAATCTAATAGCTTTTTTGCTTTTTCATAAAACATGACTCAATCTGCAGTGACACACAGACCTTATGGCTGGCATTACACTAGAAATTTTACTATAAATTTATGTTTAAAAATTACCTGCTCAGCTAATTGAAAAAATGTTTTCAATAAATTGACCTCCATAATAATACTTCAGTTTCCTCTTTATTTGGAATCCAAGATTTTTTTAATGCTTTCCTTATATTCTATCATTTGTACTTTTACATATTTAGATCCATATATTAATGACAAGGAAGTCAGTATTGTGAAATTTTGATAATTTTTTTATTAAATACATAAACACCCCTAAATCATGAGAATTTTTAGCAATTGTATAAAGGGGCTTTTAAGTCATATAGCTAACCTTTCCTAGATTTGCTCTTTTATAGGGAGAAAAGAACCAATATTAAGTTTGTTTCCATTATTCAGAGCCAACTGAAACAACAAAAATATTGACCTGGTATTTCGCATCTGAAGCACTCCCAACATTCCCAGTCCAGTGCAGAAGTTAAAACTCTGTGCTTTTCCACTGTGCAATGCAGAGAATGTGGTGGGAACAGAATAGCAAGGCAACTCAGCTGGAAAATATCTGATAGATGAAATATTTGTTGAGCAGTTTTCTCATGTGAATATGCCTCTAGTTGGTATATGCCAGTCACTAGTCCATGGCATTTGTTTTATCTTCTGTCTCTAGGATTTATTCTCAAGGAAAAACTGCTGCGTAAGGCATCATAACTGTGGAGACAACAGAGAAATGTTAGTTTTAAAAAGAGCTCTATCTTTCATAGGTCTAACAGACAAAGAGTCAAGTTTTAATATTCTCAACGGTCCTTTCTTCAGATAAGAATTTTATAACAAAGGAACATTAAGGCAGGTTCCCTTTTTTCTTCTACCCTGTTAGATTCATATGCATTATTGCCAACAGGACATCATTTTGCATTTTTTAAAGATGCAGACATCAAATTTGATAGTGTTGAATTTAAAATGAACAACAAGAACTATATTATTAAAAAACATGTTATCCCCAGATATACTGATGTCTCAACAAAATCTTTGTGCAGAAAAGGAAATAAGGCACATATAAGTGTTTATCAGCTTTGCAGCACTCAAAACCAATGTCCTGAATGAAGACAGCAACATATTCACTGGTAGTTATCTGATCAAAAACATTCCACATGTATAAATCAAAGCTAGGAGGAAAAAGACCATATAAAGATGAGATAGACGAGAAAACAGCCACATGCTTCTCCTATTTAAACAGTCAGGCTTTAAAAAAAGGCAAAATGAGAGCTAAGTGAATACTCCTTCAGGGTTCATAATCTCACAAACGCGTTTCTGAATCAGATAAAGATACATAATGATTCTGTTTTCCAGCATGATGTGGACACTTACCTCTATGTAGAGCATATTTGAAGGTGTGTGTGGACAAAAAAGAGAGCTAAGCCTAAAAAGGCATGCAGACAGCCGTTTAATTCAATTAATATTACAATCAATCTTGCAAAATTAAATTAACATTATGAAGAGAAAGCGCTCTGTACACTAATGCTTGTACAATAATACTTGTGCCATCCTAATTTACTGCTGACCTACACTGAGTAAAAAACAGCATCTGTGTGTTACTCACCTCCTGGATGTGGCAGTTACACAGCCACACCAAGCAAGACAGAGGGTGTCTCTCACATGTGGACAAAATTCCCATGGAAAGGTAGCTCAGTTAATGTCACTTTCCTCTCCAAGACGACCATTCTGGAGAGTCTTTCAGTTTATAAGTTATTTTTGTCTCTGACCATAAAGGTTCAATAAATAGCTCTATCACTACTGAAACTAAAGACCTTTGGCTTACTTTCATGCCTAAGGTGTCAATTCCTCATGAAAATTTTCCAGAGGGGCAGACACATCACTCTCCCATCTATATTTTTGGGTTTCTGGAGGATATCAGATTATACCATCATCACCACCCTCACAGCATATTTAGATGGCTTGCTAACTCTTTCCACAAAATATGTATATATTTGATGGGCTCTTTTTTTTTTAGATACTAATTTCTTGAGCTTTACATTTCAGTTACATATCTAACCATTTCCTTGTGAATAATTTACAAATGAAAATTCCTATTAAGTTTGTAATAAAATACAACTACTCTTACCACATGACTTTTTAAATTCAGTGCACTTAGAAAAAACTATTATGTAAAATACAAAACAGCACTAGTGGTGGAAACACTGAGACAGTTTCAACATTTGACTTGCCACAATGATATTTCAGGAGCTGTTTCTAAGTTAAAACAAAAAACAATCCATTGCTGGAAAGATGAAGAGGGGAAACCAATAATTGTGAGAGTGGATATCAGTCCTGAGTAATTCTTATGTAATTTTAAATCTTTCATTTGTACAATATCATTTTCCTATGTGCTTTAGAAGAATGATAATTAGTAATCTCTTTATGTGCTTACAAGAGCAGAAATGTCATTGATACAACTAAATTAAATATACTGGGAACAACAATATGCTTGGATTGGCCCCAATACTGAACGCATCCATGGTCTTAAATGCAATAGGAATTATCTACTTCCTTGAAAAAGCATGAATCATAGAAACAGAGGATCATTCAGGTTGGAAAAGACCTTTAAAATCTTCAAGTCTAACCCTTAACCCAGCACTGAAAAGAACATTAACCAAGGTTCCCAAGTATCACAACATCTTTTAAATCCTTCCAGGGATGATATCTCCACTACTTCCCTGGGCAACCTGAGAGAGTTGTTTTGACAGAAGTCAGTGATTTGGATGGGCTGCAAAGGGCCACTTGCTCCTTACCAAAAGATCAAAGTGATCTTGAACATGTTGCCTTATGCTTGTTACACACTGTATGTGATAATCATTACCAGCTTGCCTAAAGAAAAATCAGTGGGAAACAGGACAAGAGATCAGAGCTAGGCACTCCTTTTCAGACTGAGTTTAAATGGCTTTACAAGGAGGGCAGAGCTGCTTGTAATGAAGAGTTAGCAGTCTCCAGTGGATTTGCACCTACAAAACTGTTTGTGAAAAACTCCTTAGCAAAGTCACAGAATCATAGAATAATTTAGATTGGAAAAGACCTCTAATACCATCAAATCCAAACATTAACCCAGCACATTCAAGCCCACCACTGGAGCACGTCCTTAAGCACTACATCTATACATAGTTTTGAAGACTTTCTGGGCATGGTGCCTCCACCACTGCCCTGTGCAGTCCGTGCCAGGACTTGCCCACTTTTTTTTTGTTTTGGTGAGAAAATTTTCCCTAATATCCAAACTCCCTGGCTCAGCTTGAGATTGTTTCCTCTTGATGTTTCACTTGTCACTTGGGAGCAGAGACCGACTCCCACCCAGCTACAGCCTCTTTTCGGGTAGTTGTAGAGAGTGCGAAGGTTTCTCCCGAGCTTCTTTTTCTCTGAACATGCGCAGCTCCATCAGCAGTTACTTACCAGGTTTATTCTCCAGACCCTTGCTCTGCTCTGTTGCCCTTCTCTGGACATGCTCAAGTATGTCAATGTCTTTATTGTCATGAGGGGCTCAACACTGAAACGAGAATTCATGCTGATGACCCCAACATCTTGAACTGAAAACTGCAGAGAATGGAGATTTTGAATTCACACTGTGCAAGCCAAGGTGTGTCCAAAAATTTCTCAATTTGTCGCTGCCTCTTGGCAGCGTAAAAAGCATTTAGAAGCACAATAACTTGTTTTTTAATTGGATTATCAGAAATATCAAAAGCATCTCATTCAGAGTGGAATAGTGTAGATGCCTTCAGGGACCACCAGCATAGAAGCAGGACATCAAGGGTGACATGTACGTCCATAAGTTTGCCTTCATTTTGCACCTACCTGTGTAGATAGGCACTCGAGAATGACAAGGTACTCAACCAAATCACAATTTGATGTGTACATAGGTGTCTCCTAATGTATTAAGTTAATGCTATGCCCGTTCTAGCTCCCTGTTTCCAAGACATCTAATTTAGTAGTGAGAAGATGAGTGTGGAATTACTCTGAAATTTTCTCTGTATGATGGGGATGACACAGACAATCTCTAGCTCTTACTTATCTTCAGTGATTTGGGGTGTTTTTAAGAAAAAGAACCTAGTATACTGAGTTTACACATCTCAGAACATATTTGCATATCACAGATAAATTAGTTATATTTATTAGATTAGATTAATTTTATTTTATTAGTACTTACGGCACACCAGAGCAGTTATGATTTTTTTCTTCTGATGAAATACAAGGAAGGGAAAGGCATTACAAGAGGGAAAAAGAGAGCAAAATTAAATGGTTGTTACAGGGGTCAACATTCGGTCTGTGACACGGTACGGGAAGAAGGCACCAGTTCTGGACTTTTATACTTCACTAATTACTTTGCTTTGCCTGCAACCCATGAAACTTCAAGTCACCAGCCAGTGATCCTTTACCCCAGAGCCCCAAGGGCCTAGGGGCTACTATTTTTTCCAAAGTTAAACTCATTAAGATTCTCCCATCTGAAACTAGGGGGGAGTTTTTTTTCTGATTAACACTTAAAAGACTGTGTTTTCTAAATTTAACTCTTACTCGCCTTTGTTCTTTAATACAATGTAAAGCATAGATACTTTGACACTTAAAAATAATCTGTAGAGGACTACATCATCTGAAGATACCATCAGGCTAATGATCCCTGAGCTTCTGCAATGTAAGACCTAGTTTTCAACTGTTTATGACCCTGCCAAATACATTTGGATTCATCTTTTCTCTATGAAGTGTGCTCTATTTTATTTTCCTTGCCAAGGATATGAGATGAGTTGCTGTTTGCATCTGGAGATCTTAATCAGTCCAGTCACCTTTCATAAAAGAACAAAGAAAACTGTTTCAACAAATGAGAAATTTGAAGGAAGTATTATAACTGGTATCCCTTGGCTCACAGAAGCAGCTACTACCTCCTCCTGCAGGTCCTCCCACAGCTGTAACCCCTGCCAACTCTTCTCTAACTTGGCTTGTAGTCAGTACTGTGATACTCAATTGCTTTGAATCAGTGTTGATGACTGAGATAAGGCAAACAACATAAAATGCTGTATATCAAAGATAGAAATTCTTTTGGTATGTACTTGCCAAATATTGCTGATGCACCTGTTTTATGTTCAGAGTGGGAAGACAGTCAAAAAGGAAGTGGCTAGCTTTGAAAGAGAAGCAATACTTTCAATTTCTGAAAATAGCCCAGATAGAGAAGTGGGTAATAAGAATACATTACTAGGTAAATGTGTTTTGAAATGCACTTGGGCATTTTTCCTCTGTCACACACAAATAGTATATGCAATGTTTTCAGAGAATAAATTCATTTTAATGAGCCTGGAGTGCTTCTTATCTATATCTACCATTGGCAGATCGAAGATACTGCTCAGTGACAGTTGGCAAAGGTTTGCCAAAAAAGCCTGTGGTGAAATCCATTGTATGAATTGCCCTTTTCCCCCTTATTTTCAGTGTACTTCTCACATAATGGAGAAGACTCAAGATGCTATTGTACACAAGCTAACATTCTCTGGCATACAGATTTTCTAGGCAACATTAATTTTCTCAGTACTCCACAGGAGCACTGGCAGAAACTGCACTGCAGGTGGGGAAATTATAACAGGTCAGAAACTTGTAGGTGTGTTAGACAGTAGAGGAAATATTGGTCACTGGTAAAAGAAGCCTTCATTAGAACGTGAAAGTCTGCAATATCCTAGGATGTCAGGGATGAGGAAAAAAGCATTCAGCGGGTGACATATCTGCTCTTCTTGGCTGGCCAAATCCAGTTAGATGGCACACAAAAGTGTCTTATAATGAAGTGAACCAAGATTTTCCACACCTACTAGGGTGTAACCCTGGGTCTATGAAAAAATAAAAAGACTCTTTTAGAAACCATAGAACACTTGTTAGTACTTTAAAAGATTGTACAAGCCAGGAGAAAAGGGTTTTATGTTGGCTAGTTGAAAGAGAAAATAGAACTTACTAAGAAGTATGGTGTGATAACTTTTTCTCTTTTTTATTTTTTTCTTTTTTTTACCTTTTTTTTTCTTTTCAGTTTGACCATGAGTCCCTCTGAGCAAAGCAGAAACTCTGCAACCTGTGATTCTGGTGCTAGGGGTAAAAAAAGAGCATGAAATCTATGGAACTTATACTGGAAAAGGACTCTTGATTCATTCCCACACACATATACGTGTACACCAGTACATAATGGAATCACAGCATTTCATCTGTCGGTAAATACAGAGGTATAAGGCAAATGTGGTGATTCCTGTACCTTACAAAGCAAAAATAGTTACAAAGACTGATTACACTGGCAGGCAGACTGCCTGGTGTTAACATTTCAAGTCTGTTAATCAAACAAGTTCCTGAGCTACTACACAGCACATGGGAAGCATGTTAGGGAGGGATTGAGAAGGAGAAATGACAAATCCCCAGAGATAGCACTTGAACCATTAGAACTGGTTGATCAAGCATACCATTCAGACAGTAATGTCAGCACCGTGGGACCAAAAGAAGGAAAGCAGTGCTGGTGGTACTGCTGTGCTTCCACTGCAACTATTAAGCTTTGTTGAGAAGCAGGTCCAGAGAAGATTAACACACCGACATTTTGAGTCTCTTGTAAAACCTCCTTTGAGTTAAAATCCTACACAATTTGATATGATAATAAACATTAATTCCACATATGGAATTTTAAAAGTAAGAATCTGCTTTCAAAAACACAAGCAGCATCTGGACATGCTGCATGTATAAAATTAAATACAAAGCTTTGAAAAAAAAAATTCTATTTAGAACAGAGATATGTCTGAAATTTGGAGCATCAGGTTTTTTTGGGGGCTGTCTAGACTGCAGACTTTGGCATCTGAGGATTCCTCTAGTGCTCAGGACTAGGGGACAAATTTGGGATGCTTTGTCAATTCAGATATTTAAATGCTATTCCCTGGCTATGTTCTTATTTTAACAGGTAGAGAAATACATTGTAATACTGGGAACATCAGAAAACATTCATCACCATCCCTTTGGGATGTGCCTGGCAATCTGTAGAGAAGGTACCACATACACTACCACTTTCAATTGCCAGCTCCCAACTACTACTATAAGGAATGAATTTACACTTCTGAATATCTTCTGTGTACTTGACCCAGCTCTCAGACTGTTCTTCAGAGGAGGGTGTTTTGCTAAAAATTGCTAGAGATGAAAAGTGCAAGGATGAAATTCTCCCACCTGCATAATCTTACAGATCACATTCCTCATTCCTGATCCTGAATGGTATCCCCAGCTTGGTCCTGAACTCTATCTGCTGGTGTTATGCTAGCAAGACAGCAGAAATTCCTGGAATAAAGAGAAAAAAGCTGGAAACAACTCTTATCTGTGACATGTAATAAGGTTTGAATGTGCAAACATGAACAAGAAACAACAGAATTAATAGGTGAGGTTTTTAAATTATATTTGAATTCTTGAAATCGGGGATACTTTCAAGACTTCTGTAGCACTGCTAAAGTGTGACATCAAATGCAGCCTGGGTATTTGGGGATGGTAACGATCAGTAGTCAGCATCTCATTTTGGAACCATAAGGAAATTTCACAGAGTGACAGATTGTTGATCCCTATAGATCAACCCCTTGATATCAACACGGCAAGACTTGACCCACTGTCTAAGAATCCAACTCCAAATTCCTCAGATGTCCAATGACACTGAGCATATGGGTCTGGAATGCTCAGAATTGTATTCAAATTCACCTTTTCCCTGTAGATTTCTAACTTTAATGCATGAATTTCATCTCCATTACTACCTTGGTCCCTTGCACATGTTTCTTTAAGATAGTTATCTGAAAAAGAAAAAGCTTTTTTTATAGAAATCTGAAACATTAGAAAGATGTTAAGAAAACTGATTATTGTAGCTAAAATAGAACAAAAGTAAAATCAAATATTCTCTTACTTAATAAGCACACTGATAAAAAATCACTTGCAAAGATTTTTAACATAAAAGACTACAAAAGCCTAAAAAACTTGTTGTCACTTTTGAGAAACACAGTCTCCTCTGAGCCTTGAGTGACTTCTCTGAGCCTTGTGAGACTACTGAGCACTGTATATTTTACCAACAGACATGACTAGCATTGCATATTATCAGGATTATCTTCCTTTCTTTATAAGGACATTGTAGCTCATGTGGATCATGCCAACCTCTTCCTTTGCCATGTCTTGATTTGCCAGCAGGCTGAATTATTCACTGTCTACAATCTGAGTTTGCATAAGTACTTTCAAAGAAATAAAAAAGGGGGATCTAGTGAGACTAGTGCAGGGAGAATGAGGGACAAAATTTAGTCCATGAGACATGCTGGGAGGCACTTGCAACTTGTAAACAAACCTTGCTATTTTGCATAATCTTTAATGATGATGATAGCTACTTAACAACTACACTGAGTACAATGAAAGAAACTAAGTGGAATGGAAAAATCTGCAAGATCAATCCTCTCTTTATCTGTGAGTTGTGGTTAGCATCAAGGTATTACTCCAGAAAACCCCCTTGACACTGTTTGTTATTTCAACTAGGAAGATTTATTTTACAATTATGCTTCATTGATGGAGCTAGCAGGGTCAGAGGAGATAGCACAAGAGATGAGAAATAAGCATATGTGACAATCTCCAGGAAACTATTTACATGCATAAAGCAAAATGTTTCCAAATCTAAGAGCTGTGCAAGCTTGACAAACATGCATGTAAGCATTGTTGTTCTGAAAGCTGGGCTGCCTCAAACAGACAGGTACCCATCAAACCAGAATAGGGGCTTCTGTGCTGGTAAAGGTCAGAATTTGGGCTGGTATGGACCCTGGTGGAGTAGAGAACAGGGGATACTGTCTTTCAGGTTGGGGTCACATCCTGTTGCAAATTTGGGTCAATCTCCATGCAGGGAGGCATTAGAGCTGTAGAATGCACTGGTCTTAAAAAGTTGATGATAGTGTTGCATGACACCACTGACAACTAATCTTGGCACACTCACAGCCTCTGGAACAGTCTGTGATATCATGGTCACTTTTCCTGAGCGAGAGTTGTGTTCAAAAAGGATTGAAAATTTTAAATAAAAAAAAAAAAACAGCTTTCAAGCAGTCTAAACTCATAAGTTATTATAGTGTAAAAGGGCAGTAAGAGTAGGTTTTCACCTGTCAGTCTGCTCTATAGAAGACAAGAGCCTATTTCTGCTCTTCCATGAAATGACTTTAAAAAAAATTACATGGAGAAAAAAAAGACACCAACAAAAAACACAACATCTTTGCTACAGAGACATTTTTAACAAGCATTCCAGAAAGAGCACCAGCTATCAAAAAGGCTGCCAGGACCAGAAGGAGCCATCAATCGAACAAGTCTACATTTCAAAGTTTTTTGAGAACAGTGAAATGTCTTTACCCTTCTTGATGGGAAAACTACAGTGCTATAGGAAAGTAGCTATTTGCTGCTTCTTACATTTATCTGAAGCAAGCCTTTAACCCTAGGAATGGTGCTAGAGTGCTAGACACACACACACACACACGCGCGCGCACACACACACACACACACACACACACACACATATATGTTAAGTAGCACTCCTGAGAGTTCTGCTCAGAGCTCCTTTGAGACTGTGGAGTCAGTCTGCTCTCTTTTCTCTTTCCATATGCCATTGTTCAGCTCCGGGGCTTCTTTGAGATAATAGAGATGAACTGGTTAAATTTTTAAACATTTTCCTGACAGTGTTTACAAGTCAGCAGAATGCATCTGTCTAATTTTGACATTTGTCAGCTAATTCAGTCAAATTCCCTCATGTGACATAGCTTCATTCCCACTAAAGGAACCTGCTGCAAACAAAAGGCCACACTATATTGTATGGCATCACTGCTCCCAGATGTTTTAAAATTAAACTGCTAAGCCTCCCTGTGCCTGTGAAACCTGGAAGAGGATAAAAAGTGGAGTGATTCTTAACAAGCTGTACTTTCTGTATCTGTGCTACTTATTTCTTTGTGCTTGATTTTTTCTGAGTCATTTGAAAATGATTAGGCAGCTCAAATAATTGTTTCCTGGGTATATTAGCAGCACTATAATTGTCATGTTTAAAGCTAAAGTTGGTAAAGACTGCAGTCTACTCTGGAATATTCAAAGTTCCTATACACAACAGCTCTCAGATAAATGTTTTGAAACTTTTATTACTAGTTTCCCTAGTAGTTTGTTTCTTTGTCAGGACCCCAGATGGATTCAGTCTAATCCTGCTCCTCATTATACAATGGCACTGCCTGAACTCTGGATGGAAAGGTTGTTGTCTTGCCTTTGGCCAGCATTTTGCAGTCACTCCCATATGATGGCTATTGAATACTCTCTTTTGGGTGGGAAGGGTGCATGACAGGCCTTTACTCCTCTCTATGTGCAAAAAAGAACAGATACCATCTACAATGACATATAATTTGTACAAGCCTCAGACTGACTTATTGGAATAAATGATACTTGGTGTCATTCATTGGTGGGGGTGGGGGGGAACAGTTACCATGCCAACTCTTTGTAAATACCATTGGTCCTCAATGAACTCCTTTTGACCCACTGGTGTGAGGTTGTTGCTGAAGTGATGTACATAATTCTTTCAACACTGGTCCATTACTTCTGCTCAGGTCAGGCATGCAGTGTAAACTCAAAGAGAATTAGCAGCCCTATCAATAACCAGCTGTAGAACTGCAGTCCAAATGATAGATCATAAAAATCCAAGGAAAGATGAATAAAATGTGAAGGAATATGCATGTATATGCTATAGTTTGAGCAGCTGCTGTGGACTATCAACATCATCAGGAGATTTCAGTACATTAGCATAAATTCAAATGACAAATGTACAGTGCTATTCAGAGACTCATTAATTTGCAATGGGTGCAGTGCTCATGACATATTAGTGAAAAATTCAAATGTCTTTGTAGCATTGTGAGTTTAGTTGCAGGACCTAAGCTGCTAAAATGAAAACGTGTGCAATTTTTTAGCAGTTTATTGAATTATGAAGTGTGATTACTGTATATGTGCATCTTTTTAAGCAAACGAAGTCCAGTGTGCTCCAGCACCAAATTGCATGGTTTGTGTTGAAATCTCCCTGTCAGACAAATTCTGAGCTGGAGCTGAAATACCAGCAACGTGCTGGCTGCTGCAGCATGCAGGCTGAGATCTCCCCCTTCTGGGAGAATGACATTGCCACGGAGAAAAAGAAAATTTGGTTCTTTCAGGTCTTCTTTGTTATTCTCCTGTCTTGTCTGCCACATTAGCCACTGGGTGTGCTTTATGATGTTTAGAAGAGCCATAATAGCAGAAATAAAATAATGCTATATTATTATGTGTGAGCATGATGGCTTCCTCTGTCATTCCTTATGCACAACCATAGCCTTTAAATGTAGAATAACTTAGACATGTAGTATATGAAAAATCTTAGTTGGGAATAACATATCTTAAGCTATGGTTTTGTTATCTGTAAAAAATGGAGAAAGAAAATGTTTACATTTTTATATGGGGAACAACCCATCTATAGCACTCTTTCATAAAACTGAGATCAAGCTTGCAATTACAGCATCTGACAACTGAAATCCATCTCAGTGGTGTTTATCCTCAGTGCCTTGACTCTGCTGTGGGTGTGCAGCTCTGACACACTGCTATAGCTTTCCAACCTCAATGAATACTGTGAACTCTACTGCATATTTTTGCTTCCTCTTGGAAGTTCACATTGTTCATTTGGACCTCTGCAATATCTTTTTCTGTCCCTGAGTTTACATGTTTTTCTGTCCACCAGGCTGTCACATCTAGTGTGGATTTCTTTTACCAGAAAAAAAAAATATCCTTAAAGTTATTGCTAGTACTTTTTCTGAGGAATAAAAGCCCTAGTTTTGAAGTGCAGGAGCCACAGTAGCTAACTGGTAAAAAAATAGCTGATATTTTCAAAAACACTAGGGTTTAGCAGCACAACCTCTGAAAAAATTTGAAGCAATCTGAGTTTTGGAGACAGGGAAATTAGCTGCCAGTTGCATGTCCAGACTCATCAGATGCTCTTGAACACTTGAATGTCTCTGTAAAATGAAATATTTTATATATACACACCAGTCATTAGGTAGTACAATAATAAGAGCCTTAATAAGGTTTGAAACATCTCTTAGCATATTTCACACCTCCAAATAAAAGGAAAGCCATTTCTCAGTCTTACTTCTCATCTGTGCCATGCCACCTCCCATGTAAGCTATGGTATGTCACAGCTCAAAAAAAACAAGCCCAAAAGCAAAATGCGACAGAAAGTAAGAGCATGTCACGTCTTCCCCTCCCTATGGGGAGGATCGCATTCCTCTGAATTCCCAGCTTCATAGTGTTTTGATAATCATGATACTTGCCAGGTGACCTAAGCTGCCAGTGAACTTCAAGAGCATGTGAAGTGCTTTGCGCTATCCACATAAGGAAGAAAAGAATCAGCACATCACAAAATTAAGACTACAAATAGTTATAAACTGGCTTAAAGCTATAGTTTCCGAATCTCACAGAAGGATTAGGATGCTTGTCTGACCTCAGCTTCCACCCCCTACAAAGGCTTTCAAGGTAGATATCCAGGGTGAGATCATAAAAACTGCATGAACTTCCCAACAGAGTCAGTTGAACTTCATGCCCTAACATCACACCCTAACATCTTCATTAACCTTGCCCAAACCTGACCCGAATGTCCCCATGACTTAGATCTGAGCTATTGGAAGCACAAGAAATTATTTTGAGAATGAAAGGGCAGAGAAAATGTCATGGTGTGATGCCAGCAAAGGATGCATCTGGGTGTGGAGATGTCAGGATCCATTTGGAGCCATGGGTTTCAGCCATGGGAAATGCTGAAAATCTGGAGCAACACCCAAGACTGAACAGTTGTTTTAGGCACAGAAGGGCAAACATTTAGCCACACAGCCTGCCCTGGGGGATTTATAAGAGGAAAGGGACAAGAACAAGGAGACCCATGTCTTCATGGCCCCTTAGGTTGGGGGGCAGCAGCCACTCCCCAACTTTCCTTTTCCCTTTGCAACTGAAATTCCCATTTTAAACAAGTGAGCAGAGCCTTAACACACACCTACAAACATACCCAGGCACAGAGTCCCTGTCTTAACTGTAGCTTAACCAAAGGTCCCTATCCAGCAAAGAAATACTTCAGTAGCCCTCAGATGCCTCTGTCTCTCAGTCATTTATTTCCCTCCCTTTTGCCCAGGGTAAGACCAGAGCCAAATGTGTGGTGCCATGGATGATTGCCTAATCTAATTTTTGGTGCCAGCAGAACCCTAAAGCTTAAATGACAGCTAGGGGATCAGAGGAGCCTGGAAATTAATTCATCACCCTTCTCCTCCCACCACCCACAACATAAGTGCTGAGGGTTGAGTCCATTAGCTAAATGCCACCATGAATTCTGTGGAGAGATAAAATTTTATTTTGTAACTCTCAAAAAGCCCAGTTAAAGGAAACAGGGCACAGATGGTATTTCTTATGAGAAATATCTTTCCTTCATTAGTAGGCAGCACTGGACAATAGGCCTTGGTTTGAAATATAGCACCTACTCTTTGAAACCAATTGCACAGGTTTCCAAGTGCACTTGATATTTAGGCATAAACAGAGAAAGCATTTTGTATCTAATCAAGAGCACAGTCAAAAAAAAAAAGCTTCATTGCAAGAAATTGACTTCCATATTGCAAAAGGGTTTGCTTTTCTTTCAGAAAAGCCCTGATCTTCTTTTCACTTTGGGTTTTTGTGGTTCTCTTATATCACACCACTCAAGAGGCAAGCTGCTCTGGACTCTACATTTCCAGGAGTGACACTGATTTCAGGAACATATTCCAAAAAGAGGTACCACACAGATGATCAGGTGAGAGTCTGGGTAGAAACAGGATACCAACAGGGAAGTCCCATCTTAAAATCCTACAAAATTATTATTAGTAACAGAAAAATCCTAGCAGATGGAGTTTAATAAGACGAATGGAAATTTAGGTTATGTCTGCATGCTGGCAGAATCAGTGAACTCCTTCTTCAAAAAAGTCCGATCATTGGAAAAAACTCAGGTCTGAGTTTTCAAACCAGTGAAAATCCAGTCAGTTGTCAGCTTCAAAAGTAAAACTTGGTCCAAAGTCGTTAGGAAAAGGAAGGTGATAATATTCTTAAGCTTATGACACCCTTTGTGTTAACATCTTTTTTTTTTTTTTGTACAGAACATGTTTGTACTTCAATTGACAAAGTATTTACAATGAGAAGATATATACTCACCCTTAAGCCAATTAATTCTGGGTTACAAAGCTTGTATTTCAGAACAGGCATGAATAATTCAGTGTTAGGTTGTTTAAGCGTGTTTTGTAAAATAGAGCTGCAGCTTTTGTTTTTCTTGAAAGCTTCTGAGAAAAAAAGAAAAAAAAAAAGGTGTTTTTTTTTTTTTTTTTTTTTTTTTGTCTTTTCACCCCTGGGGAGATCAGTGGCCTTTTCATGTTCCACATTGACCTGCATTTCTTGTTTTTTTCTTACTAAGTTGAAGAAACAATTTAAAATGGAAGCATTAAGGAGTAAGGAGTATGGCACTATACCTGTGTGTCATGGCATATTGAACAGGTTGTGGTGCTTCAGACTGCTTTAATCATGACTAGTATTGCTGGACTGTGAGCTTTTACGATGCTGATGAGCAGAAGTGCATCCACATGTGGACTTTTGGTTTTTTGAGTGCAAGTCTAACCCGACAAATGAGTTTACATAGCTGAAGGGAAGGTGTATGAGTAGTGCCTCCCCATTGCCTCTTCAGGTGCATCACATTATCTTCACGCTGCCCCATGTTTAAACCTAAAAAAAAAGCCTGGGTAACGGCTGGATGACTGCCAAATTTTACCTAAAACTTTCTTTAGCACCCAGATTGAAGAGACAGCAAAAAGGAGGCATTTTTTTTCTAGTCCTTGCAAACTAGTGGCATAGTTGAACTTGTGTACAAACCATTTACAGTCCCTGTTCATGTCTGAGTCTGCAGTGCTGTATCAGGGGAGAAACTTCATTATGACTCTGTCACAGTTTTTGGAACTTCCATATTTGAAGTCAGTCGTTGAGGAGTATTTTAAATCAAGAAACAGCAGAAAACCAGGAATATTACAGCTGACGGGTGTAAACTGTCTCAAGTGAAGTAAGCTCAGATAATCAACATTCATAATGCCTGTTGATAGAATTGAGGGACTTCAGGGTCCTGCTAAAAATGTTCTCTCACAAGAGGGCACATGTGGTCAATCAAGTCTTGATAAGTACTGTGTGGTGAAAAGCAAATGACCTCAAATGGGTAATATGGGAAACTGCTTTGTTCTATTTTTTCAATATGTGCCTAAAATCTCTTCAGGTGGTTAAATCTTATGGTACTTCTGTGGTAGCTGAGTTGAGTCTTCTCAGTCTAGGCCAATAACCACTGGATAGCCAGTTGGATGGCTATCCAATAATCTCTGTATCTGTCCAGACCCCTGCAGTCAGAGAGGGAACAATGCATGGTATGGCTTTGTCTTGGTTTGAAAGACAGGTGTCTGCTAAGGAAGGCAGGAGCCTCCCTTCAAATGGAAAATGGAAACCCTCCCTCCTCCTAAAATTATTATAATTTTAAGGGACTCCCAGGCAAAGATATGGGAGTAGGAATAACAGTTCATTTTTAGAGAAAAAATAAAAATAAAAATGCAGAAATACAAAACAACACTGACTGAGTCAGAATATGACCTGACACCCTGTTGGGTAGCAGCCCAATTAAATGCTGGCTGCAGTCCTCCTGGAGTGACAGATGTGGTTCTGTTGAAGCAGTGATCCTGTAGAAGGGTGTTGTTTTCCTCTGAAGGTCCAGTGGTGTTATAGATAGGCTTGGTCTTCCTCTGGGAATCCAGTGGAGAAGAAAGCTGCTCTTCTGGGAATTCAGTGGAAAAGGCTGCTGTGGTATTCCAATCTCAGATTATATCCAGGTAGGAATGCTTGGCTCCTCCCCCTGGACAGAGCATGTCCCAATGGGATGATGTAATTTTATCAGTCATGGAGTGACACTCAATGGCCCATGAACAGAAGATATCTCCCCTGAGGGAGGATGGATTGTGGAAGACATAAAGAAAACTGCCCCACCTGGTTTTAACAGGTGGCCCAATTAACAGGAGATAACTGCCCCACTTCTAACAGATGGCAATAGAATACACAGTCCCAGCCACATCTTGCATTTCCAACCTAAGATAAGCTTTACAGTCCTTATGCTACCAGCTGAAATACTGGAAATAGTGGTGGAAATAGTGTAATTTCTTAATGATTTTGAGCCAAAAAAAAAATTCATAAAAGTACATGTCAGGAAGGAACAGTAGTTCCATTTTAACCCAATTAGTCATGTTTCTTGGTTTTTTAGTTAATAAATAGTGATAAATCTGACAGAGGAAGATGCCAAGAGCAACTAGACTACCATCTCTTGGTAGTCTTGATCTAGATAAAGTTTTTGTAAAGACACAAAAGCATGAGACCCCAAGAAGTAAGTCAGAGGGATTGTTTGGGTTTGAACTGTAAACACATCAGCTGTTTCACAGATGTTTCTCATACACATGGACTGATATTCCTCATTCCTGCAGTTGCAGAAAGTCTTAATGCCTTCACAGAAGGATTAATCATCACAAATCATGTTTGCTTTTCGACCTGAGGAAAGAGATTCAGACTGGTGCCACCAGAATAATGGTGGCAAAGATCCCAGTAAATGTTTTTTTCAGAACAGGGCCCAGTCTTTCTGATCAAAGAGATTATGTACTTTCCTCCATGAGATGAAGCATCATGAATGCTTCTTCGCTTATCCAGAGTGGAGGATAGTTAATTCAAATAACCTGGGGCTCCTTAACAGGGGCTGCATGGCCTCTGCATGGCAGCCTGGTAACCAGGATGGAGATGTCCAGAAGATGTTGACTGAGCTCAAAATTTGAGAATTTCTGCTATTTCCACACTGGAATGTGTGAGCACCTTGTCCTTGGAGAGAAGTGGACAGTTTTACCTTCAATCCCAGATGAAAGATACAACTATATCAGTCCCAAATGAGTGAGGTCAGAAGGGGCAACTTTTAGTTTTTAAATGAACTCTAGTGTCATGGATAATTTTTATCTGCTTTCTCATCCCATTCTTTTTGTTTCTCATCCTCAAGTCTGCACAAAGACTGTAAAACTGTATTTCATGCTCTGACACGAGCTACAAATCCAGAAGGTGATTAAGATAAAGGTTATATAAAGTTTATCTTTTAACTTCTTAAGGAGGCAATGCCTAAGACCCAAGGTTTTCTTAAAAAAATCTCTACTCAGTAGTTCACAAAGCCTAGTTAAGTCATTTGGGCATCTTAAATTGCATGTAGACTGCTTATTAGTCTCTATTTTTTTTTTTTAATTTCATTCATTTAAACGAGATGCTTTGCTTCAGAGAGAGGAACAGACAGCAGAGAGATACAAAGCTTCCTGAGTCTCTGTTATATAGTGGAAAGCATAAATGTTTGGAGCTGCAAAATTGTGTAAAGGGACCTGATTACACAAATACATTAAACATCTCTTAAAATCTTCTGAAATTATATTATAGTAGCCACACAGTTAAAGGAAAAAAGGATCATCTTGTTTGAATACCCATGGTCTATTCTATTTGCAGAAAAACACGTTTCTGAAAAAGAAAGGATGGAAAAGGATCATTATATAGGCTAAGTCCAGGTAACAACGCTGGACTTTCAGTTGTCTCACGTGATAAAACGCAGGGACATTTAACATTTTTCCTCTAACCTTACCCCAGCTTTCACACAGTTGTCTGTTTCCTGTGAGGCAGACATATTTAAACTGTCATTTAATAGACAATGTAAGTTTACTTAGATGTCATGTAATGCTCCTATCCATGTGGAAATACATCAAATGTCCAAGTTTGCTCTCAAGGCTATGGCAGTCAGTAAAAATCTTCTCCCATGGGACGCCTAGGCTTGACAAATGCCTGAGGATTAGGCATAGTCAGCCAACTCTTTGTGATGCAAAATTACAATCTTGGCTTTTTCAAGTAGTACTACATTTTTATTTTCTCTAAATCAAGAACCAAATTTGCAAACAGTTCAGGTCGTATAAATTTGTTATTGAATAAAGAGGTCTTGCTAAAACCCAGGAACTGAAGAAATGCCATAGCTGAAACACTCACTTAAAAAATTTAAGAAATTCAAGAATGTCTAAAAGCCAATTGTTTCTTTCAATATTTTTCATACTTTATACCATATTGCTATAGCACTAGGTAATTGATAGCTTAGACCATCCTCTCCAAAGTCATCCTGACTCACAAGTTGATATTCCATTGTAAAAGGCGAGAACTTTATGTTATTTAAACTGGAGTAAGGCATCCTTAAATTAAAATTTTATATTTTAAATAGGGTCGAAAATCAATTAACATGCTTATGTTTCCTAAAACACAACGTGTAAAACATATAGGAAAAATTGCCTCTAGATATTGAAAGTTGTTGTCTTTATCACACTGTGCATTGAAATTCCCAAGGATGATTTAATGAGGTTTGCACATTAAAAATCTTGTTTGTTACAATAGAGGAAATCATAAGAAATATTAATGCCCTCTGTGTGGTGCCATGGAATTCAAATGTCTTTCAAATGTTTTCACTCCAGGAACACTTTGCTATGCAGGCCTGTACTTGGCAAAGATTTTTCAGTATAAAGAATTTATTAGTTATGGATGATGATGTTGGTGTGCTATACCCTAAATACCTGGAATATGCCTATGTTAAGACCAGCTAGGTCTTAACTTCAGAAGGCTTTGAAGAAATGTTCATAGTTCAGGCTGATATAATGGATTCCTTGTCAGAAACACATGAGGCTACCCAAAGGTATGATGACATTCAGTCGTGACATATTTTTCCATTCCAGTAGTGATATCTGACACAAAGCAGAGTAATGTGCTCAGACTGTGCTGTCTTAGAGAGTTTACCTCAAAGCTAAAGGGACACAGACCTGGTTGAATGTGCACCTCTTTCTCAAGGGGGAGAACTTAAATCAGGGAAGCAATACAAAATTGCTCTCAAATGGCTGTTTAACTTTACAACTCACTCAAGAAATGCATAGGTGGTATCACATTCATCTGCTCCTGCAGACCCAAACAACAGGTCAAGAGGAATCACCCTGCCACCATAAATCCAGTCCATGTTTCATTCATGGAAAAGAAAAACATAACTTCCCCAAGGACTTAATGCACAATTACAGTAAGAATGCAAAAGAGAGAATAAATACAGCCTTGATAAAAGGCAGAGAGAATACTGGAAATATAGACATGAATTCAATAAACGGGCAAAATGAAATGTCAGAGAAAGATTTCAAGCTAAAAAGTATTGGGAAGTGAAATGTCCAAAATACATCTTAAAAATTAGACATATGTTTTCAACAAATGTGGGAAATGCAAGCACAGAGAGGTCCCAAGGCCTCAAACATACAAGCTCGGAGATAGAGATGGATACAGTATTTGACCTAGGACCTTGGAGAAGGCTTGAAGCTTTAGGATAGAATAGTGAAATAGACATGAAATAAGAATAAAGATTTGTAGTTTAAGGCGAAATATGTTTTAAGCAAGTAGAAATATGCCTCATGTAAGCAAATAAATATGTTAAGCAAGATAGTAAAAAACAATTAAAATCTAACAAGAGAATTAGTTATAGAATTGGTAAAAAATAGAAGATAAAGCAATAAGTTTCTGTAGAGTTACATGATTGGATAAAAAGAGAGGCATTACAGCAAAATAATGTAAAATGTAGCAATTAGAAATTGGTTTATGAAGATGCTAGTGAGCTTTGTGGAAGCAGCTGATTATATAAGGAATTTATAAAAGACATTGTAACTAAAGTTATAACGGCTTCTGATGCATGGTTTGCTGATGTGATAGCTTTGGATGTAAGAACCTTACAGTCTCGCCCTTCCACAAGACTGATTTTGTAATCATACAATACATGAAAATAAGGTGCACTCCACCATCTTCTAGGATTACTAAAACTCCTTCATTATTTCTTGTTTAGCAATATGTCATGAATTCCACCCAGGCACTTTCCCATTTTCCTTCAAATTCTACAAACATAGTAAAAGACAGTTCCTGTCATGACAAGCCTCAAATGCACGAGGTAAAAGATAGGAGAAAACATGGAAAAGAATCACAGAGAGAGACAAGTGATTAAGTTTTTTAAATAGCTGAAGTAATTTTGAATTCTTTCACATTTATTAGCACTACCTTTAGTGACTGGCACAAGGACAAATGGGAAGCCTACTGTAGATAGATATTTAGCAAATATATTCTCAGTCATCATCCAGAGCCTTCAACAAAGACCATGCACCATGAAACATACTGGCTATGAGGCATGGCTTTAGCATTACCACCATGTCCTTGAGATCTTTTCTTCATTCCATTTCAGACAGGTTTCTTTAAACAAAGACACTTAAAAAAGAAAGCACAGCTGCTCTCAGAGTGATGGGATGGACAGACACCTGCTTTCCCATATATTTTATTATTTCTCACTGCAAAAAATCCTTAAAATGGATGCCAATCCTTAAAATTGTTGTCATTTCTAGGATCTCCATTAAAGTAGATATAACATTATGCTCCTATAGTTAAAAATGTTTTACCGAATGCAATGAAAACAAGATACAAACCCATAATTTTGCACATTCAATTACTTTTATCTGGTAAATGTTAATTATAAATATGTTAAAAAAAGTATAACTACTGAAGATTATTGATATCAGGCAACAAGATGCTTTGTGGATATAAATAGGGAGAATTATGACTTTTTGGTTGTCTTGTTTTCTGACCACCAGTGCAAAAATATCTGAAAGGGTAAAACCAGAAACTATTTTGTTTGCAAAAATATCAAACCCTGTGGCTTGTCTACCTGACAAAACCCATACATTATGAAAAACACTGGATCGTGTGCCTTGTTTACTTGGGACCAGAAAGGGAAAAGAAAAAGAGGATCAGGAACAACTTGTGCATCTATCCTTGTCCTTCAGTGCAAGTGAAATAAATGTACTGTGTAGAGTATCATTGTCCAAGAAGGAGAGAAAAATTTTAGGATAAACAGAGGATGTGAAGGCAGGAAACTGGTAGCCCAGTGGAAGATAAGAGCAGGGACAAGATGGAAAGAAGATGGGATATTGGCTATGACTAATATGCAGTGTGGCATCACACAGGACAGATGCGCAGAAGGAGGTGGATTTGGTCTCCAGCCTCTGTTGCAGGGGACCAACACAGCCAGGGATTATGATTCCAGAACTCTACTAACATGGTAAATCAGTGGATAACCCCAATTTAAATTTATTCTGCCATGGCCACAGAATTGATGGATTGGTTACAAAGACAGTCCTCTAATTTGAATGAAATCAAATACAAATGCACTGCTTCCAGAGTCAGCATAGTGACAAAGATAGCTCTGGGCACCTTCAAATTTCATGCACCCTGACCCAGCCATGAAAACTGTCTTAGGCAGCCTGACTGCCCTGTAAGAGCTGACTTTCCGCTTTGGGAAACTCTTCAAATCACTGTATTTCCAATAATTAAAAACCTTTACCAACCTTGAAGAAGGGGTTGGTGGCAACAATCCAGACAAACCAGCCTGGCACACAAGTGCATGACTGGAGTGGGATGGGTGTAAGGCAGTAAAGAGCTCTAGAGCAGCCAAAGTTCCGGATCCCCATTTCTAACCACAGAAATGGGATAGGATTTTTTTGGTACCTATCTCAGCAGCAAGATGCTTGACAAAAATTTGAAAATCAATTTAAGGAATGTGAGCTCTTTTCCCTCAAAGACAAAAATCATAATGTGGATGATACACCAAGCAGTGAAGAATATCTAGCATCTATTTCTTCAAAAATGCTCCCTAGCAGGTAGTAAGAAGTGCACCCTTCTTGTTCCTAACACAGGTGAAAGGAAATTTTGCTCATGATTCATTAGATGATTTTTCAGCAGTGCTTTCTATACCATTGAAATATTCTCTCTTTTCCTGGACATCTTTAACCTCTCCTCCAACTGGAGGCACTCCTACCCTTGTAAAACCATATCATTAACCTCATCACAAAAAGTGGATTTTTTTTATTTTCCATTGTTTTGAAAAACCTCAAAATATTCCACAGTGTGTTATTAAACATTCATTCAGTCCATATACAATTGAGTTTCATAAAAGTTTTTTAAGATGATAGAGCCCATTCTTCCTCAACATAATTCCATAGTACCTGAAAGCTCTTCTTCCTTTACTGGTACTTCAAACCCTTGGAAAAGGATGCGATGCATTCAATTTTTGGTAGTTTTATTTTAATTTTGGTTTTGGGGGTTTTTTGTTGTTGTTGTTGTTTTTTTTGTTTTGGTTTGGTTTGGTTTGGTTTTGGCTTTGGTTTTTAACATGTAAAGCAGGTCTCTTAGTATTTCCCACATAAAGCAAGCATTTAATTTTTTAAAAATCACACTTTCAGAAATTTTTTCATGTCTGTCATATCTGCACTATCAGAGCTCTTAATTGTGCACTTAGACTGATAAGTTCTTTTTTTCTTTTTCTGTCTACTTGTTTCACTTATTCCCCTTTTTTCTCACAGTGTTTTGTTCTAGATAAAAGATAGTCGTGACATCTCTAAAAATGGTAAATTGGCTCTATAACATCAGACTACAAATTTCTTTGTGTTTCTGCCTTCTCTCTGTCTTATCGCTGTTGATCTGTGTCATGGGCAATTTTAATTTTCATGTAGTCGGTTCTCAGGTGATGGTTCTCCTATTAGCAGCTGCTGTCTTGTATAAAGGAAAGTCCTGACCAAATGAAGTACTTCCAAACCAAGTCATGTTAGAATAATGCAAACCTTTTTATTGAGCACCTTTTTGGAGGCAACCATAGATAAAAGCCCTTACTGTTTTCTTTTTATTTTCTCAATACATCCAGATGGTTTTAGCACTGGTGGAACTGGTTTTTTCCATCTTTCAGTCAGGGAAGCAGTTATCTGGCCTTTTTCCATTGTTTTTTCTCCGTGTTTGTTTCCAAAGCCACACAAGTAGAGCTCCTAGGCATGCAAGCAGTACCATGATAAGCAACATGCAACACATGGTCTGCTCATTTATACTACATTTTTGGAGAGGAAAGTGCCTCTCATCCTATAATTTCCAGACCAGGAGCCAAGCAGATTTCAACAGGTGGTGCAATATTTGGTCCAAACCTGAAATGAACCTGCCTGAGCTGGGCTTAATTGGGATATGTAGAACAATGAGGACAAAGCTGCAAGTATTGTGCCATTAAGTACAGCAGGGAAGACAAGGCCCAGTACTCTCAATATTGGGCCTGTTGGAGAAAGGGAAATGCTTGTCTACTTTGTTGCTAAATTGAACTCCCTGGCTTGAGATACAAGAGCCACAAGAGCTGTGCAGAATACGAGGACACCAGCACAGCAGCAGATGCTGCAGAGGGTCTCTGCTGGCCATGGGCAGACTGGAGCAGCTGTGCTGGCTGGGAAATCTGCTCCAAGATGCTTCTGAGCTCCAGTGCCCAGCTGTGGAGTGTACTGTGCACTGAGAGGTCTGACCGTGGGGCACCACAAGCTGGGGAAGCACAGCTGGGCATGGGCACAGCACTGCTGCTGCCACCTCACCTGATGTCACACTCAGAACCCTGGAATTTACATGGAAGATGTCCTAGCAGCAAACTTGCTTGAGGTGGAACCAAGTAATCCAGCTGCTTACCACACTGGGAGGAGCTCCTCACCCTGAGGTCTCTGTTGATGCTGCTGCTACTCAGAAACACAAACTCCAGAAAGAATTTGAATGTTAGATATTTATGTGCTGGAAAATAAATCTCTTCTCACAAGTATACTTTCTAACTTCAGCTACTGATCCTTATCTCTTAATGACCAAAAATAATAACCAAGGCAGAAGCAGTGCTCCCTTCTCAACATTTCAATACATTTAAGGTTGTAATAGTATTTTAATTCAGCATAGCTTATGTGTCACATGGAATAGATGGAAAAATTGTACCATATGTAGCCCCAAGAAAACACTGACAAGACAGCTGTACCCATTCTGTCTCAACATGAGATATTGTCGCATTCTAACTGTCTTTTATGACAGTGATTATATCTAGCATCCTGATAAGTGAATATTTGTGGAACTAATTCTCACATAGATCTTCGTGATAGTAAATTATATTTTTCTTTTTCAGCATTGTTGTGTACTTGTCATTTTATCTATGATGTATTTAACTAGAGATCAATGAATCCAACCGTGACACCAAACAGCTAAAAAAACCATCATAGTGCATGAAAAAAAATCTCTTATCTCCTGCTTCCTCCAAGTCACAAATTTGCCTTTGTGTTAAAGCTTTTATGTTCAGAAATGTTTCTTCTTAAGATGGATTTTAAAGCCTACCAATGTCTATACATTTCCACCAACATCTGCAATACAATGTTGATGGAAATGTATACCAAAAGTACAGCAGAAGCAGAAAGAGGACAACTCCTCAGTTTGACTGGTAAACATAGAAGGAGGACCAAACACTGGATCATCTCCTAAATGCTAAATTTTCATTTAAGGTCACTATTCAATTTTCACCATTTTAAGTTTCCACCAAAAGAAAATACGTTGATCTAGTCATCCAGAAAGAGACAGGTCCTCCAAATTCCTGAATTCCTATATTGATTTTCATTTTCTCATAAATACTTGTTCTTAACCTGGAGTGAATCTGGGAGGGTTGATAGATGTTACAAATTATCAAATTGAGAGCCAGATTTATAAGAAAATTTAGCAATGATTTATTAAATTGTCAGAGAAACAGAATTTCGATTGGCAAAAACCACCACAGCCAAGGGCAGCACCGAGCCTGGGATTGACACTGGGTGAACACACGAATGTCAGAGTCTCCCCTGTTCACAAATGCTGCTTTGCACAGCGAGTTTTTATACAGTTTATTCTGCCTGAGGCAGAGATGACCGAATGTTCCTTTGTGTCCCTTCACATGCAGAACCGGGGCTATACATGTGCAGAGTTAGACAAAGATCCAGTCCAGGTGTCTAGATGTTGTCAGAGCACTCCGGAGAAGTCGGCATTCATATGCCACAGGGTGGCGCCCAGTGTCGGTGATCACCGTGGTAGATGCAATCTTTGAGGTGCAAAATCACTCTTGAGTGATCCTGGCATTCCAGGGAAGTCAGTGATCATCACTCAGGAAGGTTCCATTCTTACATTAAAGAACCTGATATTATCTTAATGTCTCCGGGAACTAGATGAATAAGAATAAGACTCTGCTCCTGGCTGGGGTGGTCAAAAGACATAGCTTGGATCTTACAATATTTTATACATTAATAGCATGAATTATCTCTACCATATACTACAATAGAGATACTTTTTCTATAGCTTACTAATAAGTTCACATTCTCTCACCTCTCTAGCTACTCAGTTAAGTCTTCAAAGCCATGAAGGTAGAAAGAAAAGTGTGGTCCAAATTTCTCTACTCTTGGCCTTATAACAAGGCCCAGATTTCTGCTGTAAAGAAGAAAAGCTGATGCCACATACAGAAATAATGCCAGATTAGCTGAAAATTCAGAAGTAGTAAGTTTTCCAAGAAAGCAACCTCAAACTTACCAAGCTAGTTTGAAGACAAGTGTCCCTATTACTGTTGTCTGTATGATATTCCACTACAGGTAGATTACTGGAAAACTCCAAACATAGACAACTGACGTTGTGTCTGGGTCACGGGAGGCCATTGGCATGTGCACCAGGAGGGGCCGCGCCCTGCCTCTGCTCCCGGCAGACAGGATGGCGGTTTGGCCACTGGTTGGGTCCTAAACTGCCAGAGGCGGCCAATAAACGTGGACCCAACGCCGAATGATCAAGGTAAAGGAAAAAGGAAGGACTGTTTGCTTCTCCGAGCTGCTTTAGTACTTTCCTGCGCAGAAGCGGTGCTGGGGCGGTGCCACTTGGAACCGGCAGCGTGGCATAGAAGTTATTGTTTCCCAGGCAGTAGCAGTGCCGAAGTGAGGCAGGTGGTGCAACCTTGAGGACAGTGGCAGCGCTGGCGGTGGCAGTCTCTCCCATGGCAGGAGCCGCGCGCCAGCCGAACGAGCAATCTCTCTCACGGCAGGAGCCGTGGCAGCATGGGCGGTGTGGGGGAAGCACCGGGGAGAGCGCGCGGGAGAGGCGGCAGCTTTCCCGCAGCAAGAGCGGGTGTTCTTTCTTGTGGCGGAAAGCGGTGCCGGCTGCAAAAGGTTGCGCTGCGCTGGTACCAGAAGGGTGCTGGCAGGGCGCGGAAGCCGCGTGACTCGAAGAGGGGGCAGTGGCAGAGAGCGGGAAAAGGAGGAAAACAACGTCTTGGGGTGGAAACATAACCTAGAGCGGGAAAGCTACAGACCAATGGCAAAAAGGAAAAATCATAACTGACAGTGAATTCTCTAGATAAAGGGGTGTCTACAGGGGCAGGACCTCCATGGATAGACAGGGAAAAATCTGGAATTATTAACTGCCACAGTGAGACAGAGGGCAAACAACCTCAGACAGAGACTAAACATACTCCTCACACCCCCACTGCTGTATGCAGGGAGAGACCAAATATCTTCAAACCCCCACTACCACAGGCAACAAAAGCTATTTCAAAATGTCCTGTGGTAAAGGCCAGGTTTGTAGGAGAGATGAATATAGAACAATAAAATGGTTTAGCTTGGAAATTAACCAGAAAGGTTAGCTAATTCCAGCCCTACTTCCATGGACAGGGACATCTACTTCATCAGGTTGCTCAAAGCCCCATCCAGACTGACCCTGAACACCTCTAGGGATGGGGCAACAACAGTTTCTCTGGGCAATCTGTGCCAGTGTCTCACCACCCGAACAAGAATTGTTCTCCTGTAGCCCCTTTAGGCCCTCAAAGAAGCTTTAAAGTCTCTCCAGAGAGCTTTGTCCTCTCTGCAAGCTGTCAATTAGTCTGTGCTAATGCTCTCTTTCCAGCAGCTGCATATCTTATCTGATTAAATCCTGCAGGCCACGCTCCTCGCTCTTCTTTTTCTTAACTCTGGAGCTTCCTTAAGGAGTGTGAGACAAAATATGAAAAATTAAATTATTCAAGAACTAGGATTTAAGCATTTAAATGCAAATTTTACTCTCTGAGGTCAGATCAACTGTTCTGCTGGACTGGCACAGACTTGAGCAAATGTTTTTACCTAATCCTGGGCTTTATGCACTCTTTCCTCTGTGCCCTACACTCCTCGATTGCATGAACTACTTTTAGGCAAGTTCATCTGATGCTTGTGCGCATTTCTGCCATGTCTTCTGCACAGCACTGGCTGAATCTGCATGGCAAGTGGGGTAACAGTAAGCAGGAATCTACAGTAAATGCTCTGCATTTTTATTCCCTTGCTACTAATCCTTTAGCATTGACTTCTAGGCCACTGAAAAACAAAGTATTAATACTTCTCTATGCTAAAATAGAAGGAAATGTTTCTCAGTTTACATGCTGTCTGTTTCATTTGAAAATAAGTAATTTGGATTTATTACAATTTAAAAAAAAAATTTAAAAATAGCAAAGCCTTTGGCTGCTGTTTGTAATGACTTGCACAGATTATGGAAGACTTCATCCAATTACACAATTTTCATTGAAGAGTGGCCCTGTACAGAAGCCAGTGAGAAATGTTATGTATCTCCATTATACTAATCAGAGAAATATAGACTTGTGATATGCAAGCAGAGGATATTACTGTTTTTTTTAATATAGGAGGACAAAGAGAAGACCAGACAGCTTCTTGTGATTTGTATGTGACCTCTATAGTATGATCTTATTATGGTGTCTGAGTCCTCATAGAATTAAATATATTCTTGCAAAACATTTCTCAGATTACTTTTGGCCTTAGGATTTATAGAGTTCAACCTCCAGTTCCTAGCTGTATAGAGGTCCCTGTAGGTTCAGCCCAGAACACAGGACCGTGCTGGGATTTCTTGGCAGCAGCACAGGAGTATGGAAAAGTTTAACCAAGTTCTGCCTTGAGAGCAGACCTGACTGCTTTTAGCTGGGGTCTTAATAGGGGAGATGCAACATTTTAGGATAAGGAAGTAATTTTTTAGTAGCTATTTTCAGCTTCTCCAGTGGTTATCAAAAGGGATGGGTTAGTTGCTCAGCTTAGAAGAAATAACATTCTGGACTCTCAGTGAGGTCTGACAGAGTAGCTACCTTTTTCTGAAGTGTGACAGAATAGCTACGTTTTTATGAGCTTTTTTTTGTTTTGTTTTGCTTTAGCAGCTGAAATATGCTATGGCTCATTTTGAAAGCAGAAATTTTAAATGTTTCTAATAATAGTTGTTTCCAACCAGAAGAAGTCACTACTAGAAATCTCCCGGGATCTGGGTGGAAATCTCCTGGGATGTAGGTTTTTAAGTTCAGAGACATTCCTTTTTACTAGACCTTCACTATCTGAGTAGTGATTGCAAAATGAGTATCTGGCCAGGGTTTGCAGAAGTGCAGTGAAAGGGTCAATGGTGTCTGCAAATAGGCACCTGTACTGTCAGGCACTAAATCTGCAAGCACATGTTTAAAATTGATCATGGTATCTATAGGAAGAAATGATGCTTTTCAACACCAGTGAGCCTCTCCACTGCACCTCTTGCCAAAAAAGGATAACCGAACTTCAGAAAGCAAGGAAATCCTTCTGGGTGAATCACCATGGCCTCCTGGTGGAAATCACACAAAAAGGTGGTGGGCAAAGAAGACCTCCTTCCTGGGAAGCTCACTGGCCTTCATATTTATTTAAAAGGGGAAAAACATCAACTTGGTGACTTTTTTCAGACTGGTTTCAAAATTAAATCATTGTAACAAACTCAAAATTATATTTATTTTTCTATCTTTGAGAAAAAAAACAACATGGCTGATTTACCACCATATAAGAACCCATATTCTGTTGGGTCCATAGCTTGTCTTCTATTGCCCATCAGGTACCCAAATTTAATACTGAATGCCACTGAATAGAACAGGAGTGAGCCTGCAGGAGAGATCCTTGTAGAAAACAGCCCCTGGATACTTTGTAGGGCTTGTTATGATATGATTATAAGAGACGCCTCTGCCTGCATTAAGTTGCAAACAAGACCACGTACAGAAGTCAATAATAGGGATTTTTTTATAACAGTAAATGTGAGATAGCAACACAGAAAGAAACAGGGAAAAAGTAGGGGCACAGAAGGAGAGTGAGAGAGAAAGTGATTAGGTAGAAAGATATCACCACTCATGGATTCCTACAGCATCCCACTGGTCCTTCTTCACCCTCCAAATTCTTTGGTGGTGGGGATCCTGGAGTTGTTTTTGTGGAGGAACCACTTTTATACGGCTAAGTCCTGGGTACCAATGGGATGAAAAAGCCATTCCCACGGCTTGGTCTGGCATCTCTGTAACCAGTTGCTTCCTTTCTCACAGTTTGCTGCCATGGGAATTTTTGTCCTGATGGGTCTTATTTTAATTTCCCAGAGTCTGTACAGCAAAATTTTGACCAGTGTGCTAATTCCAAGTATTCGCCTTTGTTAGCCCTGGAATCCATGCCTTCCTGTTTTGTAATCTGTGCCTGTCTCAAGTTCCTGTTGTGGCTTATCCTATGGGAACTTCTTTAACAGTGTTTTGAGATATGCAGCTGCATTCTCTGTCCTCACACAGCTCACACAGCTCATCTGTGCTTCCCATGCTGGCACCTCTGTCAAGGCTGGTATAATCTGGGGAAGGCTTTTCCGTTCTCAGTTTACCAAGCTATTCTTTGTGAGTAGGGAGAATGTTTATTTTTTTTTTAATGCTTCCAGTATAAAGCTATAGCTACCCTTATGCAACCAATGTACTCAGTCACCAATAAAACAGAAGGAAACTTAGCAATTCCCTCCTCTCAACCCACTGGCTGCAATGACATTTAGGAAAACATCAACACCTGGGTTTAATACCTCGGTTATTCATATTAAGAAACATATATTCATTCTGCTTTGGTTCTTTATTTTTTTTTATCAAAATGAATTGTAGAACCTCATATTACCAAAACATTTCACCTTTTTCTATAAGAAAAAAAAAGTCAAAAACCCAGAACAACAGGGTCCTTCTCCTACCTCCCTTTTTGAAGGCCAAGAGACATAGTGAGCCAAGGAAACTGGTACATGTCTGAAAGATATTTTAAGGCTAGAGGAACCTAGCTAGTAGTGCAACTGCCATTTACATAGCCACTGATAAAAAAATAATTTACAGAAAAATCACAGGTTGTGTAATCCTCCAAAAGTTTTCTTTGAAAGGAAAGCAAAAGATGTTTAGTGAAAGTTTCCACTGTTTTCAAGAGTGGGTACCTCAGGGCAGGGTTCAAACAATTTTTTCCACAAGTATTTTGTTGGCTCTTTTTTTTTAGTGGTGGTGTTTACTCAATATATAATTTTATAATGATGTAACTTAACATCTCTGTAAATCATATTCCATGTGTCAGAATCAATGCTCCTAAAATATTCTCAAAAGGCATTAAATATATTTCATACATTCCTTGCTAACTCTATGTTATAAAATAATTGATATACAGCCCACAAAACATCTAAAAATACTCTCTCAGCTTAAAAGATACCTGCAATTTCTTCTGCTGTGCATAGCTGCAAACCACAGAAACCAATCCAAAAATCCAATTATAGCAATATTCAGGAAGTTGCAGAGAGAGAAAACAACCTTTCACAACCTGAGTATTTGCTTTGTTTTACACCAAATGGTCAACACATGCACACAGCTCAGCAACAGAATAAACTTCCAGTATATTGTTTCCTAATGAAAAATATTTTTCCATAGTTCTTGCCACTACTGGACTTTTTACAGTTAATATTGTATAAATCTAAATAAAATAGCAGATACAAGTATTTATAAATTGCTATTGTATATGATAGTTTATTTCAAACTATTTACAACAATTCCAGGAATATTAATACTATTTCTAAAATGAAAAGAGATCTATCATTTATTTTCTGAGTGATCACATGGCTGGTTTTGTTTCTTTTTTCTTTCCTTCCTTATAGTAGTAAGAATTGGTGGTATATCCTTAATAATCCCCAAATATCAAGGAGGAGGCACACAAAAACGAGTTAATGAAGGCTTAAACCATATCAAGATTAATTCTTTTCAGCAGTGGACTCTTTCTGTAATCTCAGATTTATTACTGCTGTAGAGACTTTCAGGAAAAAAAAAAGGCAGAAAAAACTAGATGAGAAGCCTCTACATTTACTCCAGATGCTCACTTACATTTTGAGATGTAGGGAAAGGGATAGGGGGAACATTACAGAGCTTCATAGGGAACAGGACCGCATGGAGGTAAGGTGGGGAACATGATTGCAGCTTGTCCCTGCAGAAGCAGGAGCAGGGGAAGGAGCCAAGTGCACCCAATAAACTGAAATGCAAAAGGATACAACTTCTCCAGTGCCTACAGAACCCAAAATCCTATTACATGGTTGTTGGTTTGCTGTAGAAAAGGGTGACACTCCTGAGGTGGAGAGCCTGGGGCCAAGCATGGAAATGTGGGAAGGGAGGAAGGACCACCACACACCACACTGAGCAGATTCATTCACAGAGAGCAGGTGGAAGGAACAATTTCAGGAATGACCTAGACCTTCAACATCATCAAACACAAAAATGGCTAGATAGAAAATTTAGTGCTTTGGGAAACATTTATCATATGTGTAGACATCATTAGTGTCCCTCTGGGGACACCAACACAGCAGGGAATTTTGGTAGAGAAATTGGCACTTCCCTACTGATCATAAGATTTTCATCTTATGTGTCAGGGATTTTATTTTGATTGTGTTTACTCCCAAAAGCCATTTGCTCCCCATTACCTGTAGGGCCCTCAAAGTCCACCTTTGGAGCCAATGGCACACTGCCTGTGACAGAAGCATCCTGGCCTGTGGGTGAAAATCACAAGCCCACTGACATTTGCAGTGCTAGCCTTTGAGAGAACTTCATTAAACCACACATGCAGACAGCTACAGCCAGCACACAATACAGCCTGTGTTAAACCCTGCCAAAACACCACTGATATGAGTATACTTATGACTGCATGGACAAGCCTTTGTTCCCTGGAAAAAAACCCCAAAAATCTATTTGCAACTTGGGGAGGGAGGAACAAAAAAAGAAAAAAAACTCTAGAAAAGTACTTTTTTTCTTCCAGTGATAGCTTTCTTAACCCCGTGAACAGATTGCTGAGATTAACTGCTCTCTTCTTAGAGAACAGTCTCACAAAGCCACACTCTTTTTTCTCATTGTAAGAAATTACTCACTTTGGGGGTTGTGGCCAAGAATGATACCCACATGAACAGACAGAAAGTTGACAGTGTAATTTAGGATGCCAGCTGTTTGCAGCATGCTGTCATTAACTAGCTCTTGAAGGTGACCAAGGAGTCTAAAATAATGTGGAGGAACACTTTGTGTTAACATTTTGGTCTCTTTTTTTGCTTGAAAATAAGTGTTTTTTAAAAAATTCAGGATCTTTCAAAAAGTAGATCTGCTGTGTAATTGAGAGTGAAAACTACAAATTAACAGGAAAGGGAAAACTCCCCACCCCAACTTCAAGTAAATGGAGAGACTCCTGTGTTCTAAGATCTGATTAAATATTTAAGGTTGTATTGAACAGAACCACAAGGAACATTTTAGGACAAGCTGCTGTAAAATCTTCATGTAAATGGTTAGGCCTGAGTATTTCTACAGAGAGGCTTTGATATATATTATTTTGAGAAAATTATTTTGTGAGCCCATTTCATGTGATGTGCATTTTGTTTAGAAGACCAGGGTTGAGAGCATACTGCTAAATAAACTCACCTGGAAAATGAGTGCCAAACCTAGTGAGGGGAACTTTCACCTGGAGTTACTGGATGTAATGACCGTGGAAGAATAATGAATGAGCACAGAACAGGCAAGGGAGGGGAATAAGCAAACCCAATAGAACTTCTTATCACAAGATCTTTTTATCTTTTTTTCTTTCTTGTGGAAGACACCTAAAAGGGTCTTCCCCTTTCTGGTGGAAGACCCCCTTAAGAGCCAAAGAAAACAGCCTCTTCCCATGCATTTCTGATGCATGGAGCTCCCTTCTAACTGGAAGCACGAAACAGCACTATATCCCATCCTTTCTTATTCCAGTTTTGTGGTCAGATGACTTCTTGATTGGTCTAACTGACTGCTAACTCATATCCTGACCTGGTTCCAGGTGAGCAGATGAGGGGAGGGCTTTAAGAAGCAATTACTACTAGCATCTGGTTGAAATATCTGCACTTCTTTCTTCTCTGCATGCAGATTTCAATTTTTTTTTTCTTTTGTGAGAAACATCCAGAACAGTATACCTGAACAGTTTGGAATAAACAATATTAATATAGCATCTATTGGAATCCAGTGTCAGTCTTTGATGTATCCTTCAGTATAAATATAACCTTGGCATTCTCACTGCTGTATCAGAGGTAAATGTTATCAGGAACAGTCAGAGAATCATAGAACCATAGAATGATTTTGTTGAAGGGACCTTAAAGATCTAATTTCAAGCCCCCTTCCACAGGCAGGCAGAAGATTGCTGGAGGTAAATTGTGGCAGTCAAACCTGTGAAATCTCAGTAGAAACCATCAAAGGCAAGAGCAAAGGAATGATATGAACAAACCAACAGTTGAAATCTGTGAAATTTCTCAAATTCTCTCCTTCCCAAAACTTCTAAAATTTCCATTTTGATATTAGCTGCTTTTGAGCTTAAGCTTCCAAAGAAATTGCTTACACCACTGAACTGAGATATTTTAATTAAAAAAAAATTTGCCAAACTGATTCAGTCTAGCAATTTCAAAACTTTCTGTCAAAAATGTTATCTAATTAAAGTGAAACTGAAAAGCAGTTCATGACAGAAAATTGCTTTGTTGTAAAAGTACCAATTTTGACATTTTCTAAACTTGTCTTAAGGAAAAAAAATCAGAAAATCTTCAATGACTTCTGTTCAGAAGCACAGTGTTGTAGTTTGTTTTTGGTATGTTCTGTTCCCCCCATGTTATTATGTTAATGGTTCTGCCTTTGGTCTCCTCCCTTCCCCAGTAATATGTCAATCTCCCAACCCCTCCCCAGTTACCCTAGTTACCAATGTATCCTTTCCTTTCCCCACCCCCGGCTGCCTGCCAGTCACTCGGCATTCCTGCCTCTTTCTCTAGAAGCTTCTAGCCAGGGTGTCGGGTGATTGGTTCAGGGGCTGGGGCCCCTCCCTCAGTTTTCTATGATTGGTTTTCTTTTTGTGTCATTTATCAATATATCACCCTTTCCCCAACTCTGATTTGTTCCTGTGTTGTTACCACCCCTACCTCCCACTTCCTTTAAAACCCAGTATTTCCCCGCCCTCTGGGCTCTCCTGTTCTTGGACCCCTTGGGTGCACTTGGTCCCTTGAGGGGCTCAATAAACCCGAACCTGCCACTAACTGGAGAGTTGCCTCTTCTTCCTGCGGGGTTGAAGTCCTGTACGGCAATGTCCCTCAAGGTGGGCTATTGTCTTTGAACGAGATGCCAGCCTTAGGCACTGCGCCCAGCCACGGAGTTGGAAGAGTGCCCCCTCTGGCTGAAGGTGGGCTGGCCAGCTAGCCAGAGCGTTTACCATCTGCCGACCGTCTTCAGTTCTGGCGCCCAATGTGGGGCCCTCTCCGGACTGCTCCTGACCATTGCCTCGATCGAATGCCTTCAGGAAGCCGTCCAGCGACCCCATGGACGGTACTCATTTGAGTCCCTTGGCCGCAGGACTACCCCCGGGTTGAGCAGACCCCGTTCTAGGGGTGGCGCTCCCAGGGGACCAGGAACGGTAGCTCTGGACATCCGAGGAGTCGTTCCTACCACAGGACCCTGTCGTTCCAGCTTTTTGTTTGCCCCTGCCAGATCAGTAAGTTTCTCCTCTTTTTTCCCTGTCCTTTTTTTTTTCTGTGTTGTGTGCCGTGTGTGGCACCACACGCTTCTTTTTCTCTTCTTCAGACCGGGACTGGTGTGGGGCTCCCTTTTACCCTTCTTTTTTTCGTTTTGCTGGAATGGGGGGGCTCTAGAGCGGTTGCCAACTGTGATATCTCTAACAATGTGTGTAAAGTTGTCGGCAGCCCAGAAGAGGATTTATTACCAAGTTGAGGGTATCCTTGTTAGGGGGGGTTTTAAAGTTAGAAAACCAGAATTAAAAAAGTTAACTTTTTGGTAGTTTTCCCAGTTCTCTGAGGCCTCTCCTGACCTAATCTACGATTCTGCCTTTTGGCAGAAAGTAAATAACAAATTGCAGAGTTCGATTAGGTCAGGAGACACCTCGCTCTCTAAATTTGTTTTCTGGGTTAATCAAATTCAGCAATTTTTAAGAGCAAACGGGAACTTGGGAAAACACCATGCGGGTTCAAGTTCACTCCACAGTTCTTCCTCTACCCCTGTTCCTAACCCTCTTCCCTCCCCTATCCGCCCTAGAACTGGGATTCTGAGGGGAGCATCCCGCTCCAGCCCAGTGCAGGGTGTCCACCGTTCCCCTGGCTTCCCTCAGAATTCCCGAACCCCCTGCCCTAAGAGTCCTGGCCAGACTCTTAGGGGCTCCTCTCCTTCTCCCTCTGTCCCAGTCCCCACTACCCCAGTTAAGAAACCAAGTGTTCATTTTAAGCCCCCTCTACAAGATGGCTCGTACGGAGCCCAAGATGGAGGGAACCTTGTGGCCTGGGCAAGAAAGTCCCCTTCTTTCTCCCATAATTCCTTAGTTTCCAGAACCAACCCCTTCCTGTCCCCAGTCCCCTCCCAGTGTTCCGCCCCTTCATCCCTCCTCCCTTCTGTCCCCTCCTCCTTATCAACCCCTCCCATAGCACCTCCCATTTCCCCTCCTATTTCTCATCCCCCAGCTTTCACGGAAGTCCAGCCCCCTATCTCCTCCCTGTGGGCGGAGACCTTAACATCGAACCTACCCCACCCAGTTCCCCAGCCACGCCCCTACCCCTCTCCCGGTTCCCACGCTCCCCCTTCTGGTTCCCACGCTTCGGCATCTGGAGGGGGGGGGGGGGTAGGGAACCGGGAACCGGGGCCTGCTGCTGTTCCATCTGCGGCCCCGGTCACTTATCACCCTGAGAGGGAGGGTAGGGCGCGGGCTCAATGGATCCGCTTCACCCAAAATCAAATAAAAGAACTGTGTAAAGCCCAAAAAGAGTTCTCCCGTGAAAGTGAGTACTTCCAAGGGATCTTAAAGGCCATCTTGTCGGAGGCAGAGGTCACCCCCTTCGACCTCTGAAGCCTATTCAACTGCCTCCTCAACCCCACAGAACTAGTTATGTGGGAGGGGGCGTGGAGGAGAGATGTCATGGAGATCCTTCCCACTTTATGGGGAGACCCTCGTACTGGGATTGATGCAGATGGGGAGGTCCTCTCCATTGACCATTTGTTGGGAAAGGGGAATTGGGCTGATGGCCCCTCTCAGGCAAGGGCTATCCCTCCGGAGGCACTGCGGGAAGGCGCAAAGGCGGCAGAACGAGCATTTCTCGGGTTGCCGAAGGCTGCTCCTCAGATTTCGTTCTCTAAGATCTTTCAGGTCCCAGAAGAGCCGTTTATTGAATTCGTTGAGCGGCTCCGTAAAGCTATCAACATCCAGGTAGAGAGCGAAGGTGTGAGGATGGAGATCTTGAAAGAGGTGGCGTCCGCAAATGCCAACTCTGCCTGCAAGGACGCCATCCTCAGCCTTCCTCTAGAGCCTCCTCACACGCTGCGCTTGCTACTTGAAGTCTGTGCCCAGAAGGTCACCCTAACATCTCGAGAGTGGGACTGGAGGAGCAAGCCACCGCCCCGTCATCCTGCCGTTGCCACTGCGGAAGACCTGCAGCCAGTGGAACGCGCCTTCCCTGACCACTTGCAGCACCCATACACTCTGGGACTGGCCTGAAAAAAGGCTTTCCTGTGCCACCTCTGTGGGAATCTAGGGCATTGGATGCCCAACTGTCCCCTGAGAAGAGAATTTTATGAATTTAAAAGGGGACAAGGACTTCGGGGGACGGCCCTGCAAAAAAAACTAAATACTGAGCGCAGCTCCCCCCTGCGCGAGGACAAAAATGAGGCGGGCCGTATAACATCAAGCGGGGAGGGAGAAACAGGATGGCCACCTTCCACTGTCAACTCGCTTTTACCGGACTGGACTCTGACATCTCGCCTCTGGCCTAAACCCATACTTACAACCATTTCTAAAATTTCACCTTTCAGGCTGCAGCTGATGGAGTCATTACATCTAAAGGACTCCAACTTCCCTCAAGTGTCTGTCTGCCCGGAGTGCCCAGGTAACTGGGGACAGATCAAGTGTAAGTATGTGGTCGTTGGAGACACAAAATTTACTCCGTTTGAAGTGAACATTGTCCCGGGTCTCCTAACATTGGACCTGGGGCAATTTTCTGTTAGGCTGTACTGTGTCTGCCCCCCTTCTTCCTGCCAAGGGACAGGTGGTTTCACAGGCAATCCCTGTGCCTGAGTTGCCTTGGGTCTCAGGGTCTGTATCATCTAACAGCTCAGACCTGATAGTAGCTTGGGCCCAGGTATTAGGGCAGGAGAAGTCGAGAATCACTTTTCAACTTTCAGAAGGGGGGAACCAGAAACCACTCAGAGGTTTATTGGACACAGGGGCAGATGTGACGATCATTACCTTCCCGGGAATGGCCATCACATTGGGAATTGCAAGACGCGTTGGGTCACATCCGAGGTGTCGGGGGTTTACAATTGGCAAGACAATCAAAGAGCACCATGCAAATTAAGGGGCCAGGTGGACAATTGGCATCGATACGCCCATTCATGTTAGACTATACGGAACCCCTGTGGGGGAGAGATCTTCTCGCCCAGTGGGGAGCCCAAATTGACCTTCCAGCAGCTCCCCAGGTTTTTCGGGCAGCAGTCACTGGAGAGTGCTCTACCTGTAAGCTGAAGTGGAAATCGGATAAACCAGGACAGGTAGCGCAGTGGCCGCTTAACAAGCAAAAATTAGCGGCGCTCAATGAGCTCGTCAAGGAGCAGTTACTGAAAGGCAACCTGGTGGAGACCATGTCAGAATGGAACTCCCCAGTGTTTGTCATTAAGAAACCCAACAAAGACAAGTGGCAGCTCCTTCACGACCTCCGTCAAATTAACAACATTATTGTTGATATGGGGCCTCTCCAACCAGGGATGCCGTCCCCAACGATGCTCCCCCGAAATTGGAATTTGGCGGTTATAGATATTAAGGATTGTTTCTTCCAAATTCCCCTTCACCCAGATGATGCTCCATGTTTTGCCTTCATGGTTCCTGCCATCAACCGTGGAGCCCCGAGCAAGCGCTACCATTGGCGGGTCCTTCCGCAAGGAATGAAGAACAGCCCAGTGATCTGCCAATGGTACGTCACTTCCTTGCTGTCCCCAGTACGTGCATCCCCCCGTGGGGGATGCAACCATCTATCATTACATGGATGACATTTTAATTTGTGCTACGACCGATGACATGCTTACCCACGCACTTGACCTGACAATCAATGCATTGGTTGCTGCAGGGTTCGGGCTACAGCAGGACAAGATTCAACGGATGCCACCTTGGAAGTACCTGGGCCTGGAGATAATTAAGCGGACCACTGTTCCGCAAAAATTGGCTATTAAAACTAATGTAAAGAACCTGGCGGATGTCCATCAGCTGTGTGGGTCTTTGAATTGGGTAAGGCCTTGGCTGGGCATTCCAACTGAAGACCTAGCCCCCCTTTTCAATTTAATGAAAGGGGGAGAGGAGCTTAGTTCTCCAAGGTCCCTTACCCCAGAGGCACAGACAGTGCTAGAGAAAATCCAAGAATCCATTTCGGCCAGGCAGGCCCACAGATACCAACCGGGCCTGCCCTTTAGGTTCATTATTCTAGGTAAGCTGCCACACCTCCATGGGGTGATTTTTCAGTGGGATAGTACCATCGAGAGCAAGGACTGAGGCTCGGAGGACTCTCTCTTAATTATAGAGTGGGTTTTCTTCAGCCATCACAGGTCTAAAAGGATGACACAGCCATCAGAGCTGGTGGCAGAACTGATCCAGAAAGCAAGATCTCAGATCAGGGAGCTGGCAGGTTGTGATTTTGATTGCATACACATTCCCATTAAATTTGATTCGGGCCATCTCAAAAGAAAGATGTTTGACGACCTGTTTGAAGTCAATGAAATGTTACAACTAGCTCTGGACAGTTATACCGGTCAAATTGCAGTAGATCGGCCGGCCCATAAATTATTCAATCAGGACGTTCAATTCACGTTAGCAGTAAAAAGGATTCAGAGTAGAACCCCTCTGAATGCACTGACTGTCTTTATGGATGCGTCTGGAGCATCCCACAAGTCTGTTATGACTTGGAAGGATCCTCAAACTCAGCGGTGGGAGGCAGATGCTGCCGAGGTGGAAGGTTCACCTCAGGTTGCTGAGTTGGACGCTGTGGTCAGGGCTTTCGAGAGGTTCTCTGAACCATTCAATTTAGTAACTGATTCAGTCTATGTAGCAGGGGTAGTGTCCAGAGCCGAGAATGCGATTCTACAGGAAGTGTCAAATATTGCTTTATTTATTTTGCTCTCTAAGTTAGTTACGTTAGTTTCCCACCGAGAGCAACCTTTTTATGTTATGCACGTCAGATCACATACTGACTTGCCAGGGTTTATTGCGGAGGGCAACAGGCGAGCTGACGCCCTTGCCACTCCCGTTCAAGTGGCCCCGCTCCCTGATCTGTTCGGTCAGGCTAAGATCAGCCACCAGCAGTTCCATCAAAACGCCCCTGGCCTTGTTCGTCAATTCCACCTCACACGCGAACAGGCCAAGGTGATAGTGGTTACATGTCCGCAATGCCAGTCGCACCAGCTCCCATCGCTATCCTTGGGAGCTAACCCCAGAAGTTTATCAAGTTGCAAAGTGTGGCAGATGGACGTGATGCACGTTCCATCCTTTGGCTGATTGAATTTCGTTCACGTCTCGGTGGATACTTTCTCCGGCGCAGTCTATGCCTCTGCCCACACAGGTGAAAGGGCAGTGGACTGCAAGAAACATCTGGTGCAGGCTTTCACTGTCCTGGGCATCCCCAAGCTTTTTAAAACAGAAAATGGCCCAGCGTACAAGTCCAGGGAACTGCAAGGCTTCCTGCAGCAATGGGGAATAGAGCATAAGACCGGCATCCCCTATTCCCCGGCAGGCCAAGCCATGGTGGAGAGGACCCACCAGAGCCTAAAGAGAGTTTTAGAACAACAACATACGGCCGTGAAGGTGGAGTCCTCCCACATCCGTCTCGCCAAGGCATTGTTTACCATCAGTTTCTTAAATTGCTCGCTTGAGAGCTTAAACCCGCCTATTGTGGGACACTTCGGGCGACATGACCAGCTGCAGCCTAGGGCCAGGCTCCGGTCCTAATTAAGGAGCCGGAGACCTGGAAGACAGAGGGGTCTTTTGACCTGGTCGCCTGGAGGAGGGGATACGCTTGCGTGTCCACTCCCTCAGGACCAAAATTGATTCCATCAAAGTGGGTCAAGCCCTTCCGCCCTGGAAAGGTACAAGGGGCTGGAGAGGTGGGGCAGGTGGAGGAGGCGTGTTGGCGGCGGCAGTGGAAACCTTTCAGTCTTGATTTAGACCTTTCCTGATTTTCCTCCCTTACCAGCAGAACCTTCCCCTTTCAATTTTTCCCTTGCCCCCTTTGTGTCCCGAACCCTTTCCGCTCCTGTGGATCCTAGAGATGTCTGGAGGAACTGGATCAAGGGGCTGTCCCCTTTGACCTCTGAACCTCCTGAACTTGATTTGCTTGGCTCCACGAACACTTCGCTTTGTCTTCTGTTTTGGTTTTCCCCAGTCCCCTGGGATAGCAAATATACATGTATTCGGCCGACAAAGAACAAATATACTGCTGCCCAGTGGTGTGAGACAGCCGTTAAAATACCTATCGCGTCCACCCTGGGTAGCAAGCCGCTATCCCCACCCCAAGGGATTTTCTTTATTTGTGGAGACCGAGCACGGGCAGGCATCTTCTCTCGCCTGGTCGGAGGTCCTTGCACTTTAGGGCAGCTGTCGCTGTTTACTCCTAACATGACCCAAATTCATGATTGGAGACTGAAAAGAGTCACTCCGGATTTGGCCCGTTCTAAAAGAGATCTTAAAGATCTCGACCTGGATTGTGACTCCGAAATTGTCCATTGGTCTAAACCAAAAATTGTGGCCGTCACCCTGTTTTTGCCTTGGGTATCCATGGCCAAGTCTCTAGGTGAATTGGCCTGCCTAGAGTGTTGGGTAATTTAACGTCAGCCACATTATCGGACTTCCTTACAGACGAGGAAATAACAAGAAAGGCGACACTCCAGAATCGCGCAGCCATTGATTTTTTTGCTCCTGTTACACAACCACCACTGTGAGGAGGTTGAGGGCCTCTGCTGTATGAACCTGTCATCCAGGGCCGAGGACGCGGGGTGACCATTGGCAAGATGCAAGATCTAGTATACAACATCAAGCAGCAAACATCAGATTGGCTGGGGGACATTTTCTCAGGATGGGGACTTTTGAGTTGGGTAGGGTCCATCTTAAGAACTGTTCTGTTACTCCTCCTCATTTTATTCATTGTTTTGATTGCCTGCTCAATCATCTGGGGTCTGGTGAAAAAACTCGTCAGTAAAGCAACCAACATCCCACGCATAAATCAGGTGGAAGTCCCGGAGGAAGACCAACTAGACTGTGAAGAGGCCTCTAATGACAAATGGACTGCAGTCCCTGTGGACCAGCCGGACTCCGAAGACTTCTACCCCGACCCAGACAATCTTGAGCAAGCCCATTCCTCTTTTTAAACTATTTTAAACACCATTTCTTTTTTCTTTTTTTAAACAAAAAAGGGGGAGATGTTGTAGTTTGTTTTTGGTATGTTCTGTTCCCCCCATGTTATTATGTTAATGGTTCTGCCTTTGGTCTCCTCCCTTCCCCAGTAATATGTCAATCTCCCAACCCCTCCCCAGTTACCCTAGTTACCAATGTATCCTTTCCTTTCCCCACCCCCGGCTGCCTGCCAGTCACTCGGCATTCCTGCCTCTTTCTCTAGAAGCTTCTAGCCAGGTGATTGGTTCAGGGCCCAGGGCCCCTCCCTCAGTTTTCTATGATTGGTTTTCTTTTTGTGTCATTTATCAATATATCACCCTTTCCCCAACTCTGATTTGTTCCTGTGTTGTTACCACCCCTACCTCCCACTCCCTTTAGAACCCAGTATTTCCCCGCCCTCTGGGCTCTCCTGTTCTTGGACCCCTTGGGTGCACTTGGTCCCTTCGGGGGCTCAATAAACCCGAACCTGCCACTAACTGGAGAGTCACCTCTTCTTCCTGCGGGGTTGAAGTCCTGTACGGCAATGTCCCTCAAGGTGGGCTATTGTCTTTGAATGAGACGCCAGCCTTAGGCACTGCGCCCAGCCACGGAGTTGGAAGAGTGCCCCCTCTGGCTGAAGGTGGGCTGGCCAGCTAGCCAGGGCGTTTACCATCCGCTGGCCGACTTCACCACAGCAAGTGCAAAACTGCAAATCTTACACTGCGAAACAGCTTCCCACTGATTATAGTTTAGAATATTTAGCTTCTGTAGCTCCTTCTCTCATTACAACACTTTTAACTTGTCCTTCCAGCTTTTAACTGTTTATCCCTCTTTGTAATATTGCACATCAGTGTCCATCTTTATCTTAAGCATGTTTCTTAATGGCCTCCTCTCTTTCTTACTGATTTGACCTCTGATTATCAGGTCCAAGTTTGGATTATTACAGGCAGGCTTGAGTAATCCCAATGGATTTTAAAATTTATATATGAATATATATATATACATGTATATATACATGTGTAGAAATACATGTATACATAACCAACAAAAAAGATATATATATATGGGTACATATACATGTAAAAATATATATTATATGTAACAATTGACTATATATATAATGTAATATATATACATACATCCTGTTCAGAAGGTGTAATGAATGATACACAGGCAACTGAAAGCTCTAAGATAAGGACATATATTGATTGACATGTATCATACAACATAAGTGGCCTTGGAATACTACATATAATAAAATTAAAATTGAAACTGGTAGCATGACCCAAAGACTGGAGAAAGACCAGATAAACTTCTTCCATTGTAACAGGTTCCTACCAACACATCAGAGAATCACAGAATATCCTGAGTTGGAAAGGACCCCTAGTGCCATCATCAAGTCCAACTCCTCGGCCTGCATAGCACCATCCCAAGAGTCACACTATGTGCCTGAGAGCATTGTCCAAACACTTCTTGAACCATGTCAGGCTCAATGCTGTGAGCACTTCCCTGGGGAGCTTCACCTCAGGGTGAAGAACCTTTTTCTAATATCCATCCTGAACCTCCCATGAGACAACTTCACACCATATACTCAAGTCCTGTCACTAGGCACCACAGAGACCAGCATCTGTTCCTCCTCTTTCCCTCATGAGGAAGTTGTACACTGCACTTGCTCCAAGCAAGCCATGACACAATAAAATTAGGGGCTTTGTTATTGGATAATGTGTCAAGAACTCCCCTTTTAATAACTACTTGATAACCTACCTACACCATCTGGTGAATATTATGTGTTAGGTAGTGACCACTGGGTAAATAAAAGAAACTGAAATATTCATTCTGGGGATTCTTTTCCCTGAAAAAAAAGAACAAGAGAAGACTAAATGAAGTGCCAGAAGTGACACATCTACTACAGGTTGCATTCAAATAACACGTGTTGAGAGAAAAAAGCCAAAAAAGTTAAAATTAAGGTTGCAATATCTATGCTGACACACAAGTTATCTTTAAAAAAAAATGAAAATAAAATTTATGAGGGCAGCTAGAGTTGAGGAAATGATCTGAGAACTATTGTTAGAAAATCCGACCAGATTTTTAAACTTAATTCTAAATGTCCTGATTCATGTCAATTAAAATGTTATATGCTCTATATTCATAAAAATATTAATTTTTACTTCCTACAGCAGTAACAAGTCACTCTATTAATCCACAGTAGACATTTCAGTTACATCACAGCTGTGATGCGTGTGACACCATGCACTATAATCTGCTTTCCTATGTGCTCTTCACTGGCACCACAGTGGGACAAACACAGTCACTTTGCTGTAGTTTCACAAGTTGATTCAATGATAAAGTACTTCAGAGATTAGTTTAGTCTGCAGGACTTACAGGTCAGGATTTATTGTAATGTAAATCACAAAGCTGTTTTATCTTGACAGAGATTACATACATTTTAATATTTCTCACTGAATCTAGAGATGCGTTTGCTTTTTCTCTGCAACTGCTGTGTAAATTTGGACTTCAGCCCAGAAAAGAAAAAGGGATGGCAGCCTGTTTTGTTTTCCAGCAACAACTTAATTTCTGTTAAAAACACACACCAAAAAAAAAACCAAAAAAAAAACCAAAAAAAAAAAAACAAAACCAAAAATAAACCAAACCAAAAAATCATCACCAAATGTCTTCTATTAATACAAGAAAATCTTTCAGGATGGATAATCAGTTAATCAGTTTATGTAGATGTTCAGCAGGACATTCTTGGAGTTATACTTGGGCTATCTGAAACCAAATTATCTCATCACACAATGCTGAAGCAGCATCCTGTCATGTCTTTCACAATGCATTAAAAAAACCAAACAACCTGACGTTTATAGCTTAGCTAAGACAGAAATGGTAGTGAGCCAGTGCCCTAATATCTGCTCCACTCACAGATGAGATCCCTTGGGTTATGCAGTGCCAGGACTGCAGGCACTCTCCCCTTCACAAGGGCTGAATCAGCTCTTCTGTACCACATTTACAGACAATAAAAGTTCTGTGTACTTGTGCGTTACAGCCACAGCCTTACCAAATATAGTAACTAGCACTCATCTTCAGAGTGGCATTCAGGAGTCACAGATGGGCTCTCTATGTTTTGTGAAGGCACTTGTCAGCAAAGACTTCAGGGTTGCCTCAGGTATTAAGTACACACATTCCTCCCGTTTACCCAGGCCTCTATGTTCCCAGGAATGGGACTGTGATGGTGCAAATCCATCTAAAAAGCGCCTTGCAGGATGAGCCAAGCTGGTGGCACTGGAAGGCTGATGGAAAAGGATTTGCCACTGGTGAATGATTCCTTTAACAGAGTCTAGCCTTAGGTTAGCAACAAGAAAAGTACTTCCTTCATTTGAAGGCCTTGTTGTTTTCCCAGTCTTTATTTCAATGTTTAGTCGTCTGGGGAGAAACGAGGCATTTCCATGAACTCCCTTTTGTGTGGAAAACAGAAGGGAGGAAGACAAGAAAACAAATTATAGGGTGGAGAAGCTTGGAGACAAGGCAGCAGCATTTTTATAGTCCTCGCCACCACAACCCTGGATTGATGTGGTGACTTGGTAAGATGTTGACTTATGCAACCATTCCCATAGATGTACTATTGCATTCATTTTGGGCCCTTGAATGTAGCTAGACTTGCTGACCTCAAACTGAGCCTTTAGATAGGATAAACAAGTTTCTGTGCCAGTGTACATATCAAGTCTGGAATTTGAAAAGTCATTGAGACAATAAACATGATGCTAAGTTTACAGATTCACTTTTTCAAGCAAAATCACACTTCAGTCTATATTAAGAAAGCTCTCTTTTCAGTCAAAAATGTGGAGCTGTATATAAACATACAGTTGCACAACTGCTGTGCCTATTTTGTATTTAGATTAAATGGCAAGTTAGTAGATCCTGGTAGATTTTCTGGATTCCTTTCACTGAATTCCCACCATTTACATTTTTTTACCTTTTCTAAGTTAGGATTTTAAAATGCAAATATAGCAAAATATGCAAATCTATCATGCACTCTTAGATCAAGTTCTGAGGAAGGATGCCAGTTACAATTCAAAAAGTTTGCTTCTAATGAACAGAAAAAACAGGTGTTCAAGAGGGGAAAAAAGGCAGTTTCACATAGTTCTACAGTTTATTAAACTTTGCAGTTATTTCAAACTGCAGTGAACATTATAACAATTTAAAAGAGGGGTACTGGAGTCATATTACTATGTGTCTCAGAATATAAAACAAGCATAGGAATCTGTCAAACACAAGGAATAGTTTACAAAAAATAGTAAGAACTAGTAGTAATTATATTCTTGTTTGTATTAGTTGGTTTGGGGTGTTTTAACTGTACTCTGGCCTTAGTAAACAGTGCTGTCTTACTAGTTTGGATTTAGGATGCAGTGTTTATTTACACAGAGATTTTGTAAGCTATGCAAACAAACAAACAAACAAATAATGAAATTATTCTTTCACATGAGTTTGAGACCACTCCTTTGGCACCAACTCACTTTTAGACAAAGAGAATGCATTTCAATCAATTTCAGAACACATAAATTTCTTCCAGTTGCTCCTTAGTTTATTAATTTTAGTATCATTAGCCTTCCATGTAAATACTTGTTTCCAAAACTAAAGAGAAAAACAGACTCAGAAACAGCCACCTGATTCTTGGGATCTCTAAAACACATAGTTTACAGGCTGCAAGCAAATTAGATTAGCAGCACATTTAGGTTATTTTTATTTTTAGATCTGTTAAAGAAAAGAAAAAGTAATCTTTTGATGATCTCAAGTGAATGAAGTCTGATATAAATATTTACCTGTTGCACATTTTTAGGTGCTCATTGAGCAATCAAAAAACCCAAAAAATTAAATGCTACGAGCCTGTACTAAATTACAAGGTCATAGCTATTATTATCATAGGGGCATTGTAGGTCATTTATTCTATCTCTTATTGATCACAGATCTTCATAGCAGCTTAAAAACAGTAATTTCCCAGTAGATTACATATATTGTCCTTTATTCTTTTCAAGAACAAAATTGGAATCAACACATTTCTTTGCATTGAAGCCTGTGTTCTAACACAGACCAGCCTGATGCACTCAGTACAGCACCATGAACTCACTCTCAGATGTCTGCAGAAGATTCCCACAGAAGACCCCTAAAACCATCATGATACAAGAATTGGGAGCCTCCTCACTGTCCAGTATTCAGTTGCACGGTAACAGGAGATGCAACAGCTCCACTGCCTTCCATGGAACTTAAGAAAAAGCAAGGGTACAGGTACCAGTTTAATACAGCTGAGCCTTTAATTAGTGCAATGCAAAGTTTCAAAAAACAAATATCTTGGAGGTGCAAAGACTCTATAATTTCAAATGTCAGCATCCCTTGTGCCTCTGATACCCCTGTGACAAAAAAAAAAAAAGAAACAATGTTACCCTAACAAAAAATGTAGAGAAAGTGTAAATTTGTGCCTTATGTGACTTAGTCCCCCACAGAAAGTTTGGTGAGCACTGAGATACCACACTTTACAATGGCAGCAAGGAGATGACAATGTTCCTTCTGCTGGTGTATGCAGCAGAGCCCAGAGCAACCAGGACAAAACCTCCCCCACTGTGTTCCATCCTATCACTGCCTCTCCAGCTGCTCCAGTGCAGCTGTCAGGGGCAGGTCTCTGGATAGATCAAGCACATGAGGACTAGAGAACTTAGACACATTTAATTTCCATTCTGTTTGCAAAATATTAGCCATTCCCCATGATTCCGACATGTATCATGTTTCATGTCACTGAAGTAGAGGGAAATGCCTGGGAAATGCCTGCCTTTCACTCTGTATTTGGAAGTATTAGGTGTGTTGGATTCACAAAGACTGGCACAATAAGGCCAACATCGGGCTCAGCTCTGTAGGACACATTAATAGGAGAGAAGTGGGTGCAGATTTATCCTTCAACTTTATCACAACCACACAAAATTCTCTGCAGTTTGTTTTTATCCTCTTTTTAAACTCTTATGAATAATAAATACATACTAAAAAAACTACCTGGAAGTCTGCCACAGATAGTATATCAAGATTCCAACACAGGATGAGTGTAATAATGGCAAAAGCAACTTCGTGATTTAGGAAGTGAAAGTCATTTCCGAGGGATGCGTAGGTAATTATTTTCCAATGGTAGCAGAGGAATTTGAAAGTCCTTTGGAATTTGAAAAAATGAGGTTCAAGGGCCAAGACATTGGTGACTGAGATGGCCATCTCCTGTTTTTCGCTATGGAAATCAAGCTGCAGATCCATTACTTACTCAAATGTGACCTGAATATTATGGCATCGTGTGTTTTTTAAATGGTATTGTTAATTTGGTTATAAAAGATAGTTATTTACTGTTAGGGAAATGGTTCAACCCTCTGTACCCCTGTTAAAGTCCCTCAGAATGGTTTCTCCCTAAGTTGTGTTACCCCGTTTCTCCTGCCACTGAGTTGTCCCTCAGGGGCCTGATCCCCTGCTCCTCCCCTTATGCCCTTATATGCCTGTGTCAATCCTCATGGTGCTGCCCACTAACACCTGTCTGTAATCCTGACCACCCCCCTTTCTTTCGGGAAAATTCTGTGTCAATTACCCTTAGTTCACTCCATGGTTCGCCTCCGAGGTTTCTTCCCTCCCCTGTACAATCCTCATTGGTTCTGCCTTGTCTAGTTCTCCTCCCCTTGCCTTTGCTTATTGGTTGCTTTATGTTTCCACCCCTTAGGCCCAGTCCCCTTATAAGAACCTCCCCAGAACCTTGCTCCCTGACACTCGACCCTGGATCTCTCTTGGAAAAAAGCTTTTTTGGCACCCATACAAGTGTCCACTCTCTCGTTCCTTCATCTTGGGACCGTGCAGCCAGCACCTGCGTGTGTCACCCGTGCCGCAGCAACACGACTACCTGGGCAGTCTCAGAAAGAGAGCCTGGAGTGGCTGCTCTTGTGGCTCCCTCCAGTCATGTGAGGAGCAGCTGGCTGGCGTCTCTCCGCTCCTGTGACCGCAGTGTGAGCCGCAGAATATTTCATCTCAGTGCTGTGTATAGTGTGTCAAAAAAGGCCATTGAACTGAACCAAATAGGCTCTTTGTTGGAAATTTTTAAAACGGTTACACAGCACAGTCGTTTATCAGTCTTTGATATAACAGAAGAAAATTTTACTTAAGTAAACACTAATTCGAAAATACATTTTCACTCATTTGAGCATATTTAAATACAAAACTCTTGTTAAAAACAAAAGAAATGTTACTGCATCACATTCCCATCGCAACTGGGAAAGAATTTCACAAATATGTGAAATAGCGAGGATAAATAAAGCTTTGCATCCTTTCTGAGAAAAATAATAGCTACTGATAGCATTAGAAACAGTAATAAAATAACTTCACTCTAGGCATAAAGGAATAACTTACATTGCTTTTTACTTCACATCTAAGAAACACACTGCTTTAACTTTTTAGAATTTGGGTGACAAATTGATCTTGACAAAAGGCAACAGAACAAAGACAAGAAATTGTCCTTCCTCTTCTGCCTCCCACCCAGACAGGGGCATAGGAGGAGGAGAAAAGGTGTAACGCCACCAGGTGGGGGACCACTGATCAAGAAATGCTGCCATGTAGAAATTTCCAGACCATTTTATTGCTGGTTTTTAGAAATCTGCTCCTCACTAATCTACTTAAGCAAGGTAAGGGCTGTGATGGTGTTAGTGAAAAGAGGGGGGAGGATTAGGGGCAAGCTAAGCTGCAAGGTCCTTGCAGGAGCTAAAAGGGATGCTGAGGAGTGGCATGGAACAGGGGACAAATCATGAATTAAGCCACAGGTCCTCTTCACTGGACCACCTCAGAGCCAGGAGACAGGAAGGAGAGTGTGATGGGCAGCACAGTCAGATCAAAGCTGAGCCTAGTATGGGGGAAATGCACACATGAGAAGATAAAGCAAGAGCGGGGCACCAAGTTGCAAAGCCCAGAGTAAAGCAGGGTGACTGCTTAAGGCAAGAAAAAATTAAGACATGAGTGTACTATCTGGCTGTCAGAACCAAAAAAAGGACACATTTTTCTCTCCATTCCGATACAAAATCAAATAAAATTACCAGTGTATCTTTGAATAAGTACATATTTTCTCAGTAAATTCTGCACACCACAAGCAACCAAGTATTTGTTTTCTGTCATTTTTATATATTTGCAAAGTGACACAACACAGAAACATAAACCTTCAATACCTGCAAAATAGTTCTTATCTGTGCTACACAGAAGTTGCCTCTTAGTTGGCAAATTTCGGGTAAATAGATGGAAAAGGCCCACAGATATTTTATGGTGTGCGTGCACACCAAGAGAGAGAAAAGATTCAGGCATGAAAATTCCACCTGATATTTGATCATGCTGGTTTTACTTAAAACTTCGGAGTCCACTTTTAGTCGTAACAATGGGTCCCCCTAGTGGGTAAAACCATAATTGACGAATTTTGTCCCTCATTTCTCTGAATACAGCTTAGTATCACGCTTGATTACCAAGTGGAAGTTGCTGCTTTTAGGAAAGTGAACATGAAAAAACATGGATAACTTTTGTGCAACTTTTTAAAAACATAATGCACAGCCAGAACGATATATATTCCTACTGAACTGTCTCATTAAACAATCAAGTAACATCTTGAACATCTTTGTTTTAAAACAATAGTAATATAAAGAAATCTTTCTGTGCCCTGGGTAGGGCACAAACAACTTTTCAAACAAAAAAACTGTGTGAGAAAGAAAAATGAATCCTGATAACACTTTTTGAAGTCATGAAATTCAGTGTTTTACAGAGGAATGAATTGGATGCTGTTAGCACTGCAACTGCTTCCATAAATATGGCAGCCATTATAAACTAGCATAATTAATTAACTCACACAGCTCTAGACATCAGCACCTATTTTATTAACTGAAGAGGTCTTCATTAAGACAGTGGGATTATGGTTTGCTCTTTTAGGAGTACTGGGGAAGTAACTAACTTCCAATGGAGGCTGAATAACTGAACTGTTGCATTTTAATGTCCTTTTAAGGGTGACCCACTATGATCTACATCTAACTAGTATTTTTTACTGATTTCATTTAATTGGGTCGTTTGGATGTGATTTTTTTTTTATTTACATATATAGCTATCAAAAATACCATACAGACATTTTACTACTTTCCTTTTCAGATACAGCACACTACTCTTGTTTCAACCTCTATGTAGCTCTGCTTTTCACTAACCAGGAGAGCACAATTTGGCTGGGTTTTGGACTTTTTTAACCCCATTACAATTGTGTTAAAATAGATCTTTTTATTTTAAGAGTTTTCAAAACTCCTTTTTCAATGGCAACTGTTCCTGAATATAATTCTTTCTTTTCCTATATTTTCATTTACAGCTGGGACATTCACTGTGCTGCAATGTCTCTGACTCCAGCAGAGGAATGGGAAGAGTGCCTGCCAACACCTGGGAAATTTATTTCTTCCTTGAAATTCATTTAAGTACTCTTTTATAAGTGGTTTTCAAAATAGTAAAGGCTAAAAGATGGAAAATACAACCTCCACCACCAATACGCTTATATGTCATTTCAAAAAGACCTACATATGGAAATTTCCCACTTATGTATTCTGAGAGCTATCACTTCTGACTGCTGGTAATTGCCAATGTGTTCCGTTTGCTTAGCAACAGTTTTGCAGTAGATGTGCCATTTGTGCAATCATAAAAGTAAGACACTTGCACATTCTCTAGAAGTATATGATGCTTCTACTGATTTTCTGCAACATCTTAGTAAGGGTGTCTGAATAGATTTGTCCAGATATTTCCCTTGCTGTCCCTTAGGGAAGCGCCAAAACCACAATCCCCCCTCTTCCCTCTGCAGAATAGTTTTTGTTTTTTTACTTAAAAATAGGAACATTGTAAGCATTCCTACAGACTTACATCCGTGGTAACTACAGAAAGTGAGTTATACAAAAATTTTCCTAGCACGAGTTGGTAACTTCTATTACCTATTGACTTAATTGAAAGGTCGAAGAAAACGCAGCTCTTGCTTCAATCAGGTTCCTCGTGCGTGCATTAAGGCAGGTTGCAGTCACAACCATTTACTGCTTAATAGAGGACCCAGTCCAACCAAAACAAATAAAGGGTTGCTTATATAAGTGTGTCTTGGTTTATTATCCCATCCCACTTAGGGGGTTTTTGATCTGTTTTGTGCACAGGGAGGCTGCTGTGCCCACCCCACCACCTGCTTCGCGGTTTATCATGCTGTTTGTGTAGGGGTTTTTTGGTTGGTTGGGGTTTTTTTTGTTTTGGCGCTGTGAATGACCTTGCCGGCTTGGCTTCTTTCGCTGCTCTTCTGTGGGAAGCCCCGAGCCAGTGCGTGCCCCGGCAGGACCCCGGGACTCCCTCGTTTCCCGCTGGGGGCTGCCCGCCCCCCAGGGCCCAGACCCAGGCTGCAGCCGACGGCCGACAGAAAGCCCGGGGAGCCTCGCTGCTGCGCTCGGCAGCCGGGCTGCTGCTTCCCGCCTCCCGCCCTGCCTCTGCCGGGAGTTTTGCTACACTACAGCTCTTCACCCCCTTCCGCCGTCTGGCTTGCAGCTGCGGAGTTTCTGCTGCCGCTTGCTTGCTACCTCCGGCAGCAGAAACTCAGCTTGCTTCTCCTGAATTCCTGCTGCAGTTCTTTCTGCTATCCACAGGGGCAGCACGGTCAGCTGCCCCTTGGGGTTCGTAAAGGAAGCTCCTTCTCCATCCCTTCTGCCAGCTGTGTCGGCCATTACTATGTGAGAGAGACGTTTGAAACTCGCGGTACAGCGCCACCTGCAGCCACGGGGGAATCACCGCACCCGTCCGGACTAGCTGGGGAGCCGCCAGCGCCCCTGCCGGCTGTGAGCGGAACTGCACCAAGGGGAAAATTGCCTGACAGCCGACAGAAGGCTGTTGTTGGGTCTCTGGAGGGTAAGGTTCCGCAACTTCAATATCTAGCATTTATTCAACTTTTTTCTACTTTTTTTTTTTTAATAAAGGGTTTTTTTCACTTTCACCCCCTGGTATCCATTTTTCTCACTGGCAGAAGAAAAGAGAGTTATTGAAGCCCTTTCTCTTTAGAGGAAATGGTAATTCCAGGGTGTTTTCTCCTGAAATTTGTCTCAACAGAGCAGTGCATCCATCAGATAGGAGTCCACAAAAAACCTCCAACTGTGCAACTGTGTGAGGGGTTATGAGCAACTACAAGCAATCTGTAGGGCAAATGGATTTGGTGCAATTGTCCTCATCCTCTGTTCTTGTGTAATTTGTGGTAAAATCTACTGCTAATAAAGTTTACTTTGTAATATTTCTGAACTGCACATAGGCTGCAAAACTTTCTTAGACTAGGGATTTAAAAATTGAAGGATTTCTGAATGCTCTGCTTCATGGCTTAACCACCACACAATCTCCAACAATACCAGTCACATCTTCCTGAGCTGCAGCCACAGTGCAGGAAGAGAAGCTGTATCCATGAGCTCTACTATGAACTAGAGAGACCAAATACAAGGAGATCAACATGGACCCTGATGCCCTTCAGTTTGGGCTGCCTTTCCTCTCATGCAGGCCTGTAGCTTAGCTTTAGAGCTGACAGCCAGCTGTGTCCCTTCCCAGTGGCTCTGTGCTCATCCCTCCTGTCACAAACTGCCTCTTCGGCCTCTGCTCTGTTGCCAGACAAGCTGTCAGTTTCCCTTTTCCTCTTTGCCAAGTTCCAACAGCACAGTTAAGCACAGCTCTGTTGTACATGGTAAAGTCAAGCACACCAGCAAAACCCTCAAGATGTTTCTCAATTCAAGCAGAGCCTTCACATGATGCAGCACATGTAACCTTAAGATTGGTCTGACTGTTGGTGACTTAAATGCGCCATGGAAACTTTCGCATGAATAAACACAAACCAAATATGATTGATGTTACAAACCTAGTACATAAAAGACAACTCTAAAATAAGCCAGTAGAGTAGTATTTGGTGTACACTGCATTCCAACAGGGTATTTTTATTAATTTGAAAGTTCTTAACTTCCTCAAAGTTATATGCGATTAATTAGGGATTAATTAATGGGATTATTGATATTTGGCACAGTTATAAACAATTGTTACTATAAGCTCTTAAAAAGAGCTTCCAGTGATTTCAGTGCAATGGATTACAACATTTCCTAAGCTGCCATTTTTAACTTCCACCAGACATCACTGTCCTCCATAGCAGAGGTGACAGAGGAACATCTGTCCCTGGTACTCCAAGCCAGACCTTGTTCTTTTAACACTAACCCACTTTTGCAAATGTAGAAATAAGGGACACATTCAACAGCACACCTAGTGCATATGTAGTGATGACTGCTGAACCTTGGCAGTATTCTACAACAGAGATGATAAAATGTTCCACCAAATTACTTGCTTCCTCTATGATATCAGGCAAAGTATAAAAAGAAAAACTGGCAATCTGTATCCTATGATTCACCAAGAGAACTATAAAAAAAGTACCAGGATAGATGTGAACCCCACGAAGCACAGAGAATTAAATGCAGCATCTACGCTGGGCCAAGCTGACAGTTGCAAATTTAGAGATTATATCTTACTATGCTCTGGTCTCTGATCTGACACAATTATTGTCTGGTTGGTGAACACCAAGGAAGGTCAACAGGAATTGCAACAATCCCAGTACACAAAACTGTGAGATCAACAGGCAACAGTACAGAACAAGCACTGTTACGAAATGCAAAAATCTCCGGAACAATGAAATGAGGGAAAAAAAGTAAAACCAAACATTGAGTACACTAGTACCAGTACTATTGAGAAAATAGTATCACTATTCTGATTGTTTCTTTTTCCCTTCTTCTGTGACACTCCCACACTGTCACTTACAAGACCTCTCTCCAGGTCACTGACCTCTGTTTATGGAGCCTTATACTATTGTTACCTGGCCCCTAACAAGTGCTGCCATGTCTGCAAGAACGAAGTAAGGTTTACCAAGTATACTGCAAAAGCTAGAAATAAGGCCTCAATTCAGAAGACACAAAGTACATCTTACTGGAAGAGTTACACATAGTAAGTGGTCACTTATCAAAAAATAAGGACCAGCTATCTACAGAGATGGTACCATCCCCCTAAAGACCACTGCAGCATGTTAGAACATGTGGCACATTTAAAAGGTAGGGTTTTCAAGGAAAAAGTTTTTTGAAGACTATGAACAGACCTTTCCAGTTCTTTATCACTTTGATTGTCTGTAGAAACTAAAAGTGTCCCTGAAATAGTATACAAAAAAACAAATTAAAAGCAAGGTCAGAAGCTACTGAACTGGACAATTCTCATACTCATCCTAGAAAATACTTGTTAAGAGCCATCCATAGGCTCAGTCCCAAACACTGAATCTTTTCCCCTAAAGATTCACCGCCCAAACAAATCTTCCAAGATTGCAAAATACAGGTGAGGAGTCGTGGGGGTTTGTTGCAGGTTTTTTAAAATACATTTTCTATTTCACGTGGGGTGTTTTTGCTATTAGATTCTAAAGCATACTACTTGGCTTGCAGGAAGTTTGCCACTGTCATTGTCTCCACAACTGTCAGAATTGTGGATACTGGAGAGAGAATTGCTGGCTGACATCGGAGTGATTTAAGCATGTTTGAAATCATGCACAGTTGTGTGTCACTTGTTATAGTACAGGGGTAACAGAGTTAATAAATGGCATCTTTGAAGATGCATATGCTTGCCCACTTAATGTTGCAGTTCATCTAAAAGAACAGAAAAGCTTATAAATGAAAAAAACCACATTTTCTCTGATTCATTGTCCCTTCTAGTTAAGCTCAGATTACTACAATAATAACACTTTCAAGCAGTAGTAAAGAATGTTTTATTAAAATGGAAGTTTTTCAAACCTTATGTATCAAAACTAAGGCCACAACTAATGCTAACACAAAGTCAAGAACCTCAAAAGGTTCTTATATGATACAATTTAGAAATCTGAGACAAGGCTATTTTACAAAGTTACTCAAACATTCTGAAATGCAGCATTACTTACTTGTTGTAAAATATTACATCAATTATCCTAGTGATAATATTTAATGATACAAAGTACTGAATTATCAGTGCATATAACCCATTTTTATTTTGGTCCTGTGACACCTAACTTTTTGCACCACTCCAGCTATCAAAATAAATGAAAGTACAAAACATTGTAATGGAAACTGCCAACAACTCCTCCCTTTTGTGGTCAGTTAATTTTTTTTCTTCTAATGCTAAATATCTCCAGTCATAATAGCAATAAATTCTTCTTGATTGACTGCAAAAAGAAAAAAGAAAAAAAAAAAAGAAAATCATTAGACAAACAGCAATAAACCTTAAATAAAATAATATATCTGTACTTTAAGTAAAGGCTTTTCTGTTAGTATTTGTTGCATCTGATCCATTACTAAAAGTGTTTACAAATTTGCTTCTAGAACAAGGGTTTTGCAGGGTTTTTTCATGAAACATGGAACCAGAATGCAACATTATGTGGAATACTAAATCCAGAATCTAGCTCACTTATAATCACTTATATTATTTCTAATTATAAAAGTAAAAAATATTCTAAAAGTGAAATATGATAGAAAAAAATCTCTGAGAACCATATGTAAGATGGCTATGGAAAATAGTATTATTTTAAAGGTCTATAAAAATGTTAAGAATGGTACCTAATTTTTATTAAATAAATATTCTCGAGCAACAATACCTTAGTTAGTTATGACTGAATTCAGTTTTATTCTTAAAATCATAATTCAAAACATTTACATCCAACTTATCATCACAGATCAAACAACACTATTCCTGTTTCCCCATTCTATAACACTTACCAAATACAAAACAAATTTTAAGATTGTTTTGTATTTGGTAAGTAAATTAGATAGATTTAAAATGGACATTTGATGAGCCTTTCCCATCTGAACTTTCTTCATTCTTCATTTATAATAAACAGAAATTTTACACAAATGCACTTGAAGAAATAAGGTCATAATAACACATTAATCAGTGCTCATTAATTATTTTGCTGCAGTTATACCTGAGGTACTGACCTTACTCATATGTTAAAACAGTAAAACAGTGAACCAGTGAACATGTTCACTCTGCAACTAATTACTGTACTGGGGAATGATTAGAGTAAGATGGTGGTATGGAAAAGACAAGACACATAAAAAGCCCTGACAATTATCCATCCCAGACAACATGCTCAAGCTGTTCCTAAACAAAGCACTGCAAAGAAGGGAACTACATTCACAGCTAGAAGAATATTAAAGAAATTCAACTATGTTAAAGAATAAAAAAATTAAAAAACCTAAATATGTCCTGCTGTGATGTATGTAAAAAAATAGGAAACAAGTATATTTAGTCTAGCTTAGGGCCCTATGCTCTGAAATACCAGCCCATCACATAGCTACATCTAGTCCTATGACACAAAAATACTGTCACTGTATGACTTTAAAAGCACTTCCACAGCTTTTATCACAGTAACATAGTAACAACACAAATTCAAACATCGTCTCAAAAATATTCTCTGGTTTACAACATCCTTGAAATCACGCTGCAAAATGGAAATACAACACTGTAATGACAAATTTTGGAACATTCAAAGAAACTTCAAAAAGCAGTGTAGTTACAATTCCCAGTACCCAAAATAATCCCAGTTAGTCCCCTTCAGATATAGGATCTGTTCATGAGTTAAGCACCATGAAAGCAGAAGCACTGTTTTTTCATGGCACCAGATTTCCCTCAATTCCATGACGTAAGTAATCATAAAAGAACAAACTAGAATCAGAACTAATAGAAAGAGAAAATTGACTTATAATCTTGAGTGTTAAAGGTACATATTTTTTCAGAGGTGGGTTTGGGTACTTGTCTTAATGTTGTGCCAAAAATCTGAGGCACGAGACTGAACAGTGTTTCCCACAGTTGCATCCACACAAGATGATCAAAATTGCATGAACTGACACGACAAAGTTTTTCAAGTTAGTTGTGCTCAAAACCAGAAGTAATTATTAAACCCAGGAATACCAAAGTAAGATTATTTATGTAATTAGGGGAGACAAAAATACATCAAATATACTTTCTTTTACAGAAAACTGTGTAGTAATGTACTCTACCAGTAGAGCTCAGTGGTTTTACTGTGAACATAAGGGTTCATGTAACCTGAGTACCATACAAGATACCTTAATTCACTGTGAGCAAAACAATCTCTCAAATGTAATACAGGGTTTAAACCAAAAGTGGTACTATTCCTGTATTTGATATATCAATAAAAAATGCTAACAATTAACAGTTTGAATTTTTTTTTGGAGAGCAGGAAAAGAAGGAGAACTAGATGACAGCAAGATTTTGCCACATTTGCCAGGTGTTTGAAGACAAATGAAATCGTGATTCACAGAATAATTAACTTTCTCAGAATGAATCTTGAAAAGCTAGGAACAGCCTCAGTTTTCTTTAAAGAAGAAAAAAACACACAGAACTTTAAGGATAACAAAAATTATGAAATTTATGAATTATGAAAAAAAATTATGAAAATTATGCTGTCACTCTTCCATATTCAATCTTCTGCTTGATTGCTCTAACAAAGACAATGAATGGATGATTGAATAAGAGAAAACTGAGCCACTTAGTCACAGCTGATCAATCTGATTTAAAAAGATGTAGCACTGACACAAAATAGTGACTCAGTAACCCTCCTGAAAGGAACTAACAGTATATGTTCCATATGTAGTACCCAAATAGCAATGTGACGAAAGAACATTGATCCACAATTCTGACATCTCATTTGGCAGCTCCAGGAGATCAACACATGACAAAACATATTTGACAAAGAGTTATAATTTCACTCACCTCTACGGCTATGACTTCCAAAAATAACACCTACATTGAATAGCATAGAAGACTATCTGTCAAAAGGCTTACAACACAATTTTTTCCACTAGTACATGTGCATTTTGAGCCCAACATATGCCCACAAGCATAAATATCATTGTCACAGGAAAAACTGATGACCTGCTAGTGAAATCTAAGATATGAGTCATCACCCTCTAAGAATGGTGCCTGATGGACTGATACAGTCTTTATGTGCAAGATCTTTAAGTGAGTGATCTTCAAAATTCAGGTATTAAGGTTTCTAATGTAAAAATAAGGTTGTTTTGAAGATAATGAAAAACGCTTTAAGTTTCAGTTTTCACAGTGATTTAACACACATAGTATCAAACTTGATTTGCTAATTCATTCTTTATCTACCTAGTAAGTTCCTTCTGTAGCCTACTCTGTATTGACTTTGTCAGTTGCAGAGCCGTTTTTCACACTATGCTTTTCAGCACTCCAAGAATCAGAAGTATGTTAAGGAGTCATGCAAGCTGATCCTACATAGACCCAGGCTACTTCCAGCATGATTTATTAGCTTAATGCTCCATAACTAGTGCTGAAACCACAACAATGACACATTGCCACTTAAAATACATTGAGTAAGTGACCAAAAATCTTTCTCTCAGCACTTTATTGCTTTTACTGATTAATAAGGAAATAAAAATGTAATGTAGGTACACAGAATCTCTCTTACTTCTACCTTCAACTACACTTTCACCCATCTTTTTAAATAGACATTGGGCTGAGTAAGAGTTGGTGGTGAATCAATTCTTAAACTCAAGGATTAGTAGCTGTCAAAAGCAATTGTCTGCATTATTTGTAAACTAAATTATGAGATGATGAAGAAGAAACTAAGATGAAAGTAGTCTAGAAGGAAATGAAAGAGGACATTTTCACAACAAAATAACACCTAAAAAGAGAACAAAATTAAGAACAAGATGATAGGGTGTTGTATTTGCCAACACGTACTTTCTCCATCTCCATCCTTATCAAATTCTTCAATCATAGCCCGCAGTTCTTCATCAGACATATTTTCACCCAATTCTCTAGCAACCCGGCGCAGGTTTCTCAAACTTATTTTACCAGAGTCATCATCATCAAACAATTTGAATGCCTTGAGTATTTCTTCTTGAGGGTCTCTGTCCAGTATCCAATCTGTCACTGCAAAAAGGATACTTAAGTTAGACTAAAAAATTCAAAAAGGTAAACTCAGAATGACCTTTGCAAACTAGGACAATATGAAGAACACACTGATTTCACCTGCTCTTACATTTCTATAGAATTCAATATTTGTTTGGCTGTTGCCTGACCTCTCTTTCTCACCTCTGTTTTCCCAAGTTGAGTTGCTCTTGGGGACATAACTGCTGCCGTAGAAAGCTGCATGGCAGTTCAATCACACTTTCCACACATTTTCCAATAGGAATTTAAAGTATACAAAAGATGCCTCTCTTTCAAAATTCCAAATTTTCAGAAAAAAACCACCATCAACTCTTTTAGATGAAGGTGTGAATTTTTTTTACTTTACATGTTTTCATCAGGAGAGAATTTTGAGCTGGAGAGAACACTGAAACAGTAGGTTCCACACAGAATCTTTCTTTTAAAAATAAAACCACACTAACACAAAAAGCCCCCATAACCAAGCAACTGATCACATCCCAGCACCCCCAAACCTGAAAACAAAAAAAGACTAAGCACAGGGGCTGTGAAGAGGATGCTGCTATGAATTACAACATGTTTATTCTGAAAGGATTCTTCAACCTTTATTATTCTTTTCAAGACAACCATTTGTCAGTTTCTGCAACAGAAAATACAAACTTGCCTCATGAAATATGAAGCAATTGCTTCAGAGCAACCAACAACAATGTATCTCCACATCTTTGGACCTACCAGTCTTGCATTGCAGGGCAAGTCTTGTATTATCAAGCCCTTAAAATCACATCAACGCTGTTTGCACAGAAAGAACCACTTACCATCTGCTACTAACTGCAGATGGAATGTCTGCTCTGGCTTAGCTAACTTGTCAGGAAAGAATTTTTCATGCTTATACAAGCCAACTAGAGGAATCAAGTTTATTTATCTGCATATTTACCCTAAATTTAAATATTTTCTTTTAAAACAACAGTGCTGCATGACAGTATTACACAATTTGAAAAGTGCTACCTTTTGTGACAAAAAGACAACTGAAAAATAATAAAATGTCTCTAAATACAAAACTATACATGACAAAATATAATTGCATCTTTATGTATTTCAGTTGAACATTAAATTAAGAGAAATTGATGGCTCAAGAATTGTTTACCTATATTCAGCAGCTCTTCACAGTTAATGTCTCAATAAGCTATTTTATCTTACTCCCCAGTCTTTCTGTTAGAAGTGATATCGTATTTAATTCTGTGTCAGTCATATGGCACCACAGCAATACGCTACTTCAACTCAAGTTTTCCAACAGGTTCAATCCCCTTCTAAGTATATACTGTACTTTCTACATGAATTTCCTGGCTTCTTGCACCACTTAATGACACTTGATATTGACAGCCAGGACAGAACAAGAAAACAATGAACATGACTGGGCATCGGGAATTTAAAAAGTAATTGCATGGTAATTACAGTATATTAATTTTATATAATATTACATAATATAATATGCAATTTTAAGACCAGTGTTACTATGAAATCAATACACTAATTTTCTTCCTAATACTTCCACATAGACTTTATAAATCAGAAAAGACCCAAAAATAATGTTCTCTAACTTTGAATATAACTATAAAAATATTACCTGTCATTAACAAGATATTTTGTCCAGTACTAACCTGTAAAATAATTAAATGCTGCCACATTTCAATCACTAATTCTTTTGATACATTAAGATGATTGCTATTTGTAGCCAAGAGCAAGTACTGGGGATTTGGGTGTTTTGTTCCATAAAATCTCCAGAAATAAAATACCTTGAAGAAATGGACTATCATGAGCATAATGAACTATAATGAACGTAATAAGCTAGAAATATAAACCCACACAGATTGTTTTTTGGTAAACATAAATTGTATGCAAAAGCATAAATTATGCATAACAAAAATCCCCGAAAATCTTTAAAGAAACATCAAGTCTTAAAATTCTGTAGATCACCACAAACTCAAAGTACATGAAATTTCACAATATGCAAATTTCAGATGGAAGACACAACTAGTGCTACTGGCTCTATCAGCAGTTGAAAATTCTTGAACAATATTTAAAATCTAATATTTCAATTTCTCTAATCTTCTTTATATATGAAGTCTGTAGTTTGCTTGTCTGTGTATGCATTCCTTCTCATGAAATTCAACGCCAAATATCTTTTCCACAGCAGGGAGAATTTTACAGAGATCATGAACAGGACAAGAACATCTACACTTTAAACTAGCATTAATTCCTCTGTTTAAGCTTGAAAGAGATTGAAAGAGATTGATACCCTACTTCCTTTTATACTGTAGCTTTCATCTCTACATATCAAATTAAGAATTCAGCAAACAAGTATTTATCTTCCTTTACTATTGACCTATATTAAACAAAGTATTAAATGAAATCTCCCACTTCTATTTCTTAAATAATTGAAAAAGCCCACAAAGTACAGCTTTGAAATTGTACTCACTATTATAGGCTAAATATCTCTATAGGTAGAAACACAATCAAACACATACCAACTTCATTAAAATCTTCAAAAGTGATCTTGCCTGTTGATTCGCGATCATAATCTTTAAGTATTTTCAGGACATCAGCTTTTTTCACATCAAAACCCAAGGCTCTCATTGCCACCTTTTGGAATAAAATGGAAGTGCAATCATAGATAAGGATCAAAATAAACATTTAATAGGTTTTCCTTTTTATTTCATTTATTACCTTCTTTCCAAGAGAGAAAGAGCATATCAATGGTTTAGTAACAATAATAAATAAATAAATAAAAATAAAAGAGGTTGGGATATTAAAACCATTTAGAACTACTATTAAGAAATGGAACATCCAATTACAGTGAGAAAAAAAACCAAAACTTTGCATTTTCAGGGATTTTACGGACTGGACCAAATCCATCTCAGGACAAGTAAATTTATTCCTCATCTCTAAAACCATTTCAAAATCTTATCTTCTTAAGACAAAACTGGAAGTCATTCTGCAAATTGTATGCAACTGTATGTGCATGGATTTACAGGTCCTACAAGACTTTTAACTGCTTTTCTAGCCACAGAAGCCAACCTACATTTTACTTTTCCATTAGTGTAGAAGTCCACATTTAGTTTCCCATTTCACCTCAGAAGGCAATTGCTCAGCACACAGCACCCCTAACGTCCTCCAAACTGATGAATACAGGCTAGCCACATATGGAATACCCCTGAAGTAATTATTCAATATATGCTGATTTTTTGTACAGGAGACAAGTAATTTTTTTCTTTATGTGTTTCTGCTCTTTCACAGTATAAGCTTCAGGGTGATAATATTTGGTTAGACAGCTAAGAAAGAGCTTTTCAAGTAATAATAAATGATGGGAATTCAAAGCATACCATAACCAGAAAAAGCGTAACCGTAACCAAGAGAATGCCCAGCACAACCCTAGTCATAGTGACTTCCAGCAAAGATAAAATAAGTGAACTATGAAATAAAGAGAAGGTAATTGCTCTACCTAACACACTCCTGTAGCAGCAAATTAAGTATAAATAAGACTTTTCTCCTTCTTCAAATTACTTGGTAGAGCCACACTATAGAGCCAATACACTGAAGTAGGCATTCTTTAAAAAAAAAATAAAAAATCTCACTCTATATGTGACTGAAACACTGGCCTCTCCAAAGCTACTTTTTGTTCTTGATGTCTTAATTAGAATAAAAATGCATAGAAGATTTAAGGTGAATTTAGTGAACCCCACTTACTACTCTGTAGACTTTCTGTGGGAGGCATTACCTAGAAATACATCCTAAACTCCATCTGCTAATAGCTATTGTAAGGAGCATCCTTCTTTGGGAAGGGCAACTACTGAACCTCCCTCAAAAAGCACACCTTATTCCTACAAATCATAGGCTTTCTTTTGAAAAATACAGGTAAGCTTTGGCTTGTAGTCAACAGTTTTACAAATTTAATTTACATCTTTTACTTTCACATCTGAAACCAACACCAAGCTTTAAGTTATACAGTGTCTTTAAAAATAATCAAACAGTTTTTCAAGAGTTTTTCCCTCTGTCCAAGCTTATCCTTGGACAGTTTTTCTATCTGTCCAAGCTTATCCCAGGTCAACAATTATACCAGGGTTATTTAGAATGCTGTAGCAATTCTGTTGCACATGAAGTATATAAAGTGGGAAGAAAATCTTATTCTTACACCAACAGAATATTTCCCATTTGTTCTTTATTTTTTCCTTTGCTCCTTTAACCCAGCAACACATCTTGAAGGAAGTTTTTAAAGATATAGCCAGGATCTTAAGAAATCACTATGGAACAGATATATTATCTGCTATAAAATTGCTTAAATGAAAAGAAACTTCTACCTTTAATTCATGATAATTTATCGCTCTATCCTTGTCTGTATCAAACAATTCAAAGGCATCTTTAATTTCTTGCTTCTGTTCCTCAGTCAGTTCTCTTCTTTTCTTCTTTTTAGTTTTGTCTACTGAGAGCTCATTCCTATATAAAGAAAAGGAAACGTAGTGTAACAGATTTCTACTGGGAAGATGACACTGTAGATAACCTTTTCCTCCAATAAGAAACTCACCATAATTTTAGGAATCACCACCTTACCTAGTCAGTATTTTCCCAGCTTGTATTCCCAGTTTAAAATAACTTTAGAAATAGACAATTACCTTGTGAAATCTGAATGACACCTCCCATCTGCCACCCAAAATAAAACCAGCAGAGGCATTTTTGTTAATAAGCAGTAACAATAACAACAACAAAAAAAAAGAAGGTAGAAAAAGTGAAAAAGTCTTCTTGAGGTTACAAACTAGATTAGCAATTGAAATTATACAACTCATGAAAACAGTTCGTTTCTACACTGTAGCTTAAAAAAAATAAAATAAATTTGGGCACTGACAGGCCAGGGGAAGCCAAACTAGGCCAGACAGTCTAGCTACTAAAGCTAGCATTAGGTGCTACAAATCAGCTTTGTTGCCTGTAACGGTTCTTAGATAAATAATACTTGCAGGATTTTTTTTAAATCCCTTAGATCCCACACATACATATTGTTTTGAAGATCTTTCGCTCTGTTTTGGTATATACAAAAGAGAAAAGCCCTCCAAATCAGCAAATCTTGCTCAAAGACAGCCCCCTTTTCTTTGGCTAGTCTAGGAATAAGCTTATGTTTTTAGAGGAGCATAGTAAAAGGACAAGAGACAATAGCTACAAATTTTAAGGGAAAGAATTGCAGCTGGAGGAGAAACTGCAGCTGGATCTAAGGGAAACGATTTTCCCAGTGCATATGGTGACATGCTAGAACAGTTCCACTGGGAAGGAGTCTCCATCATCAGAAATTTTTTGAACCTGACTATAAAAGGTGCTTAGCGTCCTCAGCCAGCTTTATGTAGAAGGTGCTGGACTAGATGACTTCCGGAAGTCCCTCCTAACCTAAATTACTGTATAGTTTTTGTTATACTCTCAGGAATATTTTTTTATTCTCATTTGTCCTTTTGCACTAGAAGCAGAATGAGTGCTGTATCACCTAGTGTAGAATGCATAAAGATTACTAATCAGAAAACTGCAAGATTATTTTTCTAAATCCCCTCTAATAAGCTACTTTATACCCTTCATTGTTGACAATTTGCTAATTTTAATCAAATCCTAAGCTTAAACACTTATCTAGCTTTTAACAACTACTGAAGCAAAAATCCCAAATACAGACAAGAAAAATGCAAGCTGCAGAAGCTGAACCTGCTTCAAACCACAATACCCTCAAAAAGTAAGATCTCTTTAACAGACCAATTGAGACAGTAAGATTTCACACAGGCTTTGGATTACTACAGCTCTTGAAAGGACTAAAATAACTCTGAGCTAGCTACGTAGTTAGGGTAGTTCAGATCTAGGGAGCCCAGATTTTGTGAGCTACGATGAAGAAATCAATTTATAAATCTGAAAGCAGATTAATACCGAACTCTTCTGAAAGAGCAGTCTGAGTACTTACGTGTTCATTTAGTGCTTAGCATAAAATAATTTATCAAAAGAAAAAGCAGTACTCAAATATAAGCAGTTCAGTGCCACTTCTGCAACTACTTTAACCATACTAAGCATGAAGTTCTTAGACTTGAAAATTAAGGATAACAGTTGCTATGAAAGCGTATTAATTACACTTGAAGACAAGTATTTGCCAGGTAGTGGGATTCATAAGCCAGGCTCCTTTATACAACAGCTACTAAATCAGAATTTATAAACAAAACAAAGCCGAGCCATTTAACTTTATGCCTATTCACAGGCCTTTTGAAAGCACATCAGACAACTCAGAAGCAAACCTCTCAAGGCCAGACGCGCCGGACCCTTCCCACCCTTCCCTCTTCCGCCAGAGAGACGAGCCTGATCCGCCCCCGGCCGCGCCAAACGGATCAGATGTGACCGGCTGGTGGTCGGGGATGACCCAGGCCCCGCCACGGCCTGACGCGCCCCGCCTTACGCCAACAGCTCCCGAACGGGGGACGGCCCGGAGGGATCCCCACCCGCGCTCCCGAGCGGGGGAAGCAGGAAAGCGCCGTGCTCGTACCGACCTGAGGGCCAGGCTCATCGTGCCGCTGCCGGGAAGCCGGGTCCGGCAAACGCGCCCCCTCCCCTCCGCACGGCCCGGCCGCGTCCGAGCCCCAGCAACGCCGCGCTCCTGCCCTGGACGACGCCGTTCAAGCCGCGCCCCCACCAATTACCTATGTCTGATTGGCCGAGGGTCGATAAACTCCCGCCTGCGAGTCCTAGGCGCTCTGCTATTGGCTGAGATCCTGCCACTCAGCGCGGAAGGGGCTGTCCCTGCTCTGAGCTGGCGATGGCTCGCGGCAGCGCCTTTGGCCGCTGAGCCGTTTCGGCTGCGAAACGGGCAATATGAGAAAGTTTTCCTAAGGAAGGATGTTTCTTGATGTTTGATCTTGATTTTCAAACCTAATCAACAAGAAAGGAGATTTAATTCTTGAAACAGATAGACGCTACAAAGCAAGCTTAAAGTGATGTCCAGGCGTTATAAAGAAAAATCTTTTGTTGGAATTTCCTTGTTAAGGTCTAGCGCACGACGTGTTTCAGTGATGTCAGACAAACAATTCAGAATTTCTTGGCCACAATTTGGCAGAACCCCCAAAATACGGAAGAAATTATTAAAGGCAACTCAGCAACTGTGCTGAATCAGCTCCAGCAGACCACTTACCAAGCTACCCACCGACTCAAGGACTGGGCATGTGGACTAATTAGCATGGGAAGTAAGAGAATAATTAACACACAGAAGATAGAATAATAATTAATACTAGAGCTATGTAACCTGAAGCCAATGAACATTAATGCATTTGTTAAAAACGCCAATCACTTGTTTTTAAAATTTTTAAAAGTTTAATAGTAATAAATTGGTTATAAAAATAGTAATACAATTAAAGTAATAATAATTTGGACAAACTGAATTAGGACAATATGAGACAATAAAGACAAAGAGTTACAGACGTCCGGGTACCTTTTTCTGGGCATCACGAGCCTGAAAAAGGACACCTGTTAACAAAGGATTAACCCTTAAAAACAATAGCCTGTTGCATATTCATACCCCTCATACATGATGCATAAATTCCATTCAAATACAGGATTCTGTCTGGTAATTGTCAACTTCTTCCTTCAAATCCTAACAGCGCCTTCGAGGCGGGAAGAAGTTCGTTTCTTCTGATAAGAGGGCCATAAATTCTTCTTCTCTGAAAGATTTAGGTGTCCTGTGGCTGCTATCTCACTGCGAGTCCTTTCTTTTTTAGAAAAGTATCTTACATAGCATCGTTTCTATTTTAACATTTTATAACCTAAAACTTATTTAACACAGTACTTAAGAAAACTAATACAGCATTACTTTCTAACACAACACATATAATATTCATTTTAATATTTGCGAAAAGCCAATCATAAAATACATGCATTTTTCACAGGAAGCATTAACCAAATGGTGAGTGAAGTGTGGGAAAGTAGCACCAGGAGCCCCCAACTGCACCAAGAGCCCCAAATTGCGCTGATTCATCCCCACTCTCACTTCCTCTGCATGCTGATCCTGGATCTCAGCATAGGAGCCCTTGGTTCTTGCCTGAGCTGTACTGGGGTTATTCCTGTTCTTGTACTGTGTGCTGCTCTTGCTGACATACCAGAGTTCGTGGCCTGGCCACGAACTTGAGTCATTACCTTGCCATTGTCTACAGTCACTGGGCTGCTTACAGGTCAAGTTACTCTGCAGGGAGGTCACAATCCCTGCCTGTGTTGTGACTGCGCTTCGCTTCCAAGTTGTCCTCTCTCACGGTGTACCCGTGCCCTGGCTGCTCTGTGTCAAGCAGAGTGAAATACCTGATACTGATAGTCTGTGTGTGCTTCTGGGAACTGGAGATCCACATTCAGGTCCCTACTTCTAAATTTATAAGCTAAAAAGTTGCTCCAGAAACCAAAGTTCCATTCTTCGTACATTGATTTAAGTTAGCAGCAGTGCTCATACTGCATGTGAAATAGAGATGCAAAGAATTCCAAAGAGAAAAGACAGGCTCAAATAATAATATCTAAAAATATGGTGGTAGTAGCAGTGACTTATAAATCCTTGCATTTTCAAAGTTGGATAAACCCGTCCTAAAATGACCTCTTATGAATAGAGTTGGTAAGTTAGAATAGCACTTGCCTGTTCCTCACGCATACATATTGCCAGCTCAATAAGGAAAATAATTAATAATGAAATATACTTAAAGATGCTACTGGCTTTTACTTAATTTTCAAACTCATCTATTGCTTTTAAAAAGTCATTTGTGGGGCTGTCTGCCAGGTCTGTCTTCCCTTTGAGTGAAAATAAATTCTTCTGTAGTCCTAATTTTATTAGTATTTGAAACTATCCTACCACTCTGTTGTCCTAAACTGAATTTGAGTGTGCAGAAGACTATAAACCTCATCCCAACTGCTCAAAATCAGATCACATATCAGAACTGTAATTAAATTAATCCTGAATTTTTTAAAGGAGAAGTTGGGCAAGATTTCATGCAAGTCAAGAGAGTTCTGTTCATGTCACTCTTAGAACAAATCATATGTAAAAGTACAAAGCCATATTAAAAACATACCAAGTATCATTGCCAGTTTGATGATTGTGAATGCATTTCTTTGTGCATCTGGACCAAACTCCTGGGAAATACCTGGCACAATTGCAGAAGTGTTGCCTAAGTTTCTGAGCCTTTTTCCATGTCAGGTCCTTCTAAGTTTTTTTTTGTTGTTGTTGTTTGTTTGTTTGGGTTTTTGAAGTTTTTATTGTTTGGTTTTCCAATTTTAATTTCTGCTGAGTGCCTGATTGCCTCCCCAGGACTCTGTTGGGCATGTGTGGGAATATGCAGTTGGCTCTAAAATAATTTTTTAACCTATAATTTTTAAATTATTGTGAGATTAGTCTGTCCAATAAAATCTGAGTCGTTAGGAGTAACCATGCTGAAGATGGTTTTGGATAGCACAGTAAAAGCAAGGAGCAGACTTATAACACCGCTGGTTTCTATTTTGATATTCGATTCTGTTATTTTCATGGTAAATGCAGCCCCCGCCCGACTTGTGGCCACCCGGTGGCGTCGCTCCCCGCAGCGCGGCGCTGGCGCGGTCAGCCGGCAGGACAGCGAGGGGACATCGCCACCCTAGGGACACAGCACGGGAAGGGGCATCCCGCCCCTACGGAGCCTGCACGTGCAGTAACAGGCTTTGGGGTAGGATCCCACTACGCCAAGCAAGGCGCGGCTGTGTAAGCTAGTAAAGTGACTTCGCAGCATTCTCGAGTGCCTGGACTACTGATGCACCTCGAACGGCTTTCTGACTGCCCTGAAAACCCAGGGCAATACAGCTAAAATGTTTTGGCTAGCAGCTCCCTCGTGTAATAGCTAAAGTCAAATAAATTTAAAACAGAACATAATGAATGTTTTTTTTTTCATTACTTCTCGATAATTTCTACACTTCCTAATTCAATTTGAAAGTGAAAGGACTTTAGATGGAGTAGTAGTATTTTGGGTAATACATGGTTGAATTTTTAGACCCAAGAGGTACTGCTTACTGATTTAAGTTATATGTGCATTAATTATAAATAGGAACTTGGACCAGTGTTGGTTGAATGCTGAGACCTAGATTTTTAACATTAAATAATAATAATTCCTCCTTTTCCTCCACCTTTACCTCCCTCAGGCTCTCCTTAGCAGAGCTGCATTACTTTGTTTTCTTTGGCTACAGATGTCTGCTTTTACAAGGCAAAGTGCATGTACAATGTGTAAACATTTTAAATGCAGTTTCTTTCTCAGAAGCATAATTCTGCTAGGAACTTGTAAATATAGTCCATCTAGAATGAAAAGTGCTTCTGTTGAGAAATATGTAGAAATCATTACTTAAGTGCATAGGATTATAATATTTTATTATGATAATACATGAAAAAAAATTATGTGCAAACTGTAGTTTAACATTGTAACAGCCTTGACAGATTACAGAACAAAACTTCCCATCTGATTTTTATATCAACTCCCCAGTCTATTGAAAACTGCATCAACATATATTTAGATGTTACTAAGAAATCAACATAGTTCTAAACGTTCACATGACACAGTATTTAAACTTACAATGCATTTTTCAAATAGTTAATCCAAGTAGTGTTAAAGGACCACTGTCAAACTCTTATGATTAAAATTTGTTAAGTCTTAACAAAAATAATCAGAAACCATTCTCTTAAGAGAATTTAAATATTATTTATCTAGTAGTGAATTTCTTGTAATACAAAAAATAATTTCATGACTCAAAAAACTACTTTCATTTGGATTAGCAGCAGTTTACTAACAAACTCCACTTTGGGTTACGTGCATGTAAAGTTCATTTCTGAGCTAGGAAATTATCCCCTAGATTTTGGTAAAGTAAAAAAGTCAAAGTTTTGGTTCGTACTTAGTGGACTTAAGCATAGCTCAATAGAGCATTTTGACAGTGATCTGACCATTTAAGGATCTTTGCTGATAGAGATATTGAGCACAGATTTAAACACAAATTATGGAGGATGGAGGTTATTCTTTCCTTCTGAACTGATGTTGCCTGTGAGTCTTCTCATAAAAGCTCAGGCTTTAAAATATAGTAAAATCTGGCTACAGAGATTCTAATATTGGATCAAATAAACAAACTGATAGAAGTATAACACAGAATCCCAATTCAAAGTGATCTTACTTTTCTAGTGAACATCTGCAAAACTTAGCAACTTGACATCCATATTGGCAGGCTTTGGATTTCTTGGTGACTGCTTTAACGCACAGGGTTACCACCAGGGCTCCCAGAGTCTTCACAAATGCATTGCTTAAAAAGAATGATTATTACTGGTGTTACACCACTGTCAACTAAATTGCAGGAATTCAAATAATGTGAGGTAACCTGTGACACCATGGCATCCTCTCGATAACCAGTGTAAGCTTTAGAAATACATATACTTCAGCCTGCTTCCCATGCTGTTTTTGTATTTCTTCCTCTGCCAACTGAGGCAAAGATAAACACCTCTTGGTTTTATGATATAAGTCTACCCACTGAACACTCCTCATCATACACTGATGTACATGGATTTCTCAAAAAAAAGAGACTGTGAACTGACAAGTAACAGGTCTTTGAAGTGCTGCATCTCTGCACATGGCCTACTCACTCACAATTTTGCTTGAGCTTGGAGATAGGCACTTCTAAGAAGAACTAGGCAACAATCAATACAAATCCTGGTGAAGAATATATTCACAGTAAAGGCAGGAGTGCAGTCATCTATGAAAAGGAAAAAGCCTTACCTAAGATACTTGCTTTTATCATTTTTAGACAGAGTTGCTTTTTAAATTTTGTAATAGGTTAGTCTTTTTTCCACAAGAATTTGCATCTATTTAGAAGGCTATCAACTTCCTCTCCCTCATGCCTTAAGACAGAGCACAAACCTCTGGCTCTCTTATTATTGACTATGATGGGGTCAAAACCTTCTGCATGAAGTGAAAGCCAAATAAGAAAAGTTAAACTGCACTAAAATTTGAGAGAAGCATTTGCAGTCTTTTTTTGAACATATATATGTCTATGTACAAAAATAAATTCTGACAGTGTCCATTTAAAAAAGTTAAATATATACAAACTGTTAAAATAATTACACAAACTAACCATTTCAGCGGCTTTTAAATATCACCCATTCAATTTTCATAAGCAAATTGCAATGCTATTTAGCATTTCTCAATATATTCAACATATTTTTTGGAACAAACTCAATGCAACACACTTTACATTTCAGAACAACTACGTGCAGCACATACCTCAGATGCAAACAGTAAACCATTTGAGTTACATTCACTTTGTGATAAAAAGTGTACTGGCTGCTTAATGCAGCACCTTCACTATGGCAAGGTCATGTTAAAGTCTCAATCCCTCCCCTAACACAGATGATTAACAACCAAGTTACAACACTGTCACATAAAAATATCCTTTAGCATAAACAAATGCCTTAAGTTTGTCACAGTTCCCTTCTCTCAGCTTTCCAGAACAACAAACTCTCCAAATATTTTTATAAGCTGATCAGAAAAAAATAAACACATCCAGCAAAATCTCAGTCCACTTTGTACAGGGTAATGTAACACCTTAATTCACTAGTTCACAAACTGTCTAATTGCTAACTCACAAGCCTACAAACAAAACAGTTCCCTAGCCAATGGTGAGAGTGCTCCTGCTTGCTCCCTTTCGCCTGGTGCAGTGGTTCCCTGCACCACACCAGGAAACATGAAAGCCTCAACAGTCTGTCTGCACCAAAAGCTTTTGTGATAAACTGATGTATCTGTGACTTACAGCTTGAAAGTTTGGTCTATAGAATTTCCACGTGTTTATGTATTCTAAAGAAAATGCCAAACGAGTACTTTGCAAAGATAAAGCTTCAAGTGGTGAGAAGTGCAGCAGATAACCATGCCCACAGGTGGCAATGGCTACAGAATTATCACTTTCTGCTCACGGACTCCTGCAGAGGTGTTGCTCCTGCTCTGACCTAATGGCACTGGTCCTACCACACACTAGATCTTAACAAGAGCTCTCTCAGGTCAAAACCTGAGCAGGAGATGATGAATAATCACAAGTCTAGTACTATATCAACAAGGTTTCAAGCATGAATGTAAAACCTCTCCTTTTAGTATTTATCCATCTGCCAGATTGTAACAAAAATAAAGCAAAATATTTCAATTTAAATAAATAAAACAATATATTTCAATAAAACAATATATTGCAATACCTGTAAAAACATGCTCTGAAAAAGTAGAAAGAAAAACTATAGCTTTGGCTAAAGCTACTAGTTTACAGAGTTTTTATAAAAATATGAATAAAGTAGGAAAAAACAGGGAGAATTTTTGAGCTCACCTCTATCAATTGGCCATCTTTTTGCTAACACATACTGCTTCTGCTTGTTATTGATGCTTTCACAACCCATTTGGTTTTACAGCATGTGACAGATCACACAAAATTGACTGTCACTGAGAAGTGATTCTTGAATTTGCAACACGAAGTGCTATGCTTGCAATGGATCTCATAGCACACGTAGAGATCTTGTGACAGATTCCAGCTTGGGAAATGTAGTTGGAAGCTAAACAATACAGCCTTTCTGCTCCAAATATATTAAAGTGCCCAGGTAGTACCTTCTCCACAAGACCTCTATCTACTAACTCCATCAGGCGCTGGCAGCTTGCAATGTAGTCACTGATTCTGCTGTAGGGAAGCCAGTCGATCATAGATCCATCATACACCACATCTCCGCTGAACAAAATCTTCCGGTCCTTGTCATGTAAGCAAATACTGCCTCGTGAATGACCAGGCATGTGCATGACAGTGAGCTGTCGATCTCCGAGGTTGATCACGTCCCCTGCAAACAGATTTATTACAGGAAATTGTATGTATTTGCCACGTTTCCTAAATGACATAAAGAGAACTAGGTAGTTCTCTATGCATATACTCATATGCAGAGTTGATACATACTACCTATTGCAACAGTGGGAGTGGGGCATTTATTTTCTTCGTGAGTGCCAAAGAGGTGTCTGAAATACAAGCTTAACAAAATGGTATTTTCCAGTGATACTAATGGTTAACACAGGCTTGGGTTGTATTAATGGAATATATTCACATTCTAATAAATTGCACAAGGTGAAAAGCAATGCAGTAGAGAAAATGAAATGGGAACAAATAGAATACAACTAAGCTGGGTCTTCAACAGTTTGCAAAGAACGTATTTCACAATTTATTATAATTTTACCTTTAGAATTCCTTTAGAATTGCACTGCTGTTACTCCTAAAAGGCATAAGGCTAAAACATAAATTGCTGGAGGAGAACCAAGCAAGACAGGTACACACCTGTCTTGACACACTTTCTCCACTTCATTCCTTAAGATATAAAAATAGAACTTTCTTACTATTAGGTCATTTTTTTCACAGCTTAAATGTGAATGCCTTTTAGTTGTACCAGCCACTGAACTGATACTTGTGTCTCATGTCTCAGTTAGCATCTTAGAAATTCTGATGCTACTCTGGCAGCCAGTGTACTTGCTCTTTGAAAAAAGTATTTTTTTTTAAAAATAATTCTCCCTACTTTTTGAGGAAAAAAAACAACTCAAACTTCTATTGATTTACTATAGTTAAATGTCACTATAGTTATTTAACTATTATTATAGTTAAATGTCATCCAATCTTTACTGAAGCTTCCAGTAAGTTCAGTTCTGCTTTTCCAGCAACTATGTGGGATGGCCTAATAAAGCCAAGAAAAGAGTAAGCACTGTGCCTAAGGTGTCACCTTTCTGACACCCACTCTTTAACATCTACTGAATAGTATTGCATAGTTTAGGTGTTTAGTTACCAAAAAACCTAGTCACTGTCTCCCATTAGAGACTAAATGATCTTATTTTATCTGCAACAAGCCACTTCTGTAAATGCTACATCAGTAATATGTGATTTTTTAAATTTTACATAAGTCAGGTAAGATTCAATAAATGTATTTATGTAAAATTCACGTAAATTCTGTAAAATAAAATCTATTCTCAGTAGATATTTCAGGAATTGTTCTGTTAACTGCACTTTCCATGTTTTGACAGCTTATAAACAATAAAGATCACCAGATGTCAGAACATGACCTGCTGACATACCATTTGAAACCTAAGGATAAACCTGGGGTACTCAATTAGTCACCTAAAACACTGCTGAGTGATTCTTATTCTATATGGAAAAAAACCCAGCCGCCAAAACCTTCAGAACTGGTAGAAACTATTTAACCCAGTACGAGTCTTTTTGGTCCCATGCTGGCTGCGGGTGGCTTTTAGGTCCACAGGAGTGACAAAATTAATCAATTTGATTATTTTATAAGAGGACCTGGGTAAACCAAGAGGCGCTCAGCGGCAAAGAAGCTGCTCCGTAATACCCAGAGCACTGTGCCCCAGCACCCCTAGGCGCGGCGAGGCCGCCCCCTTACCCTCGTGCAGCAGGCGACTGGGCCGGACGGGCGGGACGCGGAACTGCCGTGCACTCCAGCCGGGCCGCGGCGGTCGCGCCACCTCCCGGTCTGACAGCCAGGTCACGGCCTCGTAATTGTCGCCTTGGAGCAGCGCCGACGCCTCGGCGCTGTGCACCGCCACCTCCTCGAAGTGCTGCAGCCCGCCCGAGTGGTCGAAGTGGACGTGGGTAGCCACGGCCAGCAGCGGCCGCGGCCCGGCGCCCTCGGCCGGCGCCAGCAGCCCGGCGTCACGCAGGTAGTCGGGCAGGCTGCGCAGTCCAAGCCCCGCGTCAATCACCACGTCTCGTTGCGAGCCCCGCACCAGCCAGATGTTGGCCCGGTTGCCCGACTCGTAGAAGCGTTCCTGGATCCAAAAGATACCGCCACCCAGGGGCTTGTGCGCGAACCACTCCAACGCCGACATGGCCCGGCCGGCGCTGTGGGCCCGCAAGCCGCCCCCCCGCTGTGCCCCGGCGGCGGCTCGGGCGGGGCCGAGCGGGGCGGGCACGGGCCCGGCCCACTGCGGCAGCGGCAGGCGGAGCGTCACGCGGCCGGGAGAGGTGTGGGGAGGTTCGGAGAGGCTGTGGGGGGCTCAGCCGTGGCGCGGCACGGCGCGCGTTTGAGCCCCCTTCACCACTGAGACCCGCCGGCGGAGGGGGTAGTAAAGGTGAAGCGCTGCGGCCGTGAGGGGAGCGGCAGGACCCTCTAGGGATGACGGGCCGTCAGCGAGGGGTGGGGAGCGGGAAAGGAGCGGAGAGCAGCTGAGAGGGCTATTCTCACACGGCAGAGGTTAGTGACCCTCAGGACAAATATCTTCTCCCCCTTACTGGCTTTAGTTAAAAAGACACCCACAAAATTTCAGTATTTAATGTTCGGTACTTTCTTTTGTTTATGTTCTTCCCTTTAACTGATGGCACCTGCCTCTCAAAATCAGAGAACACAACCACCAGAACACGATCAGGAATTTTGCTGTGAGGAAAGCGTAGGATACCGAGAGCTCGTCTGAGCGCTCAGTCTTCTCAGGTCTGCTGTTGTTGCACCAGCCGTCCGGCAGCTGTCGGGGATCCGGATTCCACGGGCCTTTCCCTTCTGAAACATAAGCTGCCTTCCCCTGAGTAACTGCCCGAGAAAGTGCATATGTAGGTTTGGAGGAATTTGAAAAGCCTAAATCTGAAAATCTTCTCTTTTATAGATGACACACAGACTACCCGAAAACAAGAAAATACACCCTTTAGATCCTTTAGAAATCCCCCAAGGCAAACAGAACGCTAGTTGGGGTAACTTTATCATCCTTAGTGGCTTAGTTGTCCAACTCTTCAGGATTTTTCCATCTGTCACTGTCACTTTGTGCTGTCAGTAAACATAAGCATTCTGAGGTTTTTAAAAAATCGTAGGTTTGGGTAAAAATGTGTAGTTGAAATGCTGCTAGTTTTAAAGTTTATTCTCATCAGACTAATGCAATGCCATTTTAAACAAATTTACTAAGAATTAACTTTAAAGCAGCTTTTAAAAAATGGAACCTTCATATTCACTACATTTAATGCCTTTCCTTGTTAGCTTAGCATCTTGTTTAACTTGTGTTGTGTTGTTCTGCTGTTTACTTTTTTTTTTTTTTTGCATCTAGATAATTGCTCATGTTTGGGGCTTTACAGTGTCTTTTATCTTCTCTATTCTGCAAGGCTCACATCTTGCTTTTCATCCTATTTTCAGAGGACCTTCCCTTCCCTTCCCTTCCCTTCCCTTCCCTTCCCTTCCCTTCCCTTCCCTTCCCTTCCCTTCCCTTCCCTTCCCTTCCCTTCCCTTCCCTTCCCTTTTTTTTTCTTAAAAAAAAATATTTATTTAGGTCTCTCTGCTTATTTATTCTGTGCTGCAGAGTGGCATGGAAATCTAGAATATGATTTTGTTTTATCCACATAGAGCTTATTTCTGTTGAAAGTAACAAGTAGGAAAAACACTGGCATCAACATGTTTTCTATGACCTTAAAAAAAAGGCGTTTGCTTCTGTCTGGGGGGAACCAGGTGCACTCGTACAGGTACAGCAGTAAGTCTGGAACAACCTGGTTGTACTGAGCAAGTACAGTGACCTTGCAGTTACTAGTGAACAGCTCATGGGATTTCTGGGCCTCGACCTTGCACCAATCTGAGTGGTTTGTGGGAATGAGCAGTATCACAGCGCTTCAGCTTCTCTTGGAGCCCATTTATTGACATCTTCCCCCATTCTCACATTTTGATTTATTTATCAAGCATGGGTCGTGCAATTAATGGGATGAAGCTTGGTATAACATGAAAGTGGAGAGAAGTGACTGTAAGTGTTTTGGAGGCTCTTCTTCTTTTATGGCCTTTTAAAATATTTCAGTTAGAAACAATATCCTTTTTTTTCAGCAGTTAGCTTGCAGTCCTGCTGGAGTTTTTCATGACTTTTGATTATCTTAATTACCTCTTTGCCTGTGTCACTTTTTCAAGATCCAAAAATAGTTACTAAGATAAAGGACAAAAAATAGTCATGATGAAGAAGTCATGAATGACAAACACAAACTGCCTTTTGGAGAAAAGTTCAAAAAAAACACTAGAGTGCAGTCACAGAAAGTTCAGGGTTCTTAAACTTTTTTTTCACCTGTTTCTGGTTCTTCTGGTTGAACTCAATACAGTGCATCTAGGGTTTTGAAGAAGATGGCTTAAAATTCCTATGTTAGGAGGCAATTTCAGGCATGCAGAGGTAGCTAGCAGAAATAAGTGAATGAAGCTGATTTTATGCTTGTATCAAATTTACAGTCTGTGGAAGAATCCAAGATGGGCATTGAAAATGGCTTGCTATTTAAAAATGATTTCTGGTTTTAAAATGCCTGTAGTCTTTGTTAGATACTAACTTTCTTGGTAATATGTACATCAATTTGAAACACATAAGGAAAATATATCTTTAAAAATCTATAATATTTTCAGTACATCCAAATGGCTGGGTCAGGTAGAGGAAGGGGACATGCTTCATCTGCCTTCAACATGGAGGTTATTGGCTTTGGTAAAGATGCAGCTCTACGTGATGTCATCTGTAAACCTCACCATAATTTCCAGTAAGTACAGCCAGTATCTTGGAGCACAGTCTGTGTTCAAGTAAACTGTGTTCACAGTCATGTTTAGAGAACATAGAGAACTTAATGAAATATATGAACATCCCTAAGAATTTTGGATTTTATAATAATGTAAATCACCATTTTTCTTAATTCATCATCAAAGGGGCTTTCCTTCCCCTTTGCTAACTGTTGTATCACATCTTTAACAGGATTGCTTGCAAGGAGTTAGTGCATTGAAGTCCTCATCATGATTTGGTTTTCTGGACATTACAAGAATAGATACACTGGATACTTGAATTTTCTGAAATGAGTTTATATTAATCTTTGAAGCTATAAATAGATTTGCTGATTTTAGAAAATTACTATTTATGCAAACATGAAAGATTGTGTATGATTGTCCTGTACTGCAGAAGCCAGCATTAGAAAATAACTGAAAGATTCTTTGTGTAATTAAGGAAGCATAATTGAGACTTGGCATTTAGGATGTATTTGAAAATCAAAGGGGAATAAAGACCATCTTCTGACCACATTTTGATGTGCAGGGAAGCTTTTGACTTACTGAACCATATATTATTCATCCTCTTAATCCAGCATTACAATTAAGATGTGTGATTTCATATTACTAAGTCATCTGTAACTGTTTTTCATGTGAATGTTGCAGTTTGCTTGGTAGCACAGTTCTGTGCCATCTGAATTCTGTATACACTGCATCTTTTGAGGTACAGTCAGCCTTACAGGAGAATTACTAGCCCCAGTATATTTAATTTATACCCTGGAGAAGGTAAAAGGCTTTCTTCCTTCTGTGAACAAATTTCAGAACCAAGTTAAACTTCTCAGGGCAAATCTGGTGCCATTCAGGAAAATCAGAGTTAACCTAGCTGTATAAGTAGAATCAATAAAAAATTCAAGTGTTGATTTAATGACTGGGCAATGACCAAAAGTATGTTACAGCTTTGACTAACTTACAGTGAAATTATTTGAAGCAGAGAGTTATTGCTGCTGCATATTCCTATTAGACACTTTCTGAGTTCACACAAAGTTTCTGTAAATGCAATTAGAAACACAATTAAGGAACATCAGCAACATTAAGTGATTTAAAGTGTTGGCCAACTAGCAAATATAGATGGAAGCAATAAGCTCCTTTCATGGTCCAGATCTGGGACTTGTGATACACTTCATGCTTTGCAACCTACCACTCAGTTATTGATTTAGCACCATTTATCACATGAGAGAAACAACATTCATTCTGTAATTCTGCCTGTAGTATTCTGGATATTTTTAAAACTGTTTTTGCATATTTATCTTTCTCACTTTCAAGATTCAAGTTAAACAAAAACAAAACACCCCAAAAACAAACCCCCACAAAAAACCTCCCTCAAACCCCAAAAATCCAACTCTTAACATTTCATTTAAATTCAGCTGGTAGAAACTGTGTGAGGGCCTGGTTTTAGACAACACAACCTCATGATAATAGTCATAAGAAGAGTGTCCATGTTATTCAGATTGCATACTTAATGTAGCTGTAACACTGTCACTGAAGTGGTTAAGAGCAACACTACTCTGACTGAAGAGAGAAGGAATGGTTTCTGAGAAAGTTCAGTTGGTGAGAATAATTGCTTTTGGCAATTAAGAGTTTAGGATTACTATGAATGACTGTGTATCAGTTTTAATAATTTTTTTCCCTGATTTTGTCCAAAATGCCACATCTGAGGGGTGGGTTATAATTACATATACATTACACTTATAAAAGACATCATAAATTGATGGTTTCAATTTAAAAAGCTTGTTTTTATCTCCGTTGCAATGTGCAGTTGTCTCTGGGACTGCATTCTGTGGCAAAAGTGGTCTAGCTTTAAGAAAACTCTGGAGTAGATTATTTTTAACTGATATTTTCTGTTACCTGGTTGACAAAACATCTTGTAAAACTAAGAGGGTGTCACAAAGTAGGCTGTAAGCAGGAACTTCATAAATTGTCTTTGCTACAAGAGTGAATGGATTGTTATAAAACCTCAGAGCAGTATCTGCAAGCCAAATGGTCTTTTGAAGTGTGAGAAGTGAAACGTTTTAATTAGTTAGGATGTATCTGTCTATCTTTCATTATTCAGGTAGCAAATGAAAGCCCTGTCTCCTTCTACCTGGAAATTTTGACGTGAAATGTGCCATATAGCATAGATTTCCATCATTCAACACTCATTTTGAGAGAATAGCAGGCATATTCTATAGAAATTTCTTTATTTACCCCACTATGTAAGTTACGAATCACTCATATTTTCCTCTAGGTGTATCTGCCAAGACTGGGTGACTGCCACTTTGGCATTGGTTTGGAATTAGTTCCTTGGTTGTGAGTGGCAAGAGTCAGTCAATGTATTTTTTTACTGATGGCATCAGCAATTTTTTCTTCACTAAAGAGCCTTGAACTGAAATCAAAACTATTTGTTTCTTTTCCTCTCTTTGCTGATAGTTTCCTATATCTATGAATGCCCCTTGAGACACTGTTATTTTAATTGTAGACTCTTTCATGCACAATTTTGGGAAGGTTTTCTGTTTGTCTTCATAATAACTAAGTTTAAGATTTAACTTCATCTATGATGTCTTCTTTTTCCTTGGTGAATATGCACCTGAAGGATGGAATGCCATACAGAGAGACCTTGACAGACAGGAGAAGTGGGTGCATGGGAATCTCATGTAGTTTAATAGTGAGTGCAAGTGCTGCACCTGGGTTGGGCCATTGCCAGCACATTGAGGGAGGGATTGTTCTCCTCTTCCGTGTTTTGGTGGGACCCCATCTGCGGTTCTGCATAAGCTCTGGGGTCCTAGAACAGGAAGGACATGGACCTGTTGGAACAAGTCCAGAAGAGGCCACTCAGTTGATCAGAGGGAAGGAGAACTTCTCCTATGAGGAGAGGCTGAGAGAATTGAGATTATTCAGCTTGGTAAAGAGAAGTCTTCAGGCTGACCTAACTGCAGCCTTTCAGTATCTGAAGGGAATTTACAGAAAAGATGGGGCAATAGCATGTAGTGACAGGACAAGGGGGAATGGGTTCAAATTGAAAGAGAATAGGTTTAGATTAGACATTAAGAAGAAATTCTTTACTTTGAGGGTGTTGAGGCACTGACACAGGTTGCTCAGGGAAATTGTGGATGCCCCGTTTCTGGAGGTGTTCAATGCCAGGCTGGATGGGGCTTTGAGTAACCTGATCTAGTGGAAGGTGTCCCTGCCCATGGCAGTGGGGTTAGAACAAGATGATGTTCAAGGTCCCTTCCAACTCAAACTCTTCTGTGATTCTATGAGTTTGTGATTATGTGCTAGAAGTCTTTCATGCTAAAGGTCAAAGGCTATCTTTGTAACTATTTTTTGTAAAATATCTGCAAATATTATCCCTACTTGGGTTAACAGTGCAATCAGATTCAGTAATTTTGCACTAAGTGGATTTTGCATGTGGTAATTTGTCAAGAAAAAATGTGACTGATTTAAAAATACTAAAGTTTTGCTATTGCTTTTGGCATTAGAGATTGTATGTAAAAGGTTATTATCCATGTATAAATGGATGTACTTGCACTGTATGACTACTATGAATTTCTCAATTTACTTCTTGTGCCTGGATGAGGGTTAAATGTATTAAAAGTGTTTAGCTGCTGTTTTGGATAGGATGCAAAGCTCTTCCATTGCAGAAGTACTGGAAGTCTTGGAAGCTGGTGATCAGATACAACCTTTTGAGACTTAGGAATACTGGATACTATTTATGAATAACACAGTGATGTTAAATGTTGCTCACTGGTTTTTGTAATAAAGATTTGATTGTGAAACTCTTGAAGAGTAGAGAATTACTGTTACATTTGATGTTTCAACTTAGTCTCTAAATAAATCTGCATTTAACAATTCCATGTTTTCAAGGATAAAAGAATAAATTATAGTATTTTTGGAGTGTTGGGTGTTTTTTGTTTGTTTTGGAGTGAGGTTTTTGTTCAGTTTTTTTACTGTTTGACAACAAGAAACTGTTCAACATGGGATTAGAAAAATATACTCTATGTTCAGTTACAGGTAAATATCAAGGACTGTCTGGATTGCCTTGACTGTGAACTGAGTAACACTTTCTCTATAGTAATTGAGAGGTAGTCAGGAGTACCAGGACAATGCAAAGGAGCAGGAAATGTGGACACCAGGAAATGGCTGAGGTTATCAAAGGCTAATTTTCTATGAGCCTGTGAAATGTTCTGATCTTTTAAGTATTTGATTCACTATTTTTCAAACAATAGAAAGGTAAGAAATTATTACCAAGTCATATATTCCTTCCAGTCCTGTATTTTGAGAGTTATTGTACTTGGCATGATTTCAGATCAAGGTGAGTATTCTTTTGTCATAAAAAAAAAAAAAGGGAAAGAATCTGCTTTTATTTATTTACCCTGTTGTAACAACTGATTAGCAGCGCAAATGCAAACTTAGGCTATCACTCTTGTACTCCTTTTTCCTTACTCACTTCATAAGAGTTTTGAACAGGGAGCAAACACTGATGTTACTAAAAACAACCCAGCCTTATGTCTGTCATGGGAAGCTATGTTTTATAATATCAGCCTTCCCAAACCATATCTTTATAGCTCACTACTGCAAACTTAATTACATAATAAGTAAGTTGAAGAGCCTGTGGGCCACTGGAATGGCTGAACTTTGTCTCCTTGGGATAGAAGCCAGTTGTCCTTATGTGGGTAAAATGGCAATCCTGACTCCCGTTTCTCAATTTAAATTACAGCTAGAATTCCCTAAAACTGTTGTACTAAAACATTTTGGCATGTATGTAAATAGGATTGAGGACCCTTCCTTTCCCTGGTGGCAGGGGAAGGATTACTGCTGTAAATCATAATTTTTCTATATTAAAGCTATTTTGTGTACAGATAGGAGAAGACTCCTATGAGAGATGAAACCAAAGAAGGCAAACAAAAAAGGTATGTTATATATTTTAGGAAACAAATATTACATAGTAGTTGAGAAACAGAAGCTGTAACGGAGATACTTAGAGGAAAAAATGCTAGAAATGTTAATTAGTCTAAATCATTAAGGCTTTTGGCAGATTTTTTCCATAAATATTTTATTAGTCTGCCTTTTGTGGTTTTTGCTTTGCTTCTGTAGCATGTTTTAACTTACTGGAAAAGACTTTCCTTCCTTTCTTCTGCCTTTTATGTTGATGCACCATATTAACATACAAGATATGTAACAGTGAAAAATTTTTAAAAAATCCACAAATCTTTTTTGTTTTGAAAACTTGTATCTTTTGTCAGCATTCATCCCACTCAATAGTAACTGGCTGTTCAGGTTTCCTTTATATTTTGGTTTCTCAATTATCTTGTTAATGATTTGGTTGATTTTTGAATATTTTAGGCCTTTTATATGTAACTTAATGTGGGTTATTTTCTATTTTCCCTGATTTTACTTTATTTTCAGCTTTTGTCTGCAGAATCGTGAATCACATCCTTGAAAAGCAGTTGGAACTAGTAGTGGTAGTTCTTATAGAAAAACAGATCTTTATTACACAGCATAATTTGTTTTTCAAAGTGTTTTCTAGTATGACTTACGACTTATTTTAAGTTCTTTGTAGAAATTTGTGGCCTCCTTTAGCTGTCTGTTTATATATAATTGTTTGCTTTCTTCCAAGTCTTTAATGTGTCATTTTTCAGTTCACAGATAAAACAGAAAAAGGAATGGGAATGTCCATAGTCACAGAGACTGGCTCAGCTGGAATCTTTGTTCCCTTTTAGAGCATCATTGAGAAGCATGATACGGAAGGTAGACTGTAACATTCAACTGAAAATGAAATACTTATTTGCAAAATCTCCAAAGATGGGACCAGAATATACCTGGGTTTTATTCCAAAAGAAGAAACCATGGGCTTTTATAAGCCTATGCACAATAGTTTTCGCCCTGAGATCATAAAAAGAGAATGACTGCTCAGTGGGGGAATTTTTCTTTCTTTAGTTCCGATTTCTTTACTGGCTCTTAGAAGTACATTCCTCTACATGTTATAATGGCAAAGATCAGCTGACCATCAGAATTTGATTGGATTAAAAACCAGGTTCCCCTAAAAGCAAAAACAATGTGGGGCTAAGGGTTTTTTTGTGGACTCCTGATGATACATTTAGTTGTTGTTTTGTTGTTTTTTTTGTGGAATCCTGATGATAGAGAGTTCTGTATTAGTCAGGAGGTTTGCACATAGCTGATCAATGACCCATTAGAGCTCCTGGTACTTGTCTTTTTTGACACATTAACCATGGTGACACTTAGGTGACACTTTAACCATGGTGGAACAAAGGTGAACAAATGAACAGAATTTGTACAGAAATTCAAACCAAGTTCCTACCATTCTCCCTTTTTAGCTTGCAGGAGTGGTTTTGGGATCAATACAGTTCGATGCACAGAGGCAGCTTTACTTTTACACACCTCCCCTCCTTTTTTTTTGGTTTCCCTGGATGTTTTAACTGCCTTCTCAGTGACAAAACTTAGGGTAGAATTCCACACTGACCCTGGGCTGTGAAATGCAAAATCCTAGATACCAGCAGTGCCTGCTGAAAAGAAAAAATACATAAATAAGATAAATAAAAGTGTCATCTGGGTTCAGTAGGCCAGCCATATGCACAGGGATATAGCATCAAATGTATGCATTTTAGCCCAAGTACTGGAAGACCAGGAATTAGACTGTATTCTATTGCACCTCTAAGGTAGGGAGCTATTTTGCTCCCATAGTTCTAACAATGAATCAGCGTTGTCACTGACATATTTTATAAAAATCCTTTTGCTAGGATTTTTTTCCTGAGAAGCTGAGAGGTCTCAGAAACAAAATGTAAACAATAATTATCTGATGGCTGTGGAATGTGGTCTGGCGATGGTTCATCAATGGGTGCATCTTTGATTGGTCTCATGTGGTTGTTTTTACTTGATGACCAATGACAGCCAGCTGTGTCGAGGTTGTGAGCAGTCACAAGATTTTATTATTCATTCCTTTTTTTGCTAGCCATCTGATGTCTTCTCTTTCTTTAGTATAGTTTTAATATATCATTTTCTTTTAATATAATATATACCGTAAAATAATAAATCAGCCTTCTGAAACATGGAGTCAAGATTCTCATCTCTTCCCTGGGGTTGCCTGCAAATTATACACCGTGTTTCTAATTTATAAGGGCCAAAGATGCCCAGCTCTTAGAGACAAATCTCATGTCTGTTTGTTCTATATGTATTATCTGTAAAAGCCTGCAGGAGGTTGTGCAGGGATGATAATTCTGAATTGCACTTTCTGCTTGTTTTCCTAAAAAGCCTGCTTCATTCTGGATGTGTTTGTTTGATGCTGTTCATGTTTTTGCAGAGCAGCTTGACTCCCCTGAGCTCTGTGCAGCACTTTAGTCATATAATCCTTTCCTAGGCAAAACACTGGAATAAACTCAATGTTATTTATGACAAATGCTTTTGATAAAATATAAGTGTTTTCTCAGCAGTTCCCAGTGTTCTCCATCCTTGAGCATTTGGGGAACTTTGGTTTAGGGTGCTGCCATTCAAGTAACTCTTACCTGGGTATATAGTTTGCTATTTTTGATCTTTGCTCCACCATACAGTTAATCAGGGAGAAACTTGATAAAGATTATGCTCATGAATCAGGGGACTATGCAGAAATACACAACATAGATTCATTAGAGGAGAGCCAACTGTAGTCAAAAAGCCATGTAGCTGTAGTAATAATGCCTTCTGTTGGAGCTAATGAACTTCTGCCTTTTTTTAACATCTACTTGTCTGAAGTACCCATCATTAATGTTTTGTATAAATCAGTAAAAATGAGTTTTTATTTTTTCAAGATGATTAAACATAACAAGTGAGATTCTGTTCTCGTTTCTTAGCATTTTTTAAGTATAGAGGTGACTAGTATTTTGTGAAGCTGAATGTTGTATTTTAGCCCAGCCTTTGGTCAACTACTTGTTCAAACTGAATTTCAGCCAGGCATCTCTTATGTAAATCAGCCATTTGCATCTCTCTGAATGATGTAGCTCAAAGTCTCAGGTAATTTTAATACAGATAGTATGGGATTTCTGTGGCATACTCAGGATGTATTTACTCTTAAGAACAAGTAAAACAAGATAATTTGTCTTTTTCACATTAACAAAAAAAAATAACAGTAATGTATTTTATTTCACCAGGTGCAAAAACAAAAAAGGCAAAAAACTCTGAGCCTAAAAGTAATCTGGATGTCATTGAAAAAAAATTAAGTAAGATGTGCATACTCTTTCTAAATTTTACAATAGACATTGAAGGAAAATGAAACCTAATATGTTTATTAGTACAAATGGAATAACAAACACACACTTTTTCTGGTCTTTTCTTGCTACTCTGACAGACAACTGTTCTGCAGCATGGTGGCACAAGGGTTAGGGTACAAGTCTGGCTGTGGAGAAACCACTTTCTTTGCTTTTGTTTGTACCTGAACACAACAACCAACTGCTCTTCACTGGGTAGCAACACAGTCTAATGTAAATAGTAGAGTTGCTATTGGAGCTTACAGAAGGAGAAACTAGTGCCAGTGTTTTTAAATCTGTTGCTATTTCACCCATCTACTGATGTTGGAACTTGAAAGAATTTACTAAGTTGAGAAAAAACACAGAAACTTAGGACATGACCGCTGTTTTGTTGGCAATTACTTAACCATGTGTCAGTGGGAACTTTTAAGGTGAAACAGCTTTATATTTTTTCTCCTGGTGATCCACCAGTTGTTTAAAGTAGTTATATTATTACATATGGTATGAGGTATTGCTTTATCAAGTATGAAATGGTCTTCTGTCAACTGTTCTAACAGTGGGAATAATAATAAAGGGGAATTGTCATCTCAGTTTATTACACAGGACATGGTTTTTTATGGCTGATGCTTGACCAAGTAAATCCTTATTAAGTTCTTGTGCTTCACATCATATTGTAAATATTGACACGCAAGATTTGCACAGCATTGTTATGCTAACTGTCGTGCTGTTAAGTGCATCTCAACTCTTTGGTAGTGTGGAGGATATGCTGTTGCTGTAAAATGGGATTACCTTGTTAAGAGATTGCCTTGTGACAGGTGCTAGAAAAGAAGGATGAGGAAAAAGAAAAACCTGAAGATGAGAAAGACAAAAGACAAAGAAGGTGAAGATGATGAAGAAGCAGAAGAACCAGAGGAATATGATGAAGAAGAGCATGAAGAGGTGGAATGTTAGTTTTCCTATTTATACAGAGTCAGATCCCAGTCATTGATAGTGTGTTGACTGGCAAAGAAATGTTCCAAGCTTCCAATAAGGCAGAGTTGTTTTGGGAGAAATTATTACATTAATTGTCTTTGTTGCACTACATTGTATTATAAATTTAAGCGACTGTTCTAGACTTATTACTCACAAAGAGCTCTGATAAAAAGATCTTGTACATAAGAATGTGTTTACACAATCAATACACACAATTACTCCTTTTTATCACGAAAACGGTGATGCCTGTTGTTTCATATATATCAGGACTTCATTACAGTATTTTCCTTTTTCTTTCCCAATAATCTATTACTGTTTTAAAGTGTGGGTGCTCAAGTGCAGTTTAAATAATTTTTCTTCTAGAAATTGTCTTCTCTACACATACAGTGATTTTTTCCCCATTGGTTTAGGAAAATGACTACATTTCTTCCCATTTTGAAGATGGAGATGGCTTTGGTGTTGCCAGTGATGACAATATGGTTGAAGCAACATAGTAGCTGTTGTTTCTAAGTATTAAACTGCTCAAGCCTTATACTACCTGAAGCCGTATATTATGGAGATAGGCTGAGTATAAATAGACTTAATGCTTTAGCTCTTTTGGTTTTAAGCAGACTCTCCAAAAACACACTGGAGTTTAATTGTACTGAATAATTGTACAGAATACTTTTATTCTGTAAAAGAGACTAGGGAATCCTATGTTTTGTTCTTTTGCTAAGTGCTTTGCAGACATGCCTTTTTATGGTCCTCTGGAATGCCTATGGATAGAATAGGGTATGCCATTGTGTTTCCTCTGCACAGAAAAAAAGTATGCATTTTACTTGAAATTGTCTAAGCATTTGCACTAGTCAATTCTATGCCTCAACAGTAAAATGTTAAAACAAATAATGAAATTCTTGATGACCACTACAGAAAAAAAGACACAGAGCCTTTACGGACATAAGCTGCTTGTTGGTAGCTGACTCCTTTGAATAACTTTTAAGTAACTTCTGAGTTCAGGTAACTGAAAATAACTGACAGCTATACATTTCAACATAAACTGACTTGGAAGAACCAATGCATGATGTCCTAATTAAAAAAATAAGAAAATGCCAAGAAAAAGCAAAAGCTTAATGTTTGGAACCATCCTTTTTATTTGAAAACCAACAGCTGTAGTGTTGAAAAGTTATTACTGAGATTAGATGCTTGAAGAATGCTGTGACAGCACATTCTCTATATCTTACTGTCTTTTGATAGTAAAAAATAATATTTTTTATTGTTACTATATTACTGTTGATCAGGGGTTTTGGGCTTTTTATGTTGCTTGGTTTTGCAGTGTTATTTTCTTTTAAAGAAAGTGTTTCACCTTACTGATGACTGGGAAACAATTCTGCATTATTCTGTGAACTTCTGATATACAAAACACAGAAGATGTGAATGAGGCAAGGATGCTGAAAATTAGATTTGCCTGCTGTGACTATAACTGCTTCTGGTAGCTGTTCTCCCTGTGCAAGGTGAATGGTGAGACTCCTTACCCCCTACAAAACAATGCAAATAGATGGAACTGTAAAATTAATGCTAGAAAAGTTACTGCACGAGTAACAATTTGTTGACAAGTTGTGGCTTGCCTGAACAAGTACAGCATCTCATTCTGTAGCAGACAGTAATTCTTGAGGACCGATACTTTCTCCATTCATCATTCTTCTAATGGGCAAGTGCCTTCCTACTGCACTGTTGAGAAATATTACTCTGGTAAAAATCAGGTCTTTTTGAGTCCTTTAAGAGGTAAACTGTAGTCACCTCTGTCATCCAGAGGGAGTTGCAAAGTCTTAGGCTGGACCCTCCAGGATTAGTTTAGCTATGGTAAATAAGGCCATTGATTAGGAACAAGGACACAGATCAGTGCCAGGGCACTTCTGAAAAGCAGTTAGATTGTGCTCTTCCAGAGGTGTAATACTCGCACCTCTGCTTAGCAGCTGATTTTCTGATTGCTTAGAATTTATTGCAAGACCATAATGCAATAAAACTTATGACTGTTCTTTAGTCTGCAGCAAACTTCAAATTTGGACATGCATATATTCAAATCCTAATTTATAGCACAGAAGAGTACTGCTTTCAGTGTCATCTCACCGTCGAAGAACTTCACTGATCCCTCCTTTACTTATTCATACCTATTTCTAAGAACTAAAATGTTCTCCAAAATTTATGCAGAGAAGTTCAAAGTTTACAAGGCATGAACAAAATAAACCATAAAGGCTGCAGTTATGGTATGGTAGATAAAAATATTGCCAACAAAGTACTTGCTGGCTAAGGATTTTTATTGTAGATCATACATAAAAATTGGCCTAAACAAATAAAAGTAGTAACCTGCTGTAACAAAAAATGCAAAATACATAGAATTAAAAATATATTAGATGCACCATTTTCACTGCAGTCTAAAATAAAATCTTTATTTTACATATATTACTTACATTTTTCTAAAAGCAGAGGAGCAGAAGTATTTAAAATAAGACTTGCATCCTCACTCAGAAGTATTTCACAAAGTTGTATTTTCAGCCCTTATACAAGTTACAAAGACTATTTGTGAGAACTTATTCTGAAGTATACCAGACTTAAAACATTTAGATTTTTTATGATCCAGCAGTGCAATATGCACTTAAGTTTAAAACTGAACTGTTGCAATTATTCCAAAAGGTGATTTACAACTCAATTATTCCATGTTTGTGGGGGTTTTGTCTCTTTTTTGTTTGCTTTTGGGGTTTCTTTTGTTTATTTGTCTTTGGTTTTGTTTGTTTCTTTAGGAAATCAGTTTCTAGAAGACTACCTTCAGAGATTTTATCTTGAATACGATTTAAGTTCCTCAGAGAGCAGTTACCCGGTTTATTCCAGGCTGTGATGATGAATTACCAGCTGTGTTGTACTTTGGAAAAAAGCTGTAAATATCCCCACATTTTGCAGCAAGGCAGGCCAGCTGATGGTTGTAGATTACCAGGATCAGGAGTCCTACAGTCTTGAAAAGAGTTCTACTGTATCTTCTGATAACGTTAACTCTAATTAAATGTGCTGTATGAAATATATTACATAATACATATGTAAAAACATATCAGGCTCTTGGTATGGAATATGGTCCCATAAAATAGCTACTCCTTTGTGTTTTTCTGAAGACTGCTTATTTTAAGGTAAAGGAAGGCATATCACCCTTAACTCAGTGCCAGTAAGCCACAGGTCTTTGACACTGTAAAAGCCCAAAGTCTGGGACACACTAGAGGACTCTTCAGCTGTACCACCACAGACCTCTGTATTCATACATCAACAGGTCAGAGACCTTCCTGACCTAGTTGAGCCACAACCACAGTTAAGTTCATTTCTGTACCAACAGCAATTTAGTAACTATCAGTCCAAGTATGTGCTATATATTAGGCTTATGCTGCATCATCACAATAGCTAATTTAATGTTCTTTGATGAATCCATAAGAAATGGAAGGAGATAAAGTATTAGAACTGGTGAGTTTCAGCAACAGGATGGGAGAAACAGCAAAACAATAAAATTATGCAGCAAAAAAATTATGCATTATATACCAAATTTCATCCTATATAGAAAACATTTGTTTTTATGTGCCAAAACTTTCTTGTCGGAGTGAGTCACCTTTTAAAGTTTTAACCATGAGAGCTGTATCACTTTAGCCACCATAAATTATTTTGTGAAGCATTTTTGCATATAGAACTGCTACCTCAGTGTTTATGTTTGTCTTACAGGCATATTCGCTTAAAGAAAATAACTACTATTTGAAAGGATCTTTGAAAACAAGTGTAATGCAAATCATCAAGTTCATGCTGTTTGTAATCTCTTTTCCAGTGTGGAGACTATGAGTAGGCTCACTATCTCCACAGATGCTCCTTTAATCAAAAAGTTCAACAGTAACATAGTTCAGGCACCTAACTTTACATCATTTTCCTTCAAGCTTTGGCCTGCCTCAATTTCAATATAATACAAGTTAGGCAATTCTTGTTCATACACTTGGCATGCCAGTGAAGACTCTCTGCTCCACTTCTTGGGGAAACAGGTGCTCCAAGAATAAATGGGGCCTAGGTCTTCACTCTCAGAATCTCACAAAAGCATTTTGGAATACCTCAATAGTTAGAACACGTTCTCTTTACCTTTTTGTACTGCATATGAGTCAAGACACTCATTGAAAAAATTACAATAATAGTTTAAAGGTTGCTGTCTGTTTTTCCACTTCTCTCTTTTTAAGTCCTAATCAAGTTTGTTATACTGGGTTTTGGTAATAAATGCTGTTTTGAACAGGGCAATGGAATTCTTACTCCACAGGCAAATATAACCAAAATACTTATAGGCACCATCTCAGTTTTTATTTAAAAGTATTCTGAGTACACAAGTACCTCCTTTCTGTATAAAGAGTCCAGAGGTGTGGGGCTTTATTTATGTTTTTTTATGGGTTTTTGTTTGTTTTTTATCCTGAAGCCTTTTTAGATGGGGAAGAAAAAGAGGAGAAAAACCAAGGTTGATCATGAAACTCCAAGAGAAACATTCATAAATACACCAAGATGTAAAGTACAGGTCTGTAGTACAAGTTGTCTATTCTGCTCAAATTTGCTAGCAGACATTAAATAGCATTTGAAGTCCTCTAGGACATTTCAGGAAAAAGTTAAGAGCTTGAGGTTCATGGGCACAAGACCAGTATTAGTATGCTCAGTACCCACATGACTGCTATCTGAAGAATCAGTTGGTCCTGAACTGAGATTAACAGGAAGGGGAAAAAAATAAATCTATTAGCAGAAAATAAGGACTACTGGGGCAGTTACAGGAACGTGCCACACTTCAGCACTTTTTTCATTCTACACACAGGTGATCAGATGAGAATGCAGTCCAGTCAGTTTTCAGCAGGATACCAAGGAACAATGTGAAGTTTCAAGAGGACTACTAAGTGGACTGTGGTGAGGCACAGAATGACAGAGAAAACAAATTACCCTAGTGCATATACTGAAAAGTACCAAGGAATGGGTTGACTATAGGCACAAGATTTCAAGTTTAAGTGCTACTGCCTCTGTAAAAAAGAACTTCATGCTGGCTATTAATTATGGAATGACTGAGTTTTAAAAGAAATCTTACTCTATAAGAAAGATAAATTATGAGAACACCACTTAAACTTAGAACTGTAAACCTGATATTAAAATGTCAAGTGTACTATGAATTCTGTAAATCCTTTCAGATGTTTAAAAGTTAGCTATCCCCATATGCCCACTTCTGGGCTGTAAAACACGGAACTCCTTGTGTGTTAGTTCGAGCTATATTTTTTCATCTCATCATTAATTAAGAAACATGCCTATCAAAATAGAAAAAGGTGCAAAGCTTCAGAGATGACTTCATACCTTAATATACACCCCAGTCTTGTAAATTGCCTATCTCAGGCATATTCAGAGATTATGTGATCCCCAGAAATATCCTTGTAGTGGAATACTGCCCATAAAGGCAAGTCACACATCAGTACACTTCTCTACATTCCAAGTGCATTTTGCATCCTGTGGATTCCCCTTTACCTATGTTATGTATCTACAAACAACAGCTGTCTAGGGTCTTCCACTATTAATGCTGAAGGTCTCCTTGATTATCAACTTTCATCATATTTGTTGGATTTATTCCATTTTCTGTTTCTTTCTGATGTGATACTGCTGTGACAAACAAATGAGAAGATTCCATTGGGAAATGGTGACTGACATCTGCTTTCACTAGAACTTCATAATACAGGAGATAAAAAACTGGAGTTACTATGCCAATAATCAACATAATCACTACTGCTGTCCACCATCCTATACCCCAGTCTGCCCCATAGTAAGGATCCTTGCATTTTTTAGTTTTACCATCAGTTTCAAAACAGATCTGTTGGGCTGCTAAAGCAGAAACAACTTCATTCAGATTCTCTCTCTTTGTATCATTACACTTCACTATTTCTTCTATATCTCGATCGACTTCTTTTAAGAAGTTGCCAGCAGTCTCATTAGCAGAGAATTTATCACAAAGAGATGTTTCCTGTACTTCTGGGGAATACAGAGCAGGCCGAAGAGCTGGTCTTCCTTTTGGAGATATATGGGTTTCAGTCAATACACTGAACTTTTTCACTGGAATTCTGATAGATCTCAGGGCAAAAAAATCTTGATCGTTGATAAGATTGTTAACTCTCTTGATATCTGCAACCTAAAAATGAAAACAACAGCTAAAACATCATATTGCATTGAACCAAAACTCCCTTAACAGTACTACACCTTTAAGAAATACAAGTATTTTGTAAGGAAACAAAGATAAGGCCTTTGTTTTTGCCCTACCCAAGTCAGCTCTCCTTTTCCATATTCTTGTTCAAAATATCATTTTTCTCAAATTAAGTTCAGATTTTAAGCTGAAGTCTAGGGTAAGGCCTTTGGTTTTTATTATCATTAAATTTGTGGGTTTTTTTAATTGATACCCATTCATACAGTATGAGTACTGTATTTTTGATACCCATTCATACAGTCAGAAGAGGTCAAAGACCAAATCTGAACAACTTTACAGCAAGAAGGAAATTAATTATGATGCAAAACCCCTCCCACTTCAGGTAAGAAGACTGGAAGTCACTTCACATAGATACATTAACTTATATGTATGTTCAGCTATCAGTTGGCAATTATCTCTGTGAAATTAATGAGAATTCACCTCACTTTAAGTTTTCAAATTATGTAAATTACTGTTAATTTCTAATTCAGTGAGAAACATCTGAGTTAGGAGTTACTACAAAGTATGAGTTTGCAATTCATCTAGCCACAGGTGTGTTTTTTTGCTGCTTCTGGGGGCTAAGGCAGAAAACAAGTATAACTTTTAAACTACTGTAATCTACTTTACCTAAGTCAGCTCTCCCCTTTTCCTATTCTTGTTCAAAATTAATCTCACTTTGCCTGCAGTAAGTTCAGATTTTAAGTCTAATGTGAAACATTCTGCAGGGATTTAAGTGCACTGGCATAATCACTGGCTTCACTTTCAGATGGTAACTCCCTCACTGTAGCAGGCACAGCCACAAACTTCACCATAATGAAGTACTTCCAAATCAGTGCTTTTCTGCAACACCTGCAAAGCACACAGGAATTACGGTCACTTGAAGATGCACTGTATCCAAGTTCATGTAAACCTTTTTAATGTGTAGAAATCCTTCAGCTGCTATGGTGGTGTATTTGTTAAGTGTATGATGTTCAATAAATTGGGTAAGAATAAAGACTGCCAAATGCAGCAATTTATGATTCCACCAGAACGCAACTTATACTTTCTGCCTCAAGTCCCGGGATAGCTCTTCACATTCTCTTGAATTTGCAAGAAAGAGTACAATTTAGTTATCCTTCCTTTCTTAGTGAGGCCTGACCTCATAAAGCTGCTCAAAATACCCATTTGCAGTAGATTCTGAAGCCAAGACTTGGTTATTGAGGCTAAGGTCTGCCATGATTAGTTATGTCAAGACTTTAATACCTCAAGTCACAACAGGAGGCCCACAATTCTGTTTCTGCCTGAAGAATTAGATGACAGTGTATTCTGTATATACGGATTTTCAACTTGACCTCATGGCACCTGTGCACTTAGCAGTCAGTCCCATCAACACACACAGCTGATTTCCTGTTTAAACTGGAAACATCAACCAAGACCAATGCCATTGCCTTAATAGTACTGGCAGCTAAAATTACTGGGTAGGCAGGACGTTTACCAGAATAATGTAAGAACTGAGCTAGAAGTAGTGAGCACAAGGAAGGGTGCACAGGGGTGGAAAGTTCCCAAAAGTACAGCATGCTCATGCTTAAAATTTAGTGGAATTCAAAGGAAAAATATGGAGGATTTTTTTCCCGTACTTTGATGGAATTAGGGCTCCACACAAACCCTTAAGATAGTTCACCCTTGTCCCCCAGCCCAACAACAAGGATGGCACTAGATGTGCCGACCTATGACTGGAGAACAGCTTTGATTGTAACACTCTGAGAGTGTCACAACCAAAACTATGCACTTGTTTTTCACACTTATATTAGTTTTAAGGGGAAAAGCCCACGGAACCGGAACCCTGCGCTGTAACACGAACACTCCTGACGTAATTTTCCACTTCTGAGACACACGGCGTTTGCTACGTGCTGCCTCCGGGCGCAGCCGGCCCGGGACCAGCCTCGCGGGCCCCGCTCCTGGGCACTTACGGAGCAGCAGAACTGCAGTGCGATCGCGTTCAGCGTGTCCCCTTCACGGATGTCCTTCGTCAGCAGGACTATATCATCCAGCCTGTCCCTCGACGCGCTCCGCCGGACCTTCTCCCTGCCCCGCGGCCGCAGTTCTGACAGCTCACCCTCCTCCTCGGGCCCCTCGCTCTCCGTGCTCACGAAAGGGTACAAGTGACCGCCGGTGAGCGGCTGCGCCACGGCGGACGGCTGCGGGCCGCTGCCAGCGCCTCTGCCGGCCATGCTCCGCGGGTGACCCTGTGGAACAGACCGCAGGCGTGGCGCCCTCCGCGGGGAGCCCCACGCTGGCCCCTCCTCCTCGCCCCCGCCCAGCTCCCTCCAGGCTCAGCAACCGCCGGCCACGCCGCCGTGGGGAGGTGAGAGTCGTCCCGTGCCGTGCCGTGCCGTGCCCAGCCGGCCCGCTCCGCCCCGGACCGCGGCTTTACTTGCCCCCACTCCACATGGTACCCACCGCGATGGCGGCCGCGCTGTCGCGGCCGCGCTGCCACGTCCGCAGCGCGGCCACGCCCAGGCGCCGGCCGCACAAAGAAGGGGGCGGGGGTGGCGGGAGGCGGCCCCGGGGCTTGGCCGTGCCTAGCCGACGGGGCCGGCCCGGCGGGAGAGCGCGTTGTAGTGCCGACTGGCGCTGGCGCAGTCTGCTCCGGTTCGCCCTGCTCCGTACTGGTCCGCTCCGCACTGCCCGCGCCGCTCCGCTGCGGCCCAGAGAGCGCTCTGGCTGAGCTGCTCGGCGTTGGAGGCCGGAGCGCGGGGCCGGCGCTGCCGGGCGATGAAGCGTTTCACCCTCGTCTTCCTGGAGCCCTCGGTGTGCTCTTGCTGATCCTCTTTCTGGAGAAACATAGTTTGCTCAGATGTACGAAGTTGCCATGTATTTGAGTCATTAAAAGGGTTCTTCTGAGACTGTTTTTCCCTAGCGTTCGCAGTTCCACGTTCTGTATCTCTTAGTCCCGCCTGGCTCTTACAGCCTTGCTGCACCTTCAGAAGCTGCCAGGCTGTTTCTTTATAAACCCTTCACACCTGTCCCCTCAGCACTAGTACTGCAGAGGTACAGAAATCTAGCCCTCACTGATAGATCTTTCTCACATCAGAGGTACCACAAATGAAACCCTGTCGATATTTCAACTTTCTTTTCCTAGGGGAATAATTTCTACTGTAGGGGTCTGTCAGCCGCTTTTGGGGTGCTGAGGCAACAGACGGATGTCCTAGATAGATTTAACTTAGTGTGTATTTTTGCTGACACAGTCTTAGCAGGAAGTTTTGGATTACAGCAGGAGTAAAGTATTAAAAAAACTGATGGCTCTAAGGCTAAATATGTTGTAAAAAAATGTTGAAGGCAAATGAGTTTGCAGGTCTGGTTCTTTAATCTAAAAATAGATTAAATTTGATCTTATGGTACTTTTAAATTAGGGTTTGGGGTTTTTTTCTTTTGTTTTTGAGCCTTGCTAAACAACCAAAGTGGTTAGAAATATGTTTGATATTAAAAAACACAGATTTTTTTTTTTTATGTCTTTACTTTGGAAAACCAGATGTCTTGAGTCTAAAGACATAAAAATAAGAGCTTACAATTGTGTAGCTCTATGAAGTGTCACGTTCACACCCACAGAAGCTTAATTGAAGCCACATTTCCAGATATTGTAAAACAAGCTGTGAAGGTACATTGTGTTCTTGTATGCCAGCCCATTTTTTGTGTGTATATATTACACATTGTATCTACCTTGAAATAGTATTCTGTTGTATATAAGGGACGATCAGTTAAAATAAAGGCATTCACAAGACTGTCTAGGTACTCCCTAGCCAAATAGCATCAACACGAGCAGTACATTTCTCTCAAGAACATAGAGGTTTGCCTGAAAGAGTAGAAATATTCTCAGTTACAGAAGTCAGCACAAAATAACAAGCTGGCCATTTCATGCAGGTCTGATCACTGCTGTTTGTGAAGAAGCATGGAGTAGTACTAGCATTTAAATGTGATATTGTTCCTACAGGAAGTTCCTACAAGTTCATTGAAGCTAATTTTCTGGCTTTCTTATTCTGCACTTGTGAAAAGAGCCCAGTGGCTACCTAGTGTAGTCAGAATTTCCTCATACCAAAGTTTCTTATAAGTCCAGACACTTTCTAAACCATTTAGAGGCCTAGTTAAGGGTATTTTCTTGACACTTGGGCTCACAAAACATTTTCCTTGCTGAGTGTTTCAGGTGTAATTAACTGTGAACAGTGTGGTTTCTCCTAGACTGGCGCAATTTCTTCTTTCATAGCATCTTACCAATCAAAGCCTGCTCAGAAATAAGCTTTCTATTTTTATCGGGGGTCAGAAGCACAGCTTGTGCTGATTAACACAGCTGCACTGAAGATTTAGATAGAAGCTGGTATCCAACAAAGCTTGGATTGTCAGATTACATGACAAATGTGTGAACATATTTGTAGGAGTCCCAGAATGATTTTATTTTTGGGCATGCTAAATGCAGGTAGAATGAGCCTTCCACCACTGTATTTCTGGAAAGAGCAGTGTTGAAGATAACAAAATTGAATTAATTTCCCATAAGCCCAAAGTTTTCTTGTGGGATCTTGAGGAAAATTAATTTTAACTTCGAGATTTAGGATTTCATCTATTAAGAAGTACCATAACTTGTAAGGAATATTTGCAGCACCGAGCAGTTCTGTTTTGTTTTCTAAAGGAAGCTTTAGTAATAGAAGTGAAGTAACTGCAGTTATCTGTAGCTGGGAAACTGATGACTCAGATCCTATTCATGCTTTTGAAAGACTGTTTTATGAGACTCATCAGAGCTGCGGGTGGATCCGTAGAGGAGTTTGAAGTCAGAGTTTGTACGCAAGGGTGCCTGCAGTGGTGTCTAATGATTGACCCATCATGCACCACTAATGTAATATCCTTTTGGAGGTTTTTTTTAATCTTTGGGTTGTGAGGCTACAGCAAAGATCAGGAACAGGGAATTTCACCATTTCTTTTATCTACAGAGGTATACCACCAGGTCAAAAAAGAACTGCTGAAGCAGCACTCTGCCTTAGAACGGGAAAAAAGTACTGGAGTTTGCTTTGACCCTGCTACACCCATGTGTGTAACCATTTGTAACTGGTGACATTTTCCCATCAATAACAAAAGAGTATATTCCAAACCTGATGAACAAGACTGGGGCTGCATCGCTCCCATGAATGCTAATAAGAATACAGCCTTTCTCTATTCCCATGTAAGTTACTTTGCATATCCTAATAGTGCATTCTCAATGAGCAAGAGGGTCAGTGTTAATCACACCATGGCATTTCAACAGCATCTGCATGGATCTGTACCACATTCCTCTTGGTCATGTTATTTCTTGTGTGGCCTGATCAGAGCTTGGAAGTATACACATAGAAAGATTAGGAAGATCTTAAGAAATTTTTAGAAAGGAGTTGTAAGGAAAATGTGGAGGGGGGGCTGATATAACTTGTTAGTAATTTTTTATTAAAATCCCAAACGTATTCTTTCCATCTGGAAGCTATCCCATGTCATGTGCCACCACTGTTTTTGTAAGTCATTCTATGATTTGGTGCCACCAGTCTAGATTTGCATTTCAATAACTAGTGTCAAAGTGTCTAAATGTATATTTTAATTCCTTGAATGACAAGATAAATTTTTACTCATTAAGAGATTCACACAGAAATACATGTACAGCCTTTGTCTGTCTCTGCTTCTCTGCTACGTAATTGGCAGTACAATGGTAGTACAACTGTAGGAAATAGTAATGTCAAGGTAGCTCTGCAACTCCAGTACACACCAAAGGAAGTTATTAAGACATGACTGTAAGATGCAGTAAGAGGAATTTTTCAAGATCTTTATAAAAGTATGCAAGAAGCAAATAATGCTAAATCTGCAGACACCGTATAGTCTGTTCTCCGGTAGAAATATTTGCATATATACATTTAGCTATAATCATAAACCCTTAATATCACTAAGTCCAACCATTGATCCTCAAAACTACCATAAATCCTTTTTATTTAGCAAGGGTCCAACAAAAGAAAAATGGCTTAAAATGACCCAGAATGTATTTGTTTAATTTATTATTGTTGTAGTTTAAATGACAGTAAATGAAAAAATACAATTGGATTGAGACTGTATTTTCCCTGTGTGATACTGTACATATTTGCTGTTCCCCTTTGGTTACTTGACAGGAATCAGTAACAATACACATTAATGTGTATTGATAATAGAAATATGCTGTGTGCCTTTCACAATGCAGCCAGTAGGGTGGATTGGTTGTTTGATATTTTATTTTCAAAAACTGTAAATAACTGCATATTTGCTTCTGATTTACTGCTTAAGTACCCTCTGAATAAGAAAATCTATCAGGGAGCCCATTCAGTTATGGTAAAAAGTATGGGAAAATGCAGTATAGTTTCTCGAAAATATCTTTCAAATTATTCACATATGGATTTAGTTATTAGATTTGGAATTCCTATCTGTTGATGAATAACTGTTTTGGTAATGTAATAGATGAAATTATTTTTGGAGTGGATTTGGGTTTTGTTTTTTTTTTTTTGGTTGTTTGAGGTTTTTCCTTGGGGTTTTTTGGTTGGTTGGTTTTTGGCTTTTGTTTGTTTGCTTTAAAGATTATCACAAATTTTTTCCAATTTTTACTGTATGACTGTAATAAATCCAGTCAATAGCTATTACTATTTCATATGTTTTTCCTGCGTAAAGTAAGGAAACCTTTCAGTACTTATCTTCTTTTTCTTCACAGGTAATATTTGCACTGTCTTCAAGTCTTCATCTCATTTGTTTTCAATTGATTAAGCATTCAGAGTTTGTTGACTTCTGTTTTCTTTCTCTAGGTCTCAGTTTCTGGGAATTTGATTTATTTAGATCCTCCCTGAGTTACAGCATTGTTTTTAAAATGCAGATACCAGTATTTATGCAATTTCAAATATCCACCCCTTTCGTTCCACGTACAAAAGTAATTCCACCATCTCAACTACTTGTCACTAATCTGCTGTTGATGTGTCTGAAGATGACACATGCTTGTTTTTTCTTTCCCAGTCACAGAATCACATTGGACACTTATGGTGAGCGGCTTCTCTGCTTGAGTTTCTTCAGATGAAAATGATTCAGAAGACCTTTATTTTAGCTTTGAAGGTATTCAGCAGTGTTAATATGACTTGTTTTAATGGAACCAGCCTATCCGGTGAACTCTATTACTGTAATACTCTCATTCCTGTTCCACTAATATTGATAACACAAACATTCAGTTGTGAGTTTTGTATTTACAGGGAGAGAGTGTGGAGGAGATCTATTTGTAATCCTTGTTGAACTACATATTACAAATATCTTCATGTCTTCATAATGAAATTTTATGTCTGTGACAAAAGATACTTGGGTCTCCACATCTTCCCCTATTGCAGTTGTTTTTGATGGTCAGTGTGATTTCTACTAAGAGCCACACCAGGTAGGAATTACAGGAGAAACGAGAGAGCTCTGATGACTGCAATTGGCTTTGGTACATGTCGGCATACAAAAGGGTATAAAATGCTTCTGGATCTTGGGCCAGTGGGGCAAACCTGAGGCTGCAGGCAGCTTATGTGTAGATCCTCCATTGGCAGGGATGCCTTCAGGGTACATCCAGCCTGAAGGAAGGGAATACTTCTGTGTAGATGAGTAAAAGCAGTAAGATCTGGTCACATATGGAGATAAAATGACAAAGTAGCTCCATAGGTGCTTTGTTGCTTTGTGACTGTGCATTCTCTAAAGCCAAAATCTGTAAACCTGTCTGTTTCTGAACTTGCTGATATTATAACCCTTTAAACCTGCTTATGTTATATACCATATTGACAAAGGTTGTATCTTAGTTGATACAGACTTTCCTCACAAGTTTCTACAGTGAATGTATTCCATATTGGTACATCGTTACCTGCAGCTACAGCTGACAAAAGCTTTCTCTGGCAAACTGTCCTTTGATATCATTCCACTGGGAAGTGGGAAAGTGCCCTCATACTGGCGTTGGTGCCCCTGCAATCCTGTCAGCTCTGCAGCTGCCTCTTCCATGCCTCTTCTGTTCTTACCATGTGAGCAGAGGCCTATAGGCACGGAAGAGAATTCTCTGAAATATCCTAGCATTACTTTCATCCTTTGTTTTAAGCTGCTTTTGGCTGGAAGAGTGGTATATGCTGAGCAGCTTTTTATCAAAGGGAAAGGGAATAGTAGAAGGGAGTGGGAGCAGGACCAGGGAGGCTATCTCATGGAAAGAGTCTGATTCAGAGTCATAAAAATCTTCTATATAGAAACAGGTGTGACATCCACAGCCTGGTAAACTCTTTGTTTATGAGCCTTCCATTTTCACCTATAAGGGCATATAAGTCTAAATGAAACTGTTGGATTAATACTCTCTGCTCCTGATATTAGTAATAAGTAATAATATTGTAGTTGTAAACATCTTACTATGCTGCCTTTCAAATTTTCCACACAAAATTGATTACAACAAAAAACATATATAGCTATTTGTAATATCAAATACTTACCAGTATACAGCTTAAGAAATGGTTGTTTTTCATACAAAACATGTTTGTTTCAATTTTGCATCTGTCATTTCTGGATAAATATAGCATATTTAAAAAAATATGAAAATACTTGTAAAATAAATTATCTCATTCAACTTTTTAAAGCACTTAATATATGATTACAAATATTCAGTTTATGACATAAATATGAGAATGATCTACTTGAAACAGACTCTTGGAAGGGAGCATGTTCATGAATTTTAAAATAGATTCCTTCCACTCTCATTTTCTTACAACTTTTGTCTTTCTATTTGATTTAGTTTCTATACGGGACAGTAGAACACATCAGAAACCTTTAATTCTTTTAGAAAGTATCAGGGATGTGAATGCGAATATGTTACTAGTAATCTTCATCAGGAGAGACAGTAACATAGCCCACATGGCATCAGTAAAATGTATGCAAGATATTAATATGCCTACTGTGACAAGTTGTATTTAATGGGAAGCAACAAAGAGTCTGTTTTATTAGTTTTCCTCCTCACTCAAGTAATAAATCTTAAAAGCTTCAATATTGATTCAATGAAATGAATGGTTGAATCGTTATGGAGAGACTCTGGCAAATGGACAAATGCTTCCATGGTTACATTGAGCTATGCAGTATGGCTACTGAGCTTTGCTGGTTTCCTCCCTCTGCCATTGAAGTAGAATAACAAGCCACAGGGAAGCACCACACATGATGAGTGTAAACTGGAAACAACTTTAAAAGATCAAGTTAGCTGATCTTATACAGATTTTAAACAATATAGGATTTATTATTTTATACTCTTTGCCCTAAACATGCATTTCAGTAGTTTTTCCTTTGTATATCACTTTCCCATGGAATGGTTTTATTTCTTGCCTGAACAACCTCTCTTTTGATTTGGAATGCCACAAATTAAAAGACGGTGTGAAAATGTGTTTCATAGTGCTGTTACATGAGTTATATTTTGTAGGAAAATTTATGCATTAGATGGTGTGCCTGCATCAATGTGGGCTTTTGCAATACCTTGATAGCAAATAACAAATCATGTTTAGAACTTTTATATGCAGTTGCTTTAGGATTCTTTGCAGTATAAAAATAATTAAGTGGTTTTATTTTCAATCTGCTTGCATTTGAAGTACTCAAATTTCAGGTGTCACAGGGAATAAGTTATTATAAATGCATTACATTTTAGACAGACAATAAAAAACAATGGCATACAATTATTTAATTAGAAATAACATTTTAAAATGTTACAGATCAAGTATTATATTAATAGAGGGAAATTGTGAATGTCTTCAAAGCACAAATGAAACTGTATGTATGAAAAGCAGATTTATTGACAATAGTTATATTCTTTCCCTTGGAAACCAACTCCAAAATAAGCATGTTATCTACTGTATTAGCACTGTTTTATTATTTTCTCCTTTGTGTGCTTGACAGTCCTCAGAAGCACCATCTCAGCATTGGAATGCCAAATTGTTCAGCACCTCTTTGTACAGGCAAGGATGAATGCCAGGATTCCACACAGCCAGGAAAATAAATTCATAAACATGGAAAATAATTACTTCTGAAACAAAAATTCTGGCCTTAAAGCTTTCCATTGAAAGTTTGTATTTATTGTAGGTACTTAATTTCAGTTTCTCAAGTAATTTGTCTTTAATTCTGAGGGGGGAAGGTAATCAATTAGTGAGAAAACATTTCAATGTTTCACTTAAAAAGAGAAGAGTCAATTCTTAAGTTGAAAGATATAGGGGATTTTGTGTTTCCAAGTAGTTCTTTTCCTCATTCGAAAGGAAGCAAACAGAATGCTTAGTTGTGAGCTGGGAAAGCAAGTTAAGTTGTATACAGCATCTGGAATCGTCTTGCTTTTGTTTTTAAATAGTTTTTGAGGACTTTGAAATTAAGACAAAATTAGATGCAGGAGATATAGAGAGGTTTTAATATTTTTATTATATCTTACCTTCAAAAAATGTGCTTTTGTTAACCATTCTATTTGAATTTACAGTCTAGTGCTTGACATGCTCAGAAGTTGTGTGTTTCGATGGATTTTTTTTAGGTTATACTTGTAATACTTATTTTCTGGATAGAATGTACATTATCAGTGACACACTGCAAATGAAGAGGTGAATGCACTTGAAGAAGCAAGACTGCGACTTCATTTAGCAGCAGTCACTGCATAAGAGAAGCAGGCAGGCAGGTCTTGACAAGTTCTCATCTTGCTGTTTCTTCACATGGCACACAACCCAGTAAGCATGCACTTTGGTTTGAAATGAGCTATGTAACATTGTAAGACCATACCAACCCTTCACAGATGACATTCTTGCATCATTAGAATGACATAAATGATCTAAATTGTCTCAAAATGGCATGATGAGCTTGATCACCCAAATCTAAGATGCACTAATTTGAAACAAGGCAGTTATTTTCTCATTAAGTGTTCATTTTTCGTACAGTTTAATATTTAAATTGACATTTTTAAAAAGCCATGTCACTTTTTGTGGAAGTCTTGTCAAATGAGAATTCATTAATCAAAAACTTATGATTATATGAATAGTGTTTCCGTTGTAATGTGAGTTAAAATATAGCAGCCTTTAATGAGCAGATGCTAGGAACTATTTTCTTTTTCCTAATACTAGGAGTAATTCAAGTTTTTATGTTAAAAGCTCTTTTAAAATGTTAACGTCAGCATGCTTTATCTGCATACAAGTAAGGATCTGTACCATAAAAACGTTAATCTTTATTAAATTGATCATAGGAAGCACAAACAAATTCATGTTTGTCCACTGAAAAAACATTAAAAAACATCTGAAAAAGAGCACTATATGCTTGAAAGTTCTCATTTTTCAGTTTCTTAAATCCTGGACATTTCTAAAAAATAGAAGATCAATATCTGAGTTTACCTATATATGTCAGCACATGAACTAGTCTGGCATAAACCAATCAGTCAGAAGTGTAATACTCAAATTTTGTTATATAGTCTTCTCAGTTTATTAGCATTGTTTGCATTTGTCTATTTTTTGTATTTCCTGCATGTGTTTGTTTATTTATCAGGAACCCATGCAGTAAAATCAAGATTATGACATTAAAGCATTCCCAGCCCAACAAAAGGATGTGGTAAAGTTCATGAAAAAGAGCAGTGCAAGTGTCTGGTGTCAGGTGTCACTTGGCAGTGGTTTTGCATTTCTCTGGCATTGGGCAGCTGGATAGGGGTCTCCAGAGAGTGCAGGTAGAACAACCAAAAAGTGATCAGAAACCTCATTTCACATTTTGAAAAAGAGACAACCCAACCATGATCCTAAGCTGCTATGGGATAGGTCAGAAGCCTGCTAGTACAGACTAGTCAGGCTGTGAGATGAGCACACCTCTTTGGTATAAGTTTTGGTTGGTTCTGCCCTCTTTTAAAGCTTGACTTAGCATAGTTCCCTGAAGACTATGCTACTAAAGCCATGTTCTATAGTTCTGGCTGCTGTTTCTTTCAATACTGCCAGTTGGAAGTGGTCCCCAGTGTGAATCACACTAAATAATAAGGAAGAAAGGGAAATGCAACGTAGATGTCAGCAAAACAAACAAATCAGAATCAAAAATCGAGCACATGCTGCACATGCACAGGGAAGGATATTAGTGCTTGTGGCCATCTCTAGCATGGTTTATCTTGCAAAAACACTCAGCACCATGGACCATCATTCAAAGAAAATCCACTTTAAAAACACACAAACAAACAACTAACAGCTGACTACCAAGACCAAGTTAATTTCTTGGAGGAAAATATTCTATATCTTGTGATTGCTCTGTGAAGAAGCAAGATGAGCTTCAGTATCTGCCTCAATCTGGGGGATATTATGTATTTTTGAAGTGCATCATATTGGAGAGCTTGATTTATAAATAAAAGGTAAAAATAACTTGTCTGTTATATCATAATTAAGCATTGATCTATGAAAGAGCTATGCACATGCTTCATGTTCCTTGTTCTGAGTAGTTGAACCTGTGCAGGACCAAAACTTCAAAATTTTTTGAATCTCTTTGTTTGGTACTTGCATCCAAATAGGTGCTTAGCCCAGAATTCTGAAGCTTGGATGTTGCAGGTGAAAACACAGGTGAATTTTAGTGGCATTTATGAATAAAAAAAATATTATAGCATTTATTTTTGTTTTTTGATATTTGTAGATTAATATTTCAGTACCTCTTACTGAAAACCAAATGGCACTGATAAAACACAAAAATCTTACTTAATAGAAACAAAAATGCAAAGAAGAGAAAGTACACATGCCTGAAAAACCTTTGTAAGGTGTTTTTTTCTTCTTGCTTCTTTAAGTCATGTGTTCTTTCTCAGGAATTTGTTTCTAACTCCCTCTTCTATGGTCTTTTCTTTCAGATGATGCCAAATGAAGGGAAAAGGCAAGGTTTCAAAACAAACAAACAAACTGGGGTCTGTTGTTTCTGGCACTTTCAGTATTGGTTTACTTGCAGCAGAGCCATTTTTTGCTTACAGAGTTTTAATGATTTCAGAACAAAGGGTATCCAAACAAACAAAGAAGTGAGGTGTGTACTTAATATACCTTATTTACTGGTTTTATTGAAAAGAGAAGCTAAGGCTGACCTGGAGGCATAATTCTGTGCAATGCCAGATCTATTGTAGGTCCAATACCAGTCCTGATTGTTTGTCTCTGACATTTGTAAGGGTTGGGAGTGCAGTGTGGGCTGCATGCTGAATTGTTAAAAGTGTGTGTGTAGAGTGTCTGATGTCAATCACCATCATCCTTCCAGCTGCTTGAGGACTATCACTGACAAAATCCTATGGTAGCTGTCTCTCATCTTCACATGTAACAAAAGGAAGCACAGATCCCTGGAGTGGTATGGTGAAAATGAAAAAAAGTAACTAGGAAATCCTCAGAGTTTGAGTGAAAACATGGAGTGTACCACGCGTTGAGTCAGAGGGCACAGCAAAAGGTGCAGTCATTTTGGGTCTGAATGCAGTCTTGTGGAAAGAGTCCATGAGAATAACCACATGAATTACTGAGCCCAAGTCTGAGTTCTCATTCATCCTTAGCTTTCCAGCTCAGTAATTAGCAATGTTTAATGTGCTCAGGCCTTCTGTGATTGAGAACTAATGACTGCTAAGGCAGCCCCTCTGATAGCTAGTAGGAGGTGAGCTTTGTACAAAAACTGGATGAAAAGAGGAAAACATAAGGTAAATTATATAAGCTGAAACAACATTGTAGAATAAAAGATAAAAATAGTCTTATACCTCTAGTATCCTTTTGGCCAGTTGATCCACAGAAGAAAAACAATATGGTATTTAGATTTTAAAGCTGAAATATAGTAACAGCATGGTATTGAAAAACATGCTGCTTATCTCTCATGTTCATGCATTAAATTCTGACTGGTGGAAAATTTTGCATTTCTAAAGCCAATACTATTGGTATTGGCTTTAGAAGGAATGCTTCTTGCTCCTTTTTTTTTTTTTTCAAGATGAATATGCATAATAAAGTATTGATCAAAAAAATATGGCCAGATATAAACCCAGGTGAACTAGTGCAAGAAGTGATTAAACATATAAAACAGATTACCAAAGAGAACAACCTGAATTCCTTTTACATGCACAGCACAGTTGTTTAGAAGCAAAAAAATACACTTGAAGTTTTTTTTAAAAGAGAATTTTTGTAATGTTAGGTGAATCATCTCAATATTTCCTCAACTCTTAAGAACTGGAGTTTTTTGTGATTATTAATGTCTACTTTTCCATATGCATATTAGATTGTCCATGACTTTATCAGTTATACTGCAAATTTTTATTTATCAACATTGATTTTCTCTTTAGCTGTATACAGAGTCAATAGAGAGATTCTTCTTACCTAACAAAGCTAGGTAGTAGTCTGAGATAACTATTTGGACTCCCTATTTTGTCAGAGGAGGGAAATAACCACCTCTTAGAGACACTTCATCCTATTCTGCTATGAGTCTACACTAGGCTGGATGGCTTGTTAGGTGGCATGCTTCTACTATAAACATCATTTTTTATAAGCAAATTGTTTTTAGTAAAATGCTTTTTACTAAGTAATTTTTCTAACCTTTCATCATTCTCTAGCATTTTCTTTACCTTTCCATGTCTGTTTACATTATTCCCAAATTATCATAGCTCAGTACAGATTGATGTAGTGACTAGGCTAATGACATCAGGAGGGATAGAGTATACTAGATTCTGTCTTGGTTTTGCCTGAATACTTCTGTGCTCTATTTATTCCTTCTCTCCTTTACTGGATAAGAAGAAATTTTGATACTTATATGCTCTTAAGTGGGAGAATCTGTGTGTTTGGGGGCGAACACTGACAACATCTGAGTGTTGCCTTTGTTTCTGTCTTGTGGCTCAGGATTTTCTTGGGATGGTGGTGACCGTTAAATATGAATCTGATATTAGCTAGAGTGAGTCTGAAATGCTTTATCTAGGATTGGAAATTGTTTCTCTAGCAGAGAATTGTTTCTCCACCCTGAGCACTGAATAGCTGTGAATTAAGATGAGCTGCATGTTCGGGTGCCACTGAGAATTTGAATCCAAAATCTGTCATAATCCAATAATAAAACCTGTCAGTTTTGCTGTACAGAATAATACAACAGTGCAGCCCAAGCTGAGTGGAAGACCTGCCAAGGCGCTGGCGGGAGGGGCTGGCTCTATCTCAACTACGGCAGTGCAGCGGCAGTTGCTGGGCTTTGAAAAAATTCTGTCCTCTTCCATCCCACCCCTTTTTATCTCCACAGCAGTGGGAAGGCAGCAGCAGTCAGGAGAGGGAGGAGAGTGCTGGGCGCTGCTCAGAACAGAGGGAGGAGTAGGAGACAGGAATGCATAATGCGTGAGTGACAGGGGGTGTGCAGGCGGCTGTCGGAGTCCAGAAGACGCGGATGTTCCTGTCCCAGGGTCCAGGTACGTTTATTGTCCCTCTCTCTGAGGCAGTAGTTGCTTTAGAAGCATCCTGTATCAGCTGCAGAGATGTTCCCTGTCCAACCTGATGTTATGCAGGCAGCACCTGTTGCGGCAGGGACGGGGTTTAGCAGCGGCAGACGCTGAGCCTGTCGCTCATCCATCCATGAGGGGCTGCTGGAGGGTGACAGTCTGCTAAGGTTTCTGTTGTTCCAGCAGCTTCTCTTCCTGCTCTGCAAAGCCAGGCAGGGTGGAGACGGTAGTCTTTCCAGTGGAAAATTCTGTTCTCAGGGGAAGCTATCAGGATGCAGCTCAGTCTGAAGCCAACAATTTTTGACTCTCAAAAAGAATAAAACATTGGCAATTTAAATTAGGTGAAAGTAGAAGGGTAGTAGCTGCCTATGCACTGTGTATTTTAAAGGAGAGTGAGTTGAAAGTAAGAATGAATTTTTCAAGTCATTGTCTAATAAGGAATGAATTTTAAACATTATTAATTACAATATGAGATGTAAGTGATTACAATTAGAAATACTGCTTTTGTTTCTTGCTTTTGATGTGTTGATTCTATGTAAGACATTGCATAATTCACTCTTGCTAACCCAGATAAAGTTAAGATCAAATGTATTTGGAACTGCTTGCCAAAAATCAGTCATTGTTTTTTAATGAGTCTGTAATTGCTTTATAGTGCAGATATGAAATAACATGTGATTTTAAAAAAATCCTATTCGTTATATAGAAGCCAAAAGTGTTTTTGGTTTTTTTTCTTGATAGTACTTTATGCATGTTTTCTAGAATAGATCTTTTAGTTAAGTATTAAGTATTTTGGGACTCAGCCATGAGGACAGTTTAAGAACTGAAGGTAGAGTGTGATATATTTAGTTTATCTGTCCCTTAAGCCTAGAACAAGCTTCTCCTACTAAACAGAGTTTAGCGTTGAAAGACTGAAAAGAACCAGATTCCTGAGGAAATAAAATAATTCGTGGCATAATAGGCTTAAAATTGAAACTGTCAAATGTTTGATAATGTAAGAGCTATCACATTTCAAGGGTCTAAAATTTCTAATTTGTAGTTGTTACTGATATTTATGTTTTTATAGATTTCTAAAGCACAGTTTTGTGCTTTAGCAGTTTTCTAATACACTTTTGTGTTTTAATAGCTTTAGATGAAGATATCAATAATGTTTACTAAAGTTACCTCTGAAAAAATTAATTAACATCGATAATGGGAGCACATGCTTATTAGATTGTCAGTGTGGTCTCTGTCCTGGACACATGAAAATCAATGGGAAAATGTTATCTGTTTTTGTGAAATCTAGTGTTGGGCAGTTTATTTGTGCTATCAGTATTTTTAAGGTTGAAAAACAATGTTGGAGGAGTTTCAAATTGTTCGTGCTAGTGAATGAGATTGATCCTCATGCATTCAAATCTGCTGTGCAATTCTTCCCTGAGAAATTGTTGTAAGCTTTATTTGAAATAAATTTTCAGAACTGGGTCTAAATCATAGCCTGTATTAAAATCTCTACTACCCATGGATTTTTATTTAAGCTTATTATCTTCAGTATGTTTTTATTTGATTTGGAATTCCATTAAAAAAATAGAGTGCTTAAACCTACAAATGCTTACATGAATATTTTACTTAGAATGTAAATATGATGACTGAAATTAAAGTATTGGATAAGCTATGATAGCATATTCCTTTAGTTGTGTAACACTAAAGAAGAGTACCACTACAGAGGTCTGTGAGGATCTCATTCATTGGGCAGCCATGATTTATAGCAATTTGTGAGAAAAATATTGATGGTCTATAAATCACCTTTGACATTGTTACCCAGCTACCACTGGTGTTCAGAATTGTGACGTGGTAACAATAAAGGGATATTTAAAAAGCATGGTTTAAAAGTTGTCTATGAGCTTAACAGAACTTCAATTTTAGAATGTTTCATTGAAAAATTGGAAAAATATGTTCTTCCCTTTGAAGAAAGGGAAATTTAAAATTTGTCTCAGCTACATCAGAAATGTTTTAGTCCCAGGTGTTTTGGAAAGCCTTGGAACAGTAAAATTTATGTATGACTCTTGCTATTATTTGAGATAGATTATCTGATGCAATTTAGCTGAATTTTATTTCCGAATAATACCAGCCTCTTCCAGGGTGTTCCTGGTATCAGTCAATTTAGTTGTTCACTAAGAAAAACAAAAACATAGGTAGGCAATAGTAAATAAAAAATATATGCTGAAATTATTTGCTCATGGACTATTAGGCCTTGACCTTCTAAAAATATGATCACATATATAATTATTTTTACATGTGTAATCCTCTTGATCGGCTGTACTCATTTGTAGAAATTGTACTTGCATTACAACTCTACAAGACTGGCCAATTATAGTATAGCCAGTATATATATATAACTGTATATAGATATAAATAAAAATTTTATATATATATATATATATATATATATATATAACTGTCATATACACATGAATACATCAGTTCTTTTCCTCTCTAGAAATAAGCATATATAGTGTCTAAATGTTTCTCTCAATATATATTAAGAGTCAGGTGCTCTATAGTATCTCCATAATAAAACTGAATTTTACAAAGACACTGCCGTCATTTGTAGGCATTGTCATAGTTCCAAAAATTCAAGAATTACGTCTGTCTAATAGGAGTGTCATTACTATTTCTTAAGGAAAGAAAAAAAAAGATTGACAGGGGAAAACAATATTACCTGCCATTTGTCTTACTCCAGGTGGACCCACTGTAACATATTTTATTTGGGAAAAAAAATACTAAATCACAAATGTTTTTGCAAATTTCTGCAAACTCTCACTTGCTTAAGTCACTTTCTCAGGGGATAATATCACTGGGAAATACTTTGTGTAAATAAACACTTCCAAGATCTAGCTAACTTTGTGTGTGAGAACTTGAGGCAGTTTCAGATAGAATTTTCAAGCTATAAGTCTGAAATATGAAAAAATGAAAAATATGAAAAAAATGCTTAATAGATGGGCTTATGAGTATTTCCTATAAAACTTAAGTTCTTGTATTTTCTTGTACTGAAACAATTTGAAAATCCAAACCAAGGTTGTAGTTAAGATAAGTATGCTGGTATTTACTGAAGCAGGCATATTTGACAGGCTAAATTTATCTAGTGAAATTAAACAGCAAAGAAGATGCTTTGCATGTTTATCAGAGCTTTTGTATTTGTGGATTATTTTAATCAGGACAGAATTTTCTCAAGAATGTAACAGCAATGTATATTTGTCCTATACCATGATATTTTTGTTTATCTAATCTTGTATAAATTCATTAATTAGAAAGCTGTTATGACTCTCATTTTCTGATGGCAAAAGAAACTTCTCAGTCACTTATCTTGGACTGGTCCAATATGTTACTGCTCTGAATTGTTTCAAGCTTTACTTCATTAGGGATTTAACATGGCCTTAATTCAGCCATCTGTTACGGGTTTGGCAGGCCAACAGATCTGAGGTATTGGTAAGAGCTTTAGAAATTTCCCACATTTTTAAAGGTTAGGAAGAGAGCTACCTTTATGAATAGATTTTGAAGAATTCTCAGCAAGACAATGGTGCAGAAGTGGGGTAAAAAATGCTTGTCATTCTCTGAAGCACAGGGTCCTCTGTCTGCCTTTAGCTTTGCTGAAAGGCAATTAGCATTTCAACCAGCCAATTTGGTTACATGCAATGAAGTATGTGGGTTTGTAATTTGCTGCTTTTGGCTTGGTGCTGTTGAGAACTAGCTTTGTGTAATCCTCTCAAAGCACCTTTCTTTCCTGCATAGTTATTGTTGCTGGTCTTAAATAACTAATCAACAAAGAGCTTTCCTTGTCTTGGACTGCAGGGTGCCTTAGAAGAATGAAAAGAAATACCCAGTTAATAAGGGAATTATTCTAATTATTAAATAGTGATTAATAAATTGTGACATGGGTTAAAAGGTTTAGAAAGCCAGGCAAAGTAGAATACATGATAAAAGTAGTGTAAGAAGGCTTTGGATCCAAACAAATTTTGCTTAAGGGTTCTCTTCTCTGAGAAATAAATATTATATGTTTTATCTAAAAACAAATTGCCTGGATTTAAGGGATAAATACATAGTATAGATTAGAGTGAGGGCCCCACACTAATCATCTTTACAAATTACACTAATGTGTTTTTACTTCTACAGAAAGAAGTCTTTGGGGGACTTCGTAACACACAGATTCTTTAATTTGTTGCAATCTAATGAAAAATTATTACATTTTACTCTTACTTAGAAAAGAAGCTTGTTTTATATATGCCTTAAATTCTTGTATCAAATAATATGCTTTTTTGAACTCAAGAAAATCTCTCTGATTCAATTATTGTAATAATTAGGAAACACATTAAAAATTCTGTTTGTTTCATATATGTGTATTAAATTGTAAGAACCGGTTATGGATAGCAACAATTCTGTCAGTGTACCTGAAACAATGCCATCTTATCCTCGCCATGAGGTTTAATTTTGCTATTCTGTACCCTAAAGTTTTGGGGTTTTTTCTTGCAATAAAATTATGTACAAATTATGTATAATTATGCTTCTATTTTTAGTTTTAAATATGAAAAAAAAATAACCACTGTACTGCAGAAACCCATGATTTCTTTTCTGTTATATGCTATTGATTCAGGCCATGGAACTTCCTTCACAGCAGATAGTAGGTATTTGAAACTGTGATTGTTTTGTCCTCAGCTGCCAACATATGTTCTCAGCATTTGTTATGTCAGAGCATGGAGGATGTGCAAGAAACCTCCAAAGTTGAGATACAAATGGAAATTATTGTGAAGTTTAAGATCGCTACTGAAGTATAATAAATGGCTGCTTTGCCATGAAGCCAGCTGACCTTCATCAGCTGGATCTCTGGTTCCATATGTGTTAAGAGTCTGATCCTGTGGCATGCTCAATCATGCAGTTACTTCTACAAGTATGAGCTGGGAGTGCTAGGCATCTTCGTGTGGGGCTTGCTTGGTTTTGATTTAGTTTGATTGTTGGTTTTTTGTTTGCTGTGTTTTTTAAATCCCCTTGCTTTTTGGTGCGAAAACCAGTTTAAGAGAGTGTGTAAATGCTTACTTAGTAAGTGTCTGAAGTTGAAGTTACTTGGTGCAAAAGTTACTGGATGCAAAGTTACTTGGTAAAAAGCTAGCCCTAGTTCTGGAATACCTGGTAAATTAATTTCTGTTAACATCTGTGAAAGATGTCTACTGTGTTCATTAGAGCTGTATGGGTGGAAGATGTTTTCCAGTGTGGAGCTGGAAACAATATACTTGCCTTTTACTTAAACTTATACTATATGTAGGAATGCTCAAAACCAATGTCTTGCTTTTCACAGTATGTAGTCAGACCTATATATTAATAGATTCTTGTCAATTGTGTGAGATAAATTGAAAGTTATGCAGATGAAGTCAGTGTGCTTCAACATTAAGCAAATTCACATCTTTACTGGTGTATTTTTTAACATTGTTAATTAGCAGATTTCAGCCAAAGTTTATTTACAATAAGAGAGATCAGAACTCTGATCTCTGTTCTAAATTTAAAATCACCTTAATAGCTCCAAGTTGTTGCACTGGAGGTAGTGTGGGTAAAAATAATCAAGATCTTACAGCTAGTCAAAATTATTTCTTGGTTCTCTGTTTGACATGAAAATTATATGGTAGTTGCAGATTTTTGTAGAAGATTTTTGTTTCCTCTGCTTGCTGCTAGAAGTACTGGATTCTTCACTGCATGAGAGTTTTGCCCTTTATTCACTGCTCAGAATTAGAGCAAGTAGTTACATCAGAAAATCTTTGACATTGCTGGGCATAAGAGATAGCATTTGATTCTTCAGTGATGATTATTTGTTTTAGAACATAAAAATTAAGAAAACAGTTTAGATCTACTCAAATTCTTCTGAGAAAATGTAAAGAAATTGTCAGAAAACTTGCAAGGGGTACTCTGGACTTCTTACTCTTTTTAACTCTGAGCGACTTCTCTTAACAGGGTGAGATGATTTGGATTTCTCCTTATGCTTGAGTCTTGGCCTCACCTTTACTGCTTTATGTATTGGTTCCTGCCTGTGAGGATAAATGTACTTTCCTGACTAGTAAATATAAATATAGTGACAGTCAAGTTAAGTATACTTTCTTCCTTAGGATAAGATGTCTGTTTTGAAGGATGCATGCCTTTTCTAAGAAAGGGTGATTGAATGAGCAAGAATTATCATATGAAGATGTTCAGGTTACATTAAATTTGCCATTCGCAGTAATACCTATGATAATAGATTACATGATTTAAGAAAAAAATGCTGCAACCATTAGAAAGAAAGTGGTCAGGGGAATAATTGACTGATGGCAGGGTCATTAATTTCAAATGCAGATAAATCTTTTTAGTGCCTGATGTTCATTGATACTGTTCTCTCAAGGCAGCAGTAGTGACTAGGGAAGCAGGCAACTGAGACCAAAAACTTCAAGGTAGTGAAAGCTGATCAAGGGGTTTTTAGCACCTAGTAGTGCTAAAAATTTGTGCATTGGTTAGCATTTTCCTGTGTTAGTAATAAGAAGGAGAATGTCAGGTATCTGACATGCATTTGTAGTAAAGAGAAAGACAGGAAAACATGTAGAAGAATGGAACACTGAAGAATGTTCATGGAAACTGGTGAGATAGACTCTGCAACTATTAGCATGGTCCAGGGATGCACACAAAGTCAGTGTAATTCTAATTTTTTATTCCCTTTGAAGGAGGTTGAGGGCAAAAAGGGGATATAGGTGGATATTGTTTTGAAATAACACCTTTTGAAAACTCTCTTTTCCAATATATATGAGAATGAGAGACTTATTCCACATCTAAACAAAAAGCCCAAAAGAAGGAAGAACAACCAGCAGAGCAGGTTTGAGTAGTCTGCTATCCATATGCTGTTTTTTGTTGTGTCCTGTTTTTTCATATGTGTGAACTGTGGGAACTTTGAGGCAAGGAAGAAACAAGTCTGAAATAAAATATATCTCCTTTAATTTGGAGCCTTGACAACATAAAAAGGAGAAGTTTAGTGAATCAAAGTTTTTATAATCCCTGTTGCTTTCCCAGGTTGTTCTCCAATACTGTTGTATATGTCAAGAGGTCCTGAGAATGCCTGAAATAAAAGAATGCCGTAAATATGGAGGGTTTCAATATGTTTCTACAACAGGTGCAGCAGTGGCAATGACCTTGTGAAACTTCTTGCTCTATGCTGTTCCTGTGTACTACAGAGAATTGCCACTTCATGTATGAAAGACCACATGTATCTGTCTTCTATTGTATTCAGCCAAAGATGCTGCTGGGTGCTGACATCTCTGCTGTGAATAGACTTCTTTCTGGCAACCATTGATAGTTGTAATGCTGTACTCAATGCAAAGTACTAGGCATGCCAGTTTTTTAATGTTCGGCTTGGCTGGGTATTTGTAATCATGGGAAGTAAACAAGGGCAGGCAGTGAAAAGTGGACTTACTGTTGCTTGTCTGTGTTTGTGGGCTTTAGAAATATACAGTGAGTTGTTTAATGATGGGCAAGTGGTAAATCAGGTTGTAGCTGCTGGATGGGAATGGTGCTTCTTCAGCTCGTTGCTTCTCCTGTGAACAGCAGTGACAAACTCTGAGGTAAAGAATATTTAATCCCTTGTTCCATCTGCTACTTTGTTCATGAACTCTCTTTCTTTTGCCACTTCCCGTTTCCTATCCAGCATTTTATGCTTATTTCATTTCAGATTTTTAATCTGGAGCAGCCCTTTCATTTCCCTTCTTGGTCTCTCCATGTTCCATTGGGCTATAGATTCCCTCACATTTCAAAGAAAACAGCCAGGAACTCTTTTCATTCTTAAGGGTTTAGTTTATTAAGCACAGAAGCTGGTGTAAAAATCTGCTGAAAAGACCATTCATTCCTTATAAACCTTCAAGTCTTCATCTGAAATTTGTTCCAGAAACTGACTGGGAACAGGAAGCTAATCCTGATGATTCACCAGTTTCGTAAGTGTACCTTGGAAAACAGATTGAAATGCTATTTATTATATAAATTGTGATAGTATTGTGGAAATTACTGTGTGGAATCAGTGTATGATTTGTTCAATTCTACACTAATATTTCATATTTTAGTGGAAAATACAAATTTGCTTCAAAAATTGCCATAAGATGCATACTAAAAGAAAGTGTTAGGGATCATGACTCAGAATTCTGAGTTAGATTTCTTTACTTTTTAAAAACTATATGGTTGAAGAATGGGATGTTTTTAAAATCCTTTAATACCATTAAAATGTCTAGATTATTATTTGAAAGGTATGGTTTGGTTTTGATGCCAGAAAATTTTATTATGAATCACTTAGAAACATCATCTAGGCCTCAGTACATAGCATTGTTTGGAGCTACCACTAGTACTACAAATGATTGTTTGAAATGGCTTAAGTGAGAGCATGACAACAATATAGTTAATCAATTGAACATACTCTAAAGATGTGTGATGTTCTATTGCTTGTAATTGTTATAAAAACATTGCAATGACTTTGGCATATTAAACTAATTTAACTAGAATATGTCAATATCCTGGATGGAGGGAAATGAACTCAATAATATTTAGCTGAAACAGAGGGGAGTACTTGATCACCAAATGAATGGTTTACCAAAATTTAGCAGTGAACATGGACTAGAATTTCATCTTAATTTAAAAAATAAGTTACAAATTAGGGTCACCAGTGGTTTAATGAGGTGAGGGAAATAAGAAAGAGTCTTGTAATCCATGATCTTGCAAAGGCTTCTGCTGAACTTTATGCAATATAATTAATAAAAAACAAATTGTATTCCCATATAAATTAATGTAGGAATTTAGTGTATAAACTGAGTTAATTTTTAGTTAAGTAAAATGCTGGCACCTATAATATGTCTTCAGCAATTTGAATAAATTTGTCCAGCATTCTCTTAGTCTTGGTGTATAGTTTTTCATTATATTACATTGTATCAATTTAATAAGAAATCACGATTTTAAAAGTGTAGTTTATATAAATAGAGTAAAAACTACTTCTTGTAGGCTGTGCAAAGTAAATCTTAGTACAAATAATGTAACAAGGGAGGATACACACCAGTTGAATAATTGATGGTATGATTGTGAAACTTCTCTTGTTCCACAGGAGTAATCCTATAGTTTTAGTATGCTCTCTAGTAGAAGTAATAGAATTCAAGTAATTCTAAACTTTGTAATCTTGCCCTCAAGGATCATGTTTTCAGTATTATTTACTAGAAGCATGTACCGTGGGAAGGTATTGGCAAAGTCTATGACAAGGTAACAGCTGAAGCTAAAAGGTCAACAAATTCCTCAGTTTAGGATGGATGATGCCCGCTTCTGCAGAGTGTAATTGTCTGAGAGTTTACAAAAGTTAGGTAACTCTTTTCTTTCCTGCTTGAAGGGAATTTTTGTTTGTTTTTTCAGAACAGTTCCACATAAAACTAGGAAAAAAAACCTTCGAAGTGCTGGCAATTTTAAATTCCAGGGGGCTTATATATGTATATATATATATATTTTATCTTTACTTCCCACCATAAGTTTTTGCTGCACTAGAATTACTGAATGGATAGATATGTGAGAATCAAGCATTCTTTTTGTTGTTCTGTTACATACTGAATTCCCAGTAAGAGCCATAGATATCTTGAAGGACTGGGTTCCTGGTAATAAAAGCTTAGAGTAGTGTGAAGCTATGCAGCAAAATCATTACTGACATTTTTTTCAGAAATAATCAGACATAATTGTTCGAGTGGTGGGTGTGAAAAGTGGGTGGTGAAAAGAGTAGCTGTTTTCATAGAGAAAATAGTCCTGATTTTTTGCTCGTACTTTTTTTTTTGTTTCACTGTTCCCTCTGTGATGTTCAACAGATCTAGATGAATTTATTGTTACAGGTAATTAAAATCAACTAACTTTGTCAATCTACCAGACTTTGCTTGGAGGTACACTGGAAAACATTGATGGTTTTCTTGACTGTACTTCCAATTTGTACATAGTTAATAAGCCTTTGATTTTATTTCAAGTCCTCACAACATAAAATTTATCCTTGCCCAGACAGAATTTGTTGAAAGATGAATCAAAGACTTCAGAAATCTTTCTGAAGCTGCATTAGTTAAAGTGATCTGAAGGCTATCTTATTATCTGTTCAGTCCAGGATTAAAACTATCTGACTGCAAACATAAATCATTCAGAGTATGTGCTGGACCTCAGCTCTGATTCAAATTTACTTATTTTACAAAAATGTGTTTTAATGTATGCATGACATTTGCCATTTTAGTGATGATTTATGATTAAATATTCATAAATGCCACTCAGATAATGAGAGAAAACTGCTTTGCAAACATGTCCAATCTTAAATGTTATTAATATGCAAGTATTAATGTAATGTTCTGCACAGTTTATACAACTGCAATTGACCAGATTTTTCTCGTAATTGTAACACTTGAAAGGATGATTTTAAGCAAATTGACATTTTATTTAAATATTTAATTACACAAATACTGCTTGTACCTTTTGTACAGAAATTTTAAGGAGTAATAGGGTAAAATGGTGATTACAGATTAAAAGAAGCTTGGTGAGGGAGCTAATTCAATTAAAGTTTGATGTTGTAATGCATTTTGATGTTTAGAGCACAAAAATCTCTTGTTCTCTTGTTTTTTCCAAAACCTCTAAGATCCTTATGATAGCAATCTGCCCTATCCAGCATCCATGTTCTCAGTTCTGGTCAGCACTGTGCAATATAAGCCTCTGCAGAACAATGCAATAATTTGAAATTTGTGGTGCCAGACTCTTTTAAAAGTTTTTCTTTTACAGTATCACACTTTCACAGATGACTTCCCTGGGACTTGAAATTGAATTTTACATCACAAAACTGGACTCTGATGTAAGAGAAATTGATAATGTAAAAGAAAACATTGGTTTTAAGTTTGCGTAACCTAACAGAAAATACTAGATGTTGTACAGAAACAAATGAAAATCGAAGTCTGCCTGTATAAAGATTGCAATGGCCAAGTAGCACAGCTGTTCTTCGGGACAGGAACACATGAAAGGACATGGGATAAGACTCAAATACATATTCAAATGCGTGAGGATATTTCACGATGAATAAGATGTCAGAAAATGATCTGTGAGATGACTGCAAGTATCCAACCCTTCACCCTTCCTGTAATTTTTTGTGTGTTTTTAAAGACAATCTAGAGAGCAAAGAAAGTAGAAATTGAACTGTCAACCTTGAAGTTAATTATTGTTGATTAAAAATTAAAACAGTTTTGGTAAGGTAAAAAAAAATTGTTTCTTAAAAGAAGCTCCTTATTCCTTCACTGGAAGAAGTTGATAAGTACTGTCTAGAAAATCACTAAATGAAAATTATAAAAGTAGAATTAGACAAACATGATATTTACATTTTATGTCTTGGTTGTAGTGGAGGCCTCTACATGTTTTTATCTCATTCAGACACTCACAAAATGATCATGGTATGTGAAGATTTGAGAGGGACCAACTGGATTGGTAAGGTCAACCACAAATGCTTTATGTATTTTAGATTTACAATTTATTTTAATATCTTTTTTCTATAGGGATGCCCTCTGCTTCTTTATTAGTGTATTTGCTTTTAGCATTACTCATTCATTTCACATCTGGAGAATCAGAAGTGAAGTTCAGTGGACAAACAGAATTTGTAGTCAATGAAACAAGTACGACTGTTATACGCCTTGTAATTGAAAGGACAGGGAAGCCTGCTAACATCACAGCAATTGTGTCGGTAAGAAACCATGGCAGTCATATTCTCAGTAACTGTGATAACTTTTTAAAGTGCTTTTTGTGACTCAAATACATGGAGAGTTCTGAGTGTGACTGATAAGAGAGACAAGTGAGAGTGACAAAAACCTCTTTGTTTCCTCTTCTCTGAACTTCTAATTTCACTCTTCTGAGAGGAAGAATAGTGTTTTTCACAATGATTCTTTCAAGCCTTTAGGTTCTAAGAAGGATGATTCAGGTGTGTTAGCTATGCTGGTTCAGTGGCTTCTCTCCAGTTAGTCTCAGTGCCCGACTGTAAACTTAGTTGAGACCCTTTGCTGTTTTTACATGACTGCCTTTGTAATCTCTCCTCTAAACACCTAACTCACAGTAGAATTAGGGGAATTTTCTTTTGTTGACTGAGATGAAAGGAGGGAAATTCTTTTTAGAAGACTTAATCTTGCCAGCTTTCATGATCAAATTGTTAATCTAGGTTGAATTCCTAGGCTCCTTCCAGTACTTAGAATGGAAGGCAGAGGGCAGTTACATCCTAAGGTAAGTTTAATTCATGTACAGTATTATGAGATGTATAGATCTATGCTTCCTGTAGAGGCATAGCTTTTCCAATAAAAAACCTTTTCATATGTTACATTATGCAAAAGAAACCAAATTGCAGGGAAGGAAGTCATAAATAGTTGAACACTGAAGAAAGTGTTCTATTAATTTTATTGTTTCTTTTTTTCACCTGTTTATTCAGGATGAATAAAATGGGTTATTATCTATGTACCTTCTGTCCAGAAATTAACTCTATGACAGCAGGGGAAAGAATTATGTCCAGGGGGAAGACTTAGTGCAGCAAAGATGGAATGAAGTCTTTTTGAATAAGTCTAGAATGGTAATGTAGAACATTGAAGAAGAAGGAGATGGCATTTGTTGTGTGTTTATTACAGATTGATGGAGAAAACACAGGAGACTTTTTTGACACATATGCAGCTGCATTTATACCCGATACAGAAACAAACCGAACAGTGTATATATCTGTCTGTGATGATGATCTTCCAGAGGCTGATGAAACATTCACATTTCACTTGACATTACTGGTAAGTTTCAATTTTTCAATGTATCTATTCCACAGAAAACAGTGGATAATCTAATATAGGTGAATGGTATTTCATTCATTCACTGTAAGCCACTAATTACAGTGTGGTCTTACTGCTTGTGAACAGTAGTAGGTAAGAGCTAAAATCTGCAATCCAATCAGGATGATGCTTATTGCTCTTCAGAAAGTTTGCATTTCTGTGGATATCTCTGTGTCATGTTGCTGCACCTGACACTTGAGCAGGCATTGCTCAACCTGTGGACATTTGAAGGTGTACCAGAGCCCAGAAGAGTTAGATTGTGAAGACAGAGCCTTTCATGTTTTCTTGTTTTCTTGAATGTGCATGGAGGAGAGGATGGAAGTTGTAAAAAAAGAGGATGACTTCCTGTCATCCAGAAGCAGAGGTTAAATATGACTTATCTAAACCCAAACAATTTATTTTATAAATATTTACCAATAAATTTCTTCATATTGTTCTGTCTCACAGGAGTTATGCTACAAGAGAGGGGTTCACATTCATATATTTTTAGCTAACAGTTCATGACTAAGTAAGATGTAAATTCCATTAAAAAATGTTTCTATATCAGTGCCAATATTACAAATCTATGGGGATGTTTGCAGTGAATATAAAAATGCATATTTTCCCTTCCTTCTCACTTTGATTTGTAAATCTAGCTCATTTTTGCAATGCTATAAAGACTTGCTTCTTATAGTTGCTGTCCCAGTAAGTCCTTTAGCTGGTATCCCACTATAATAGCTTCAAACTTTTAGCTTTATACAAATGTTAGGGGAAAAAGAACAACCTGGGAGTGTTAGATGCTTCGTGTATGGTTCTCTATTGATATGCTGTTACTAATTGCTTAACTATTGTTAATCATTTGCAGTTTGTTTCAAGCACTTTATTGTTGATTGTTTACAGTGCATTTTCACAGTAATTAGGAATGACCTTAGTGATTCTATTGCTTTAAACAATTGTCATTGTGATATATAATAAAAAGACATACATTTTTTGTAAGCTAATATTAACTCTTAAGAGACAGTAACATCAAAATGCCTTTTTTTCTGTTACCATACTTAATATTTTATTTTGGTTTTAATTGTAGAAACCATCTTCACGGATAAAGCTTGGCACTCCCAAGTCTGTCACTGTAACAATCTTATCAAATGACAATGCCTTTGGAATAATTTCTTTTAACATGGTATGACTTTCTATATGTATATCTTAGAACATTTTAGTAAACATAAAGGTGAAATTGTCAAAGATGCTGGTCAGTTATTCACCCAAATTCCTTGAAGACAGATTCTGAGTTACATCTCTGAAAACATCTCTTGAGATAATTCATACATATGTATGCAATTCATACATATATACAGCTTTAATATTTCTGTATGCTTTTAGGTGTTGAAATGTTGCCTGAGATCCTCAAACTTGGATGAATATCTGTGTTGCTCATCTAAATATAAAGCTTTTAGAAATTGTTCAGCCCCTCAGTGTACTGTAAAGGAAATGAGGACTAATATCATTGGAAAGTTAAAGAGGTGAATTGGGAATTTTAAGAATATATACCTTTTTCCCATCTTAAGTGAGCAATTTTATAGTTAACTCTCAAGCTGTAAGAGCAGCAATCATGATCTATGCATAATGTAATACCTTCTAGGGATAACAGTGGTGTGACTCTAGTGATATGGAGGATATTTGCAATAATACAAAGTTTGTGTTAGCAGAATGAGAAACTCTGCTTTATTGCTGGCATTGTGGCAATAAACTTTTTAGAAGACTTCTCTGAAAAAATCCAATATGAAAAAATTTTAGCACCATAGTATTAATCCATGCTGCTCCCTGAAGTGTTGTAAATCTTTGAAATCTCTCAGCTACAACAGTTTGATAGACAGAGTCCATTGTCTAGTTATCTAACAAATGAGATTTTAATGGAGAAAACTATTTTTAATAGGGTTAGGAACTCCTGTAAATATGACCAGTACTCATATGCCAGTGCTTACTTAGTGTATCGTAACTAAACTCATTTACAAAAAAAAAAAAAACAACCACCAACAAAAACCAAGAAAACCCACTCAACGTACATTATGATAATTTTTTTATCTCAAACCTTTCAAGCTTTCTATTAGCTGAACTAATTGGTTGCTAGGAAATGTATGCCATCAGCAGACTGGTTTGCAGATTGGATTAACTTGTCTGTGGGAGTTTGGTATTTCTATGGTAACAATTTCTTCCGTCTGCTGTGATATTTGATCTGTGCCTGATTGCCTGTCCCTTTTCTTCATTAGTCTGCCTTTATCACAGTGAATGAGCCTAGGGGCAGAAACGAATTTGTTCCTCTCACTCTAATCAGGGAGAGAGGAACCTACGGGACAGTCATTGTAAGTTTTGAGGTGAGTTTATCAAAAAAGCATCTTACCTTTTACTATTAGATGAAGCTGTGAGGCCATAATCATAACTTATCTAAGTGTTTATAAAAATGGAAGGACTAAATAGCTATGTCTGCATTTGTTAATTCTATTTCATAAAATGGGAAGATACTACCTTTCAAATGGAAAATATTGCAATTATCTAACTGCTTAATTTAGGACAAATGTAAATATATTAAACAATGAGTATTCTCTGTATTTTAGGAACATACTTGAAGCAGCATTTTTTGGTATTATTAGCAAACAATGTCTGAGTGTGCAAGAAATGTCTTGTATATTTTTCAGAGTTTATAAACACATGACTCTTTTCAAGGTGCCTTTGCCACCTTCAAACATGTAAATGTAGAGCTCAATATTAAGTGAATTTCTGTATCTATAAGATTGCAGTTTGGATTCCCAGACATTTCAACCTTTCAAAATCATTACTTGAATATTTAGGCCATTAGTCACATACTTCATGTGAATTACTGACTTTATTGTGAGAGGGGGGATTTTTTTTTCCTTGTCTGGTTCTGATTCTATTACAGGTAATTCTTTGTCATATCAAAATTCCTTTATCAATTGTCATCAAAGATTTAATCTAGATGTGCCAAAATCTCAAAAGATTTGTAGTGGATGTTCTTGCAAGCTAAATACAGCATGTATAGATAATGTTTAGAGATTCTTATGTTATTTATTGCAGATATATTTGTTTTTAATCCAATGAATTCTGCTCTCTGCACAATTTATCAAGGTTAATCTCAAAATGTAGTTTATATGTATGTTGAAAAAAATTTACAAGATTTTCTAAAACAAAATCCTAATATATTGCCTCTATGGGTCTTACTATTTTTTCAGGCTTTAGTATTAAGTGTAATTTCCTTAGTATCTCAAATCAAGATAGAAAAGTCACAAAATGAGTAATTGCTATTATCTTGTCTTGGAACTGATTAGGAAATGCTAGTTAAATTAAAAAAGAAGGTCTATCCTTTTTATTATTTAAAAGAGTCAGTTATGCATCAGTAGATACCAAAGAGTTCTCAAAAGGCCTGTATGGAAGTAGATTTCTTTCTCTGGTAATACATAATTTCTTCAGAGTGCCTACTCTGTTTTACTCCATCTTCTGAAAAAGAGTAGATTTTCACAATGGAATGTGTGAGCATATGATTGGGAGTGTATAAATAGCAATTTCTTATGCCTTTCACACACTGTATATTGACTATTGTACTAGATTTTTATGCATGCTCTATATATTTCTTATAAAAAAAATTATATATTTCTTATAAAAAAAACCAATTATTTGCAGGTAGAAGATGGACCAAACTCAGCTGAAGAAGACTTCAGTCCAGCCAGGGGAAATATTACATTTACCCCTGGGAGATCAGTGTTGATTTATAATTTAACAGTGCTTGACGATCAGGTAAAAACAAACTGACAATTTTTGGTTTGGATGTATAGATTGACTGTTGTTCTGGAGGGAGTATAAATAATCAAGAAAGCTTTATATTTTTATTCAGATGGAATAGTGAGGTTCTTGTATTGTCAAGGATGATGTTCTTTAACTACATAGATGTTCATCTTATTAGACTGACATTTCTATATTTAACTTTTCTGTGTGAACGTGATACTGAACAACTTGATAAGGAAATTCACTAAAAAATTACATAGGGGGAAAAGAAGTGTCTGTGATAAAAGTGGGAAGCTTTTGAGCTAATTATGAAAATAGTCTCCCAAATCTATACTCATTCTAGTATTTAAGAGACTGTGCCAAACTGCCATGTAGAAATATCTCTTTCAGATTAGTTGTATTAATTCTGTAACTTATATATGAAAAGAATTAATTTGCTTAGTGGAGAGATGTGTTTTTTTTCCTCTGAGAGGTTCTTCTAATGCTCTTTCACTCAACGTTTGATCTGTATAGCTGTGGTGGTCCACTCTCTGGATGTCTTCTGCAGTTGTACACAAAAGGTTAATTTTGTGTAAAAATCCTTTATTGATGATGTTGATGATGATGATGGAATGCACAAGCATTCAGTGTTACTCTCAGAACTTAATTTGAGCTGTTAAGATCTGAAGTTAAGAAAAAACTCTTAACAACAGGTATTGTTCTGAATTGCAAAGGCTTTTTCCTACAAAAATTAGGCGACTGCAGCTCTGATCTCTAAAGTAGTATATTTATTATAATTCTATTGTGTACATTTCCTTTTTTAGTGAGGAATAATGGAAACTTTTTAACAGAAAATGAAAGAGGCAAATCAACACTGAAAATCTTTTATATTGTTGTCTTTGAAGTCTGACTGGGTTTTTCATTGGTCAAAAAGATGCCATTAAGAATTCCAAAGTGTCCTGTATCATCTGTAAATGAGATGTAAGATGTAAACTACAGCTAAAGTTGTGGATATATTTTGACTCTCTTGAATGCATCTTTTTAAATTTTGCTAGATGGAATATTAGTTAGTCAACTAAATGAAACATGCATGTTTCTGTGCCACAAGCCAAAGGAACTTAATTGGCATAAGCTATTATGCCCACTCTTCTAGCCCTAGAAAAGGATCTGAGGGTGGCCAATAAATAAATGAATGTGAAAGAAAAAGAAATACTGGACAGCAGAGTTTTCAGAAGTTGTACTTTTGTCCTGGAGTTCCTCTCAGAAGCAAATACTACTGATTTCCAGTAGTCCACAGTAAGGACGAAATGCAAAGATCACAAATAATTTTTAAATACTTTCTATCTATATATATTAATAACAATATTTTTTCAGTTCCATGAGTGTAGCTAATCAAGATTTGGGGAATAAAATATAGAATCATATAAAATACTGAGTTGAAAGGAGCCCATTAGGATCATCAAGTCCAACTCCTGGCTCTGCACATACACAGGAATCACATCACACCATTTTTGTCTCTATATATATATATATATATATATATATATATAGTAATATAAAACAGAAATATCATCCTTAATTCTGTAATTTGTGGTTTATAAGCTATTTATTGTCTCCTGCATCAGATATTGGAGAAGAAATAGCTAGAACTAAAATGTAGTTTTAAACACTTGTTTCGTAGAAGTACGATAATCTAAATTATTGGTAAGAACAAGAAAACATTCAGATCTGTGATGGAAATTTTGTCTGGGTTTGTAGCGATTCCAGTTGTATAGGGATGGATGGGCCAAGGTTGGTTCTATAAAGAAGTTGCTGTTGTATTGTCTCAGGCACAAATAGAGGTAGATCAGAATCAACATCAGAAAAAAATAAAATTTAAATCTATTTAATGGAATGGAACACTTGTTTCCAAGTAAAAGTGGCTTTCAAAAATGGCAATTTGTCTTCTCATACTCTCAAGCTGTAAAGATGAAGATTTTTCTGATTCTTGAGTAATTTTTATTTGTATTTGGTTTGACTTTCTATTCTCTTTCAGAAGTATGTTTAGGTAAAATAGAGACCTTAAATTTTGAAAAAGGATTTATAGCATTAGTTAAAAGCAAGACTATTCTCTTGTTTGTTTTAATATGAAATGAGTTTCAAGCTCGTATAATTTCACTTGTCTGCAAAATGCATAAACCATATTTCTCAGTATTAAGTGTTCTGCATATATTTGAAATGGGACTTACATACAGTTGCTAATACTATTTTTCCAGGTACCTGAAAATGATGAAGTCTTTGTTGTTTGTCTGAAGACCGTGGAGGGAGGGGCTGAAATCAACAACACAAAAAATTCTGTCTGGATTAATATTAGGAAAAATGACAGTCCTGTGCGTTTTGTCCAGAATGCTTATATGGTGCCTGAGGAAGATGAAGTGATAACAATCCAAGTGGTTCGTGGTAAGGATGTCACTGGAAAATTAATTGGACCTGATGAAGATGAAGTCTCTGTCAGTTACGCCATCATAACTGGGGATTCAACTGCACATGCACAGCTTAATGTAGACTTCCTAGATCTACAGCCAAATACAACACTTGTTTTCCCACCTCTAGTTCACGAAACATATTTGAAATTTATGATCGTTGATGATGCCATACCAGAAATTGCTGAGACCTTTCAGATTATGCTTCTTAAAGACACTTTGCAGGGAGATGCTGTTTTGATTTATCCATCTGTGGTTCATGTCACTATCCAGCCGAATGATAAACCCTATGGAGTGCTGTCAATCCACAGTGTTCTGTTCACTCATACTGTTATCATTGATGAAGATCAAATTTCAAGGTACTGCAGATCTTAAAATCTAGTATCTAGTCAGTTTAAGAGATTTATTTGTAATTGTTAAGACTCCTTAGCATATCATTTAAGTAATTATAAAATCACTACTAAAATATAATGTAGTAATCACTTAGTGTGTTGTTATCATCATCTATATTTACAAAGATTTCAAGGAAGTGGGAATGTCTAATCATGCAGAAAGTATTTTAATATCTATAAACTATATGTAAATAAGCCATAAGTATTCAATCACATTATCAGAATAGTGAAAACTCCTAATCTAAAGGTAGGACCAGTAAAGCTGTGATACTGCTACACACAGTTTCAGTGGGAAATACATTTCTGTTTTCCACCCTTGGTGTATATTTGTTTTTACTATCTATAAAGCCAGTCTCTGATTAAAGAAAAAAAAAGTGTTCAGCTTCTCCCATTAAATAGTTACCGTAAACTCAAAATGTAAATGTTTGTAATTTCACTTAGAGACTAAAATCAAAGTTCTCTACAAATTTTATAGGCAGACTGATACACAATATTGATAATCTCAATAAAAATGTCCACCACTAATGACTGGTTGTTCATCCACAAAGAAACAAATAATGCCTCAAACTATCATACTATGAGAAATTTTGGAAGAATATTTTATGGTATGTAGAGCCCAACACTTGAGTATTCATCTTTCTTTTTTATACACAGTAAAGAAATGAATCTTGCTTTCTAGATGTTTGTAAGTCATGATTTCCAGATTTTTTTTTTGTAGTCATGCACTTGTCAGATGCAGGCAACATGACATTTCCAGTATCATAAGTATCAGTAGCTGAATATATTTTTAGTACAGGGGCAAACAGTACATCCAAGATCATATTTTCAATGCTCATGCCTCATAACTGTTCATGTTGTAGAATAGGCAATATGTTTTCTTAAATTTGATTTGTATTTTGCAAGACAAATATAGAACATGCCAAGACTCCACTCAGTTCTGAGTACCTTACCTGCTGTAAAGAAAATGAGATCTAACACGTGTCTTCTGAGATTTTACAGAGAGTTTGTGCGTAAATGCTCAAATCTTACATATGTATTATGATTTCACAAACTGTAAGCCTTGAGTCAAATGTCAGTTGCAAGCATTTATACTATGTAGGTCAGTGTAAATATTTTAGGGAATTAGTAACCATACATGCCAGTAGTAATTATGGTTTGTGGGATTTTTTTTTCATTCAAACCCATAGGTTTGAAGGGATTACAATTGTAAGAAATGGTGGAACACATGGAAATGTTTCTGTTTCCTGGGTTATAATCCGAAATAGCAGTGACCCTTCACCTGTGACTGCAGACCTACTTCCAGAGGCAGGAGAGATAAGTTTTGCTCAAGGAGAGATGCTGGTGACACTTCATCTGAACATTATTGATGATGATATACCAGAAGAGGCAGAGCCTTATCTTCTGAAACTCCTAGCTTATACAATACAGGGAGGTGCAGAAGTCAGTGAGCCATCTGAGGTAAGTTTACTTTAGAATTCTCTTGGAAAAGGTAGTTGGAGTAGTAAAGACATTACCAGTTTTAATAACATTGATTGATGGATTATCTGAACAGGTTAAAAGGTTTGTTCTTGGATAAAAATCAAGGAAACTGATCCTTAATATAATCTTAGTGTATAGAGCCATATTTAAAGTATTTGGCTGAGTATAGTGTACAATGCCAGACCCTTTAACTGTGGTAGAATTCAGTTCAGATTATTCCCAATGTGCTAGGATTGAATAAATGCTGTCTCGAGTGACTGCTTTCTAACAGAAGACAGGAAAGTTACTTTCACTTGTTCCTTTGCTGTTTTAATGATTACTGAAATGTTTACAGAGTAACAGCTTCAAGGGGAAGCTTTGGTGATTAAGACTGTAACCTATGAACAATTAAATAAAGGGTGGCTAGACTTGCTGACAGTTCTGTGACTCAAATCCCTGCTTTGTCTTTCTCGAAAATGGTTGGAATGAGCTTGGTGAATAAAATGAAACCCTTTACAATCTAAAACATTTTTAAATGATTCACTTTGGCTGCTGAACCAAAAAATCAGTAATTCAGAGCTCATTGTGGCATATGTGATGATGCATAGTGGGACAGTTGCCACTGTCAGTGCGATGCTTCTTGTATATAAAGAATTCTTTGAGGCTGTCCATCTGATTTCTTTCCTGATGCCTAAGGAGATTAAGGAGAAAAATGTGTGGTGACTGTCAGGAGATGATTTTGTGAAAGCATGAAACTATGGTAAAGAGTAATGCAGCATGCTGTTTTCTGGTTTGCAGCTTCTGTTTTACATTCAGGACAGTGATGATGTTTATGGCCTAATAAAATTCCATCCTTTGGAGAATCAGAAGATTGAAAGTAATCCAATGGGACGTTTTTTATCCTTGAGTTTTGCAAGGGAAGGAGGAACAGTTGGAGATGTGCAGTTGGTTTATACTGCACTGTATATTCCAGCTGGAGCTCTGGATCCTGAGAGAGCGAAAGGTGGCATTCTGAATATGTCTAGAAGAAGTACTCTCATCTTTCCAGAAGGAAAAGCACAAGCTACTATAAATATACCAATACGAAATGATGCATTTCTTCAAAATAGAGCTCATTTTGTCATACAGGTATCTCAGCTGTTTTTGGGGTGTTTTTTTTAGCCCATGTAGTATAAAGGATATAAAATAGTAGTGGCTCCTTCACTTTTAACTTAATTAAAATGACTCTGCCTGATTAAAAAAAAGAAAAACAATTAGTTCTGTAGCCAAGAAAACTCTTTTATTTTAGATACTGCTTCCACAGATATGCTATAAGGAGCTTTATTCCTAATAATTATATACTAATTACATAATTTTTAAAAAATACACTGTTGTAATAGGATTCAGCTACTAATTATGAAATTTAACAAAATTATATCAGCGTTGCAGTAGCTAGTTACCTTTTCTGGTATGTTATTCTGTCTACCCTTTGCCTTTTGATTTAATCAAATTAAGGCTCCTAAAGTACAGGAATATGAGAGATTTTAGAAATTAAAAGAAAGTAAATAAAAATTTAAATAGTCAAACATATGTTGAATTTTTGTGCAACTCTGACCAGGTAATTGAAAAGTTCTTCTAGTTTTCCCTGTATGTGGTCTTTTGGTTTTTTTCATCTTGTGTTTTTGTTTTTGTTTGTGGAGTTTTTTAATTTGTTTGTTTGGTGGGGTTTTCTTTTCTCTCTACCTGAATTCGTAAGAAGGGAGATTGTGTAATTGCTTGTAAGATTGGCTGGAAAAATACACTAACATTATGCTTTTGAAAGAAAATGGGTTTTCCACAAAAATGTTTAAAGAAAGATTTTTTTATTTTCCAAAATAATTTTTTTTCTTCATTTTTCACTGGAGAAAAACAGATTTGCATACATGTTAGCAAGTTATTGTTCAGATATGCTGCTGTGGGAGATTCTGGGCATTGTAATCAGTAATTTTTATACTTCTTTTCTCATCTGCAGTTGAGACTACTGCATAATCTCTACTTCCCCTGATTAACTATTGCCACTGTCTAAGATCATGAGTCTGGGGAGCAATCCTGATATACAGACAAAGGGGTGACTTGGCACAACCAAAGCATAAATCTCAAAGTCTTTTCTTAGTTCTTTTAAGTCTTTTCCTTTTAAGTCAGGTATCTTCAAAGTTTTCAAACAGAGATGTTGATGTGGAATCATAAATGTAAAAATTGGTCTTTTTTTCTTTATTTTCTAGTGTACCAAAAATGTTTTAATTACTTGAAAAGATTTCTTCCCTCTATCTATTTTCCCCTACATTCTATTAAAAAAAAAAAAGAGAAAAAAATATTGCCAAAATCATATTATCATTTTAGTTGCACACGCTCTTTCTATGTTAACAGCTAGGCAGGGAATATGTTTCTGAAATGTTAGAATAGGTTTGTGTGTTTTACCTTCTTCATGTGATCTGAAATATTGACAGAAGACTTGAAATATCTAATTCCAAGCTCCTTTCAGGTGATAGATTACAAATAACATTGCAGTGTGGACTATGGACAAGATGTGTAAAAAGTACTTCAATATGCAGACTTTTGGCGTGCCTTTTCAAACTGCAGATTCCAGGGAGATGGGGTGTATGTTCTGTACTTTCTCCATGAACTATAAAAATGTTTTGAGTACACAAAATCAGATGCAACTTCTAACACAAATAATTCCTTTAAAAAAGGAAGAAAAATGCCCCTATTTATCACTATGACAATCCTTCTACATTGTGAATAAATTATAGTCTCAGAAAAAGGGTTTAGAATGAGATTACAAAGTTTGTACTAGGCCCAATAAAGGATCAACTCAGAAATCAGGGAAGGAGGGAGGGATGAAGAAATGAAGCATAAACACAACAAGAGAACAGATAGAGGAACTGGAAATATGAGATTAACCTTCTTCAGTAACATCTTCAATTAAATAACCTATTGTTTGATGTGTAGACTACTTTTGGTATGGACAAGAAGATTAACTAATTTAGTAAACTGCTTGGCATTATTCAATTCACAGTGCATTCTTTTTTCCCTCATGGACTGATTTGCTTTAAGAGGAAACAATGAATTTAAAAAAAACAAACCAATATTTAATTAATTATTACTTTAATCTCAAAGTTACTATCCAGATAGTAACAAAGGGAATTCTTTCAGCTCTGTAGTATTTCAGAACTTCTACTGAGCTAACAACCACAACAGTGGTCCTCCTGCATGGTGTTAATTTGAGAATTGGCACCTATTCTAAAAGAAATCTTAGAAAAGAAAGAAACAAATAGAACGACTCTTTGTTCCTCAGAATCCCAATAAGTAGCTTGGATGGTTGAGAATCAATTTCTAATTACAGTATTTATAAAACAAATCCCATATATCATCAAATAAAATGTGCTTGAATATTTTTGAGTGTTACTTGAATAACAGCAGAACAAAATATGTACAGTCCAAGTATTTTATATAAATTGGTTTAAAGAATCAAAGGGATTAAAAATTAATTAGTTGAGAGGATGATTCATAATGCTAGGAAAATTAATCCACAAACACCAGAGGTTTATGTCCAAAAAGGAGTCAGAGGAGTCCTTTTATTGATTTGAGTAAAGGGAGAGGCCATGGGGCATTCCCCTGGGGTGTCTCAAATTTTTGGAGGACATTGCCTGCTTTTTTATCCTAGTTTCCCAGCTGCATTTCTTTTTTCTCTTTCCCTGTTGGCTGAGGTACTGGAGAGGTACCTCAGACTTCCTGATACACCTGATACCGAAGATTTCCCAAAGATTTCCCTCTAATGTATAACCCTCCCTTTTAATTTTTAATTCTTACAGAATTTAGGGTTTTTTCTTCCCCATTGTTTCTTTCATCTCTCAATGTCTAATTTAGTTTATCAGCAAACCTAAAGTTTATTTGTAAAAGCAAATATCTTTTTCCATTCATCAATCAGTGGAATCTTTCCCATTGTTTCTTTTATCTTCCAGAGCTAGTTTTATCTACCAGCAGACCCACAGCTTGTTTGTAAAGACAAATCTGCTATTCCTCTCAATAATAACTATATAGATTTAAATAAGGTCATTTTCTCTTTCTCCACCAAAACCTGTGTGGCAGCATCTAATAACTCCAAGCAAAAACATCCTAATGGGAGTTGAAAGGTGGTTCTCATTGATGGTTCATGCACCAGTGAAATGTTTACAGAAGTATATATAAATTGGTAATAGAAATATCTGTTATTATGATCCATGCAGACAGAATCTGATAGTGTTATAAATTATATTTGAAAGGAATATTAAAACAATTAACACAAGGAAAGTCATGTCAATGGTTCTGATGGGCTAAGTGAATGGTATTTTCCATTCAAAGATAGAATAAACATTTTTCTATTTCTTCTTAGTATAAATAAACTATCAAAAATATGGTAATATAAGAGGACACTACAGTTTTGAAATCTTGTGCTGATTTTCAATTATGAATGAAATTCTACATATTAGTTATTGTAAATAGAGAAGTGTTTACATTTTTTAACTGAGGAGAGAAATATATAAACATACATGTCCAACTCACTCTTTGGCTTCATGAGAGTGTCTAAATTATTATGTTTACAGTGACTTCAACAGATTTTTATCAATGCATGACAAAAAAACTGAAGTACAAACAACAATCTGGCAGATCAATCCATATATCTAGTGAGGAAATGCTCAGTTCAGAAAGTTAATTGTCCCTCGATGTACATTTAGTTGTGTACATGATTAGTCTGAGAGGTATACCATTCTGCTGTGGAAGCTCAATACCATTCACTTAATTTCTTACACAGCTACCTACATATTTTTGTAGTAGAAATGGCGCTGGTCGGAGAAATTTATCTTGGAGGTGTTTTGCTCCTTGCATATGACACTTATTCCAAGATGTTAGAATAGTTTTTACTTGGTACTCAGGCTTCTTATTTCTCAAGTTTTTCTTACTTTTTCTCACAGTTGGAAAAAGTTGAGCTGCTGAATAGAATTCCTCTTGTCCCACCCATGAGTCCTAGATTAGATGAGATTCGAAATATTTCTTTGAGGATTACTCCAGATATTGCAAATGGAGAAATAGGCTTTACTAGCAATCTTCCAATTATTCTTTCTGAACCAGAAGAATCACCTGCTACAGTGGTAAGTAAACATTTTTATATTGTCCTTTACTATGGAAAACTTATTTGGAGAAAGCAAAGTTTGCTATATCCACTATGGCATTTGAAAATTAACGTGAGAAAAAATCCATCCTCCAAGTCTGATCTTATCTCAAATATTCTCCTCCTTTATAAAACCAAAAAGGTAGAAATTGTTAGCAAGATTAATGTGTTTGTCATCTGAAAAGTGTGTTGAACTTTGCTTTCTCTGTAAGAATCTAGAATTGGTTAAATCTTCATGCTCAGATGGAGCAAAAGATGCTGCAGCTTAATTTCTTTCACCAGCTGCAAAAACACTCTGTGGAGTAGGACTGATTTTGCTCCCAAATTTGGTGAAAGTGTGACTGTTTTTTATAATTCACTTACATGTGAATATATAGTTTGGCTTGCTGTGTCTGTTTTCTAATAAATAATGCTTTTTGTATTTCTCAATACCCAAAGCATTTTCAAAAGCATCATCATCCATCTGAATGCTGTAAGCCCAGCCAGAGAAACCTTCTATAAAATATTTTTTCTTACATTTCCCCTTTTTCCCCCTAATTGTCTTAACTGAGATCTTCCTTCAAATCCTGCTTCAGAGAGCTGCTTTTCATCCTCATAATAAAACTGCTGATTTAAATCCTAGGTTGTCTTTATGAGGTGGGCATTGGTTAAATCCATCATAGAAGGGTTTTTGTGTTCATGAGTATTAAGTGATTTGTCATTTTAATGTTCTGCCACCTCCACTAAGAATATAAAAACATACATGTCCAACTATATAATGGATAAATGATTAAATATATACAATTCAGTATATATCTTCATAGATATACCATCTTTGATTTCAGATCTTATGCATAGATATAAGTCAGAGGTGAATATTTTGAGGCTCATATTCAAACAGTACTTTGCAAGGGGTTTATTGTTTTTGTATCTAGTTTTGCAAGTCACAGCAGACTCATGTTCTTTACAGGTTTCCATTGCATTGCATCGAGATGGGACTGATGGTCAAGCAACTGTGTTTTGGAGTTTGAGACCATCTGGTCCTAATCACAAGGCAGTAACACAGGATGATATAAGTCCTTTTAATGGCTCTGTTGTTTTTTTATCTGGACAAAGTGATACTGCAATCAACATTACTATTAAAGCTGATGATATACCTGAAATGAATGAAACTGTGTTATTAACTTTGGACAGGTATTGTACCCCAATATTTATTCATATGTACCACTTGCTATATTCAATCTATATATAAAAAAATTGGCACAGTATTAATTATGAGGTGTTGCCTCCATTGCATTGATAAATGCCTGGAGGAATATTGGGCCCTTGATTTAGACTGTGTATGAAATCTTTGACTCATGATCAATGTAAGAAACCATATTGTGCTTATTATCTAATGACTTAGTTTTGTTTGTATTTCGATTAAAAATAATTATGCTGCTTAAAAAGTTGATTTAGCTTTGATCTTTAGTTCTAGCTCTTGATTATAACACTTATTTTCAGAAAAAAAAAAGTTTAGTGAGATAATGGGTAAAGTTATAATGAATAGTAATGAAAGCAGTACATAACTGTGTTTTTCTCAGAAGAGGTTTATAGTCAGGATGTTGTTGCAGAATTAGATACTTCCATCACAACTGCTGGCTTCCAAAATAGGCCAGTCTGACTACTATCACATGCCTCAGCTACAAAGGGAGCAATGATGTTTCTGAAGCACAGTGTTGTGGTCTCCCTTCTGTGTGACATCAGGTTTTCAGGATAATTAAGGCTGTAAGAGGCCTCAGAAGATATTATCTGCATGTGAACACTACTCAGAATGCTTGAATTATTTCATATCCAGGAGCCTTTTGTTTTGTTAGCAGGAGAATGAATCTTGGCTATTTCTTCAGTCCTGCTTCCAAAAATTCAGATGTATCTATAGTTTAGAAATACTATCACTTCTGCTAATACCTCCTAATAATCTAAGGTATATTTTTCCCATTTATTTTTCTGGAAACGTGCTAAGAAAGGTCTGTCAGCTGCAATGTCTGCATTGACCATCTGCTACATATACAGTCCTTACCTTATGTAGAAGTATCCTTGTTGTACATAGGAAGGGCAGACTAGCTGATGGGAACTTTTAACACTATATATTCATATAGAGTACATACTAACAAACCAGAAAGCAACTCCTTAGGCTGCTGCTCATCCTGTTTTTTTGAGCATTGTTCTATCACACAGGAAAGATGCTTTTTCAGTACAGTGTTGCTCTGCTTCTGTAGAAGCTAGCTGGTGGATGCATCTAGTGCACAATGAATTATTTCATTCTAATCTTGGATACTCACTGTGTTGAAAAGACGGTCCTGTTGAAAACAAACAAACAAACAAACAAACAAACAAACAAACAAACAAACCAATAAACCAAAAAAACAAAAACAAAACAGAAACAAACAAACAAACAAACAAACAAAAACAAAAAAAAACCACCAAAAAAACAAATGGAGACTATTGCAAGCAGTTCTCTGGGTTTTTTTTTTTCCTGTGGATGAAATTGGTTTCCCTGAAAGTTCATTAGAATCTGTGGCACAAACAAAGAAGCTAAGATTAGAAATAATGACTGAAGTTGTGAAGGAGTTGTGTAAAGTGACAAAAATGCTGAAGTGGAAGGATGGGAGACAAATAAGTACGTAGAGGAAGTGGGCAGCATAAAAGATTAACTTTTTAGTATTGGATAGCTCTGCAGTATGTGTAACTATAGCTTTTTACCACTTGCTCTGACTAGTAATCCCATGCCTTGAAAATTATGTCTAAAAGGGGATTGAGTTGGCAGCTGAACAAATGCAACCACTGTTCTGCTTTTGCTATGTGTAGTGGGAGTAGCAGATTCTATTGATCATGAAGTGGCTGGTAAAAATTTTGCCAGCAGTAAGCAGCTTTCCCACACTTGGCAAGGTCAGAGAGTGAAGTAAGGAATAGGTAGTTTGGCCAGGAAAAAGTAAATACATAGGAGATAAAATCTGAACTTTTCTCTACACCTGGACAGTGTCCCTCAAGGCTACAAGTGGAATCTGGCAACTTTTAACTTGAGTAAAAGACAAGAATGCAATACCTGCAAAGATCATCCTTTCAACACTGGAGATGACTATTCAAAGCAGGGGTGAATGATACTGGCAGGGTGATGCATGTAAGCTTTTGTTATTGCCTCCTACATAGTTTGTGTTTTCTACATGAAGAGAAGATTTCAGTTTCCAAGACTGGCAGCCAGCTCCTCACAGCAGTAGTGAATTACCATGAAAACAAAGACACACTCTGCAGTGGATGTGCTCGCACTGCTTGATAGATTGTAGATAAGTCAGTAGGAAAATAGAGCATGTACAGACTTTAATGAAACTATAGACATAGAAATACATCCATAAGCATTGTCTTTATTGCAATTAGTAATAGCATGGGCAAAATAATATGATAATTAGTTCTAACAAGGATGTATTATTTACAACTCAGTGATGTTGTTATGGTAGTTTTATGTTTTAAATGAGCTTTGATTGTACCCATAATAAGAAAAGAAATCTTCCAAGCCATTAAAAATAGTATTTTACTTCCTTGCTCTGTGGACACCATCTGTAGGCCCTGGATATTAAAAATAATTATGAATGCTGTTCACAAAATGGAGGCCAATATATATCATGAAGAATATGCTTACCCAGAAGACAGATGAGCTGTTAAGAAGCAAGATAATCCTGTGCCTGCTGAAGCTTCTTCATATTTTCTTTCTTTAGGACCAGCTTCAGTTTGGATGCCTGCCCATATCTTAATAGGCCTGAATTGAAATAGCCTAAATTGAAACTAAAAATGAATAAAGCCAGAGGTCTGTATCACTACAGACCTAAATCTGATAGTTTTCTTAACTTCTGCACAAGAAGTTTGGCTGTTGGCAGTTGCCATGCCCCCAGTGCAGATACACAGCTATAAATTTGGCAATTGGCACAGCTGAAGGGCCAGGACCAATCATGGGACATGGATTGTGTTTGTTCTCTTAAATGAGTGGAGCTGAGAGTAAAACCTCTGAACTTTAGGTCCTGGGAAAAACAATACACAAATTAATTTATTTTTATTGGGGAAGATTAAAATCCAGGAACAGCTGAGTATTTAAATAGTTTATGCTTAGAATCTTTTGATCATGACTTCCATAAATTAAGATACCAGAACAGATCCATATATGTGTATGTATGTATCTAATGTGACATATGTTCAATGAAGCAAAACTGATGTAATGTGGAAAATTTTATATTTCTAGTGATTTCTGTGATGTGATACAGGCTGAGGTACTTAACACCTTTTTTGCCTCAGTCTTTGACCTCAGAAATACTAATTATTCTCAGGGTAACTGGTCCCCTGAGCTCGTAGAAAAGGTAGAAGAGCAGAATAGATCTCCTGAAATCCAGAAGGAAATAGTTAGTGATTAGCAGAGCTATTTAGGTGATCATAAGTCTATGGGAGTGGAGAGGATCCATCCTAGGGTAATGAGGGAGCTGTTGTAAGGGCTCTCTAAGCTGCTCTCTATCATTTATCATCAGTCATGGCTAACTGAGGACGTCACAGACAATTGGAGGTTTGCCTATGTGGTGCTTGTTCACAAAGAGGGCTGGAAGGAGGATCTGGGGAACTACAGGCCAGCCTGCCTGACCTTGGTGCCTGGCAAGGTTATGGAACTGATCAACTTGAGTGAGGTCATACGACATCTACAAGATGGCTGGGGCATCAGACCCAGCCAGCATGGGCTTAGGAGGAGTAGGTCCTGCCTGATCAATCTGATCTCCTTTTATGATCAGCTGACATGCCTGAGGGATTGGGGCAAAGCTGTGGTTGTTGTCTATCTGGACTTTAACAAAGTTACTGTGTGCCACAGCATTTGCCTTGAAGAGCTGGCAACCTGTGTCTAGGACAGGTGCTTGCTTCTGTGGGTTAAGAACTGGTTGGATGGCCAAGCCCAGAGAGTGGTGGTGAATGGTGCTGCATCTGGTTGGCAGCCAGATGCAGCACCAAATCTAATCTAACTAATCAGCTGAATCTGATTAGTTGCTTTCTAACTTCCAAGTTCTTGAAATTTGGTCTGATTTACGCTGTGACTGTTAAGAGGTAGTAAGTATTGCCAGTCTTCTAAGTACTTTCAAAGTATACCTGGAGATACTTAAAGTACCTCCTCATGGTACCTTGGGACTGTTTATTTTCCGTTATCCCTTGGATTCTGTTAGAGCTACCATTGTGCACAACAACATGATACTAGATTTTAGCACTATTACTCAGTTAACAGGCCCTTTTTTGTCTGAGCTGTGTTTAGATTCATGCAATCTGACTTTATGAAGGTGAAATGAACTCTGACATTGACCTTTCACTTTTTGATAATTGTGTCTTAACCACTTAAGCTTGTACATCATGTACCAAAAACCCACTTGATATAATAGTTCATTTGTATTCTCTGCTGTGAAATATATTATCAACAGCTTAGTGATATATTAAATTTTAGCATTAAGAGCAATATAATGAAAATTTAGCATAAATTTTAGCTCTGGAATTTTCACCTTGACTTTTTAAATAGCATTAATGCCTGATGATTTTGGAAAACTTGCAAACATTTCTTACATTTCTGAAGGGAAGGAGAATATCTTCATATATAGTATTTGAAATGTAGCTTCATTTGAAATAATTAAGAAATTTCTATTAAATCAGATCTCCTATTTGAAAGAATAGAGCTGCAAATGTATTTGCTTTATTACTTCAAACTTTTGAGTGAAGTCTTTTGTCTACTGAATTCTGAAGCTGAAATATTTAAACTTCACTTTATAAATGCTTTGTTTATTTGTTGATAGTAAATCCAGGTTTAATATTAACTGTATATTTATTTTAGGTTAAGAAAATAATCTCTGCATACTTTCATAGAATGACATACTTGTTATTGCAGAATAATTTCCTTTCGTCTCAATTAATGTAATAGTTTTGTGATATGTGCTTATATTCCTATTTGTATTTTTTCCTTGTTTTTTTTTGGGGGGTGGTGGTTTTCTTCTTTTTTTGTTGGTATTTTACTCTGATAATCTGATTAATCTAAAAAATTGTCAAAAATAAAGTTTGATGTGATTTTCTGCTAGAATAGTCTTTGATAATGTATGTGTTGTAACTCCCAATGTACTTACCTGTTTTTATCATTACTATGTCAGATTGATGTAATAACACAAAATGGAGGCATGTTTACTGTATTTTTTTTTTTTTTTTGCATGAAGTTATAAATGTGGGCTGCTGGTGCAGTTGTGAGCAGACACAGGGGTTGGCAGTGAAAGAACTCCTGGGGGAGGGCTGGGTAGGGCGTACCATGAATGGGCCTTGACATCCTGAATTGATTATGCGGTCATTTCTCACCAGTGAGGATTGCCCACTTGCTAGCATTTGTCAACATAAAATGCCAAGGAAGGAGGTTCCCATAAAAGGAACATGATGTGTTTGGAAAGGGAAAAGAAAACTTTGTGGTACTCTTGTTTTTATTATTGTCTAAGACTGGTACTATTGAAATTTTTAGGAACTAGTGCTTTCATTCATTCCCCACCCCTTTTCTTTCCCTCTATTCTTCCTTCCTTCTTTCTTTCTCTGTTAACAGGGTAGAGACAGAAAGGTTTGTCGTGTACTTTGGGTAAGTGAAGTGAACTGTGGTTTGTCTTCAATGAATCAATGCTTTGTTTTATAAGTGATTAGTTTGAATCTGTCAATAACTTCTTTTCCTCTCAGGAATCATGTCTTCTGCATCTCTTCAGACAATGCTTGGTTGTTCTTTGGTTTTTAATTTGATGGCATGGGTTTCTGGCATGAAGCTTTATTTAGGATTTGTGAATGATGAAAGTTACTAATGCATGACTCAGTGCTTGATACTGCGCTTGATTGCAATATGGATCCATTGTCTTAAACTGCCAGAAATACAATTTGTCCCACCTAAATGCCTGAGTGGACTAGAACTATGAAGTTTTCTGTTGAGCAGTTTTTTTTTTTTTTTTTGAATGAAATAGGTTTAGTTTATGTTAACACAAGTTTTTGTGTCTGCTGGCATATTTTTTTTAATATGCAAAAAATATTACATATTACCATTTAAAATAGATATTTCTAGTTTGTTCATTGAAATTTTCCTCCAGAAAACATGGAAGATGAATCTGAATTCATAAACCAACATTTAATAAGCTATATCAAAACCATCAGTCTGAACGTGCATTTTTTATGCATCTTTCAGCAGTAGTTTTTCTTGCATTTTTAATGGCATGTACGTAAAACAATGTAATTGAAAGTATATATGTGACGAAATGAATGCAAGAAATTCAAGCTCTCTCTGTTTAAGTGATTAGGGATCACTCCTTATGTTTTGATCCAAATAAAAAGTAATACTCAATGTGATTTTAAATTTTTATTATATGATTCTATTTCTTTTTCTTTGTATTGTGTGCATGTGTGACTAAAAAGCCCCAGAACTGTACGCTGTAAAAAATAATCAGAAAGCAAAGTTATCTCAGGAACAAAGGCTGGGTTTTCTGCAAGTGAATGGAACACTCTGATGTGTCTTGCCTAATTTATTATATTCTTTTTAGGTAATTGTTTTCAAAATTTATTCATAAAAATAATCAGGATTCTGATGTCCTTCACATAGATATGTATTTACTTACTAAAAGAACCAACACTCAAAAAACCTTGACTTTTTTCCTTTCCCAGGGTCAGTGTGGAAAATCAAATACTGAAATACGGGTTTACTACTTGTGAGATCACTATTTTGGAAAATGATGATCCTGGAGGAGTGTTTGAATTTTCTTCCTCTTCCAGAGGTCCCTACAGTATCAAGGTAGCTATCTGAATAACTTTTCTTAATTGTTATGGAAAAGTAAATCTTAGCAGAATGCAAGTAAAATTCTGGATTTTCTTTTTTTTTACAGGAGGGGGATTCTGTTGAACTGCAGATTGTCCGTAGCAGAGGGAGCCTTGTCACGCAGTTTCTGCGATACACTGTAGAACCAAGGGACAATAATGAGTTTTATGGAAGCACAGGAATTCTGGAATTTAAGCCTGGCGAAAGAGAGATCATAATTACTCTTTTGACAAGGATGGATGGGATTCCAGAGGTAGAAATGAAAATTTTCCTTTCTCTAAATTGTGTTCACAGCATAACAGTTTGTCATTTATTAAAATATAAGAAAATATATCGTAGCAGAATGAGTATGCAATGCTTCTCTATGGAATATATTCCCAGTCTCCAAACCAGGGATGCCTGGATTACTAGAAGGTATCTTTGGCTTTAATAGGCCTCAGTGGATTTTTTTTTGTAAATTGAAACTGAACTTCTCATCCATCTGAGCTTTTGGCACCTGTGGCATTCTGTACTATAGAATACCACTATTTAATTGAGGCCTGTACAATCAATCGCTTTCTTTTTGTTCTGTTTTTGGTAAATACCTGCTAACTGAACTCAGTGCTCCCCAGTCTACACTAATATTTGCTGTATAGATGCAAAGATGCAATGCTTATTTTAGTGTTCTGTGGTGCATCTCCTGCGAGTGTTTGTTCAAGAAATATTTGAAGTATAAAGTCGCATTATATAAATAATGCAAGCTGACAAATTCTTTTTAAATTACCTTAATGTCAGTGTTTTTAAAATCTTTACTTCCACTGTTACAGATGACAAAGATGTACAAAACCATTGTGCATGTAGAAACTGTGGGTAATTTTCTTTTGTTGAAATTGTCCTCTCTTTCTGCTGAATAAATCTTTTTATTCTGACTGAGTTTCCCTCTTCCAGTTGGATGAGGAATATGCTGTTGTGCTCAGTGGCTACAGTGAAATGTCAGGCAAGCTGGGGAATGCCACAAGGGTAAATATAACCATTTTGAAGAATGATGATCCACATGGTGTCATTCAGTTTCTACCTGATGAACTATCAGTAACAATAAAGGAAAGTAAAGGAGAAATCATCTATGCTGGTAATTCTTTTTATTAGAGTAACTGCTTTCTCTGCTGTCTGCTCCTGCAAGGCTACTTTTCCCCACTTCACCTTTGTAGGACAATGCCTGACTCAGGAGTTTCCAGGGGGGTACAGTATGATGATCAGTGGAGATTAGTATGGAGGAGGATGGGCCTTGAAAGCTATTATCAAGGGATCAATCCAGTTAAAATATAGCTTGAGAATATACCAGACAGGAGGGACAGAGAATTTATTTACTTGCAAGGAACAGCCTGGTGGTAGTAGTACTGCTTGGTGAGCATGAGGTGCTATGTGAAAGAAGAATGAGCTAAATTTTCATATGTGTGATTTCAATTTATCTATCTCTATTGTACCAATAGAGTTGATACAAGTCTTTACTGCTGTAATGGTCTATTATTATGTGGCTTTTTGTGTAGGGCACTTGGCGTATTAGTTTTGCAATTGGACTAACTTACTGTTTCCTTTCCTTTTTCTTTATTTCAGCTTTACTGACCTTTTTCATTTTGAGTTGTTTTTCTGGAGATGCACACTGACTGTACATGTTTACGTTTTACAGCCTCTTACAGACTTGTAAGAAACCAAGGAAACTATGGCAGTGTTAGTGTGTCCTGGATTGTTGACCCAGCATGTACCAATGACATCTATCCAGAACAAGGGACTATATTCTTTGATAATCTGGAGTTTTCAAAAAATATCACAATTTACTCTCTACCAGATGAGGTAATAATATTTAAAAACATACTTAGTAATGTGTTTTTGTGTAAATATATGGAGCGAAGAGGAAGTGCTGAAACATTGAAATTACGAAGTATCTATTTTTTAAGAAACTTGATTTTTTTGAGAAAAATCAAAATACTTGGATAAAAGTGATTTTACTTAAGTAAATAATAAGAGAATTTGAGACATTGTGCATATCTGTAAACCAAAAAGTTAGAATCTTTCAGTAGTCATGTGCTTGAATTATAATACTAAGTAAACCACTTGTTTTGACAGCAAGAATCCTAATCTAATATTTTAATGCTGATGTATTTGAAGTAAGATAAGAAAGAATGATAATAATTAGTAATAAAGGAATAAATAAATAAACATAGCTGTAAAAATAAGTTACATCAGCATCAGGAAACTGCAGGATAACTTTTGGATTATCTATATAATAGTAAAGATGAGGGGTTTTATTTGCAAAGATTTTTGAGTGATGATTATTTTTGTGTGAGTGTATGAACTGTCATTTTTCTTCCTTCTTAGCACACTTGTGAATCAAGAAATAAACAGCAACATGCAGGAACCCTGTTTTGTTAACCTCCTCAGCTGTTCCTTTTAATTTCTTCATTGTTTCATGTGCAACAAATTAATTTCTTAATACTTTGTCATTCAGGTACCTGAAGAGATGGAGGTATTCATAATCAGATTATTCAATGCCACTGGTGGAGCAAGACTGGGCAATATAACCAGTGCATTTTTACAAATTACAAGGAATGATGATCCCATTTATTTTGCAGGTTAGGTATTACTGTTTTTAAATTTTGAATTCATATTCTACCCCATACAGATCTTATCCAAAGACCAGGTTATTGAAAAATCTTAATCCTAGTGGAGCTAGTGTTATATGACATACTTTTTTTGTTTTTGTTGTATTGCATTTGCTTTTTTTTTTTTGTACTTAAGAATTTTTTCTCATTTTATGTCATTATTCTTTTTGATGGCTCTTGGATTCGTTAGGTAGCTAAGGACAACAATATTCTCTTCTACCTGCAAGTTTTTCCCTTCTTTAACTGCACGCGCCTTCTCTTTCCTCTTATGGGGGATTAGGTGAATAAGCTGCATGCAAGAAGCTTAGGCTTGAACTTGAATTTGTTGCTTGTATCCTTTCAGAACCTCTGACAGTGAGCATTACAGAAGGGAGTGTTGCAAACTTTACAGTCCTAAGGAATGGATCTGCTAATACTGTTGTCGCTGTTCAGTACATTACTGTTAATGGGGATGCAACAGCTGAAGAGGGAGACTTTGTTCCCAGTGAAAAGGAGAGTTTAATTCTGTTCAATGTTGGAGAAAGAGAGCAGACTTTATCTGTGTATATTAATGATGATGACACCCCTGAAACTGATGAAGTCTTTTATATCTTCCTTTTGAATTCAACAGGTAAAAGCAATGATTTAATATATATTTAGTAACTCTCCTTTTCTTTTTTCTCTATTTTTTACCAGCTCGTTCTTATCATAAAGCAATGTATAAATGCCAGGCATTATATGAATAAGGTTTGCATCAACATTTCTATAAAAATTCTGTACAGTGTGTTTGGATTTTGATCTTGAATTGTTTAATCGGAAACAAAAATTAAACTATAAAGCTGAAACTGTCCTGCAAAGATAACTTGAGTTGGAATCTCTTTCTAAATGCTCCAAATGCTCCAAATTAGATGGGGTTTTAACTCATCAGTAAGAAAATATAAGTTAAATAAATAGGTAATTTTTCTCAATTATCTGAGTATAAGGTAGTTCCTGTTTCCCGTGTTTCCCGAGGCCAGCTATAATTCAGTCTGATACCCAGCTCTCTTAGAGAACATCAGCTTCCTGGAAATTACTGGACAAAGCCATACTTCTCCCGTCTTAAATTTTCTCTTCAGTGCTCTCTTTCTACTCGACTAACTTTGTTCAGGATCTGTTGGTATCTTATTTTACCATTCTATTGAAAACATGTGATGACTTTCCTCCTTTCACATATTTCTGCCAGAATGGGCAAAAACCAGAATATTCCTAGATGAATTCCTGAAAGGGAAAAAAAAAAAGAAATTATTATTTTTCTTTTTATCATCTGATCATCTGTTGTATATATTGGTCTTGATCATCTCATCCCTTTTGAAAATTTTATTGGACTGTTATACCTCTGAGAAAATACAAACAGAGGTATATGAAGTTAAAACGGGTTGTTCACTTTGGAATAAAAACAAGTCTAGTGCTTTTGAAAAGGGAAAAAACTAGGATGGAGATGAAAACATAATGTACCTTTGTGGACATAAAGAAGTGTTGAAATGTCCCTACTCTGCTAATATACACAAAGAAATACTACTAATTTCCTTACTTTACTGGTATCTTATATTTTTTTCCTTTCAGATAGGCTGTGATATGGGTATGACTAATCTCTTAAAGTGCAATATTTCTGCTGAAGGTCTAAAGGAGAGCTAGGATCTCTGAATACATGTCTTTTTCTTCTGACCTGACCAATTGACCAAACATGAAGTACTGCCTCTCATACAATCCTTTCTTCTCAGGATTGCATCATCTCTAGTCATGTCACATTTTTTTTTTCAAATCTACATTCTTGATCCTTGCCTCAGATACTATTTGCAATTTTTTACTCTGATTTGTCTGTTAGTGAATATTTCAAATATTAGTTTGCACTGTTTTATCACTGCTTGTTTCTTTCTTTGCATGAAAGCTGTTGGTGTGAGAAGAAAATACATTCAATTTTAGAGTTAGCTCCATTTCTGATTCCAGTTTTGATAAAATTAATCACCCTCTTTTTAGGGGATACTGTTATCTTTAATGCTGGAGTGGCTACAGTTATTATCAAAGCAAATGATGATCCTAATGGAATTTTCTCCTTAGAACCTCTAGAGAAGCCAGTGGAAGAAGGAAAAAGTAATTTTTTTTTGTGAGTAACTTTTAAATAATATTGTTGCCCCTTTTTGGAATACATGTATGTATATCTTGATGTGTGTGTTATTTTATGGATAGTACTTTGATCTAGTCTTATTTTTTTCATTGCTAAAATTTATTAGAAAAATAGCTTCACCAAATTTTGGATTAAATTATTTGCAGACATATTGAGGATCAACAAAACATCGAACATCAACTCTTATATTATCAAGTAGACTGTGCATATTAAAATGAGTACAGAATTCCTGTTAAAATGTAAACAATTATGATTGCAGCACAGGGGGCTTTTTTATATCACAAATAAGATTACAGCAAAGGGGGTTTTGTTATACTTTCATGAGAGTGTGTATTCAGAAGCATCAAAATGAATGAGCCAAATATAATCTGCACCAATAGAGAAGTAAAAAGATCTTTTCAAAATACAGCTAAATACAGCTATGTGGTTGTTAATTTCTTCTTGCATCCCCCTTTGAAATATTACCCTACAAAAAACCTATTTTACTCTATTCTTTCTGTTATTTGTTTTTCTTCTATCTGTAAATTGCAGATAGGAGCTGTTCTCAAAGTCCAGATGTGCCTTTCTTCTAGGCTGAATATATTTTTCCCTAGTCTGGCCTGTAGCTGCTAGGATGTATTCAGGAAAGGGAAAGATTAAGAAATTAAGTTTCATGTCATCTGACCTTTTTATGTTCTTAAAGTGAGAATGTGGTTATAAATTGACAAAAATACTGATTTTCAATGAGAAAATTTTAGACAGGGTATAAAGAAACAAAGGTTCACAATAAATCTGATAGGGTGCGCAGTTTAAGAAGAGGCTTTTTCACAATTGTTTAATTATCTTCTATATATTTTTATTTGATTTGATTGTTTGTTTAAGGCCTTGAAGTAGATGCCTATGACTGTGAGTTAAATTTTTATGTGTGTGTTGCACATCTAAAAAATTTAAATCTTTGTTAAAAGAGTATATTAAATATATATTCTGTGGTTGGTTTTGTTATGCTGCCCCTTAGAGATTTTTTAGTCCTTAATAATTTTTATTTTTAAATCGATGGTGTGAAGGGTGATGATTTGAACTAAACACATTTGTATACAGGTGCTTTATAGAAGCACATAATTCCAAGGTTACCAACATCTTACCTTGCTTAGTCCTTATTGATAAAATATATTTACTAGGAGACTGTCTCTTCCATACCCCCAAAAGGATTTGACTTTTGTTTAGTACTTAAGAAAAGGGTCAGACTAGTTTATAAACCAATCAGTGAGAACACCTGTGGCAACACTGAGCTTTTAAGAGAGTAACTGGAGTTACTGCAACAGTGCTGCAGTGCTACACCACAGGAATAGAACGCCCTGCTTAATAACAACAAAAGAAAACTTTGGAAGTGGTAAAAACCTATTGTGTTTCTGTTCCTAGACCACTTTACTGAATTGATTTTTCAGACTTGTACAATAATGCTTTGCTTTTTTTTGCTTTTTGCAAAACAGAAATGCTCTTTTTATATGCAAAAAATTTGTTAATAAAGGAACTTCTTTATGTTCAGTTCAGTTCTTCAGTTTTTACTTATAATACCTTTTGGATATTAGTGAAATTATGTTACCAGATAGCTATGCAAACAAATAAAAGCTTTTTTTTATATTTATTCAATTCTTAATATGGAATAATCAAGTTCATTAAGGACCTACTATATAACTGAAATTAAATAACAATACAAAAAAGGTTAAGGCACCTTAATGGTTAAAGGAAAAAAATACTTGTAGGTAAATGCCTTCTCTTTCTTCTCTAAGAGTGGCCAATTAACACAATTGTTAATGTTAATTTGCTGAATTATAGATTAATTTTTTTATTAAAAAATAGAAGTGCAAGAGGAACTGATATTCATCTAAACAGTGCTATTTTGCATATACCTTCATTGATTACTTTCTTTCTAAGACATCTGTGGTATACCTTGATGAAGAGTTATATTGTGAAATTGCAGGCCCTCTAAGAGGATTGTTTTATTGTTCATGGTTCTGTTTGTTATTTTTGCTTATTTAGGACAATGCATACTATATTCCACAGTAAGGATGATTAGTCTATGTTTTCCATTGTTAATGGAGAATGCTGATGCATACCTGCCAGGACATTGACTCTTTCTGTGTCTCTGAATAGGATTTTGAGACATAGAGGACACTTTGGGAATGTCTCATTAACCTGGCAGCTGTTTCATAATGACTCTACACTGAAGCCAGGAGAAGAGTTCAATGAAACATATGGGACTGTGTACTTCATGGATGGTGAAGGATCAAAGCAGATAGTGCTCCATGCTGTTTCAGATAAAATTCCTGAATTCAATGAATTTTACATTTTAAAATTGGTGAACATTTCAGGTACTCTCTTCCATATTCCTTTCCTATCTGGTAGAAAATTATTATATTTAATCAATTAAAAAGAAAACAATCCTGCAAAGAGCTTTGCCTTGATGCCTATGTCATCCTATACTTTTCTGATGACATTTTATGTTTCGTTTTTCATTTTTTCTTTAATTTAGCTATATGAACACAGTTTTGGAATCAGACCTTTAAAAAGGATGCCTTTTAGTGATTTCAGAGGTGTAGAGCTTTGTGTAGAGCTGACAAAATGAAGGTATAAAAGGTTATGCGTATCTACTATAATGGAGATTGGCTGGTTTGTTTGCTTTTTTCTAGAAATTTCTCTAAAATACAAATAGTTACCACTTCATATCACTTAAATTACAACCACTACAGGCCTGCTACTGAGTAGAGTTCCAAATCTGCTGGACTCCTTCCACCTCAGTACTATTTATGGTCTTCTGTGCCGAGATACAACTGAAAATATGTTGACATTTCTGTAAGTGAAATCCGTATGCATGTACAGAAGATTTCCTACTTAGTGGTGCATGGAGGCTCTACAGTCATACCATGATCTTCTTACTGTGGAGAAGTAGGTGGCTAATGGCAGGACTTAGGAGTAATTTTAACACACAACTAGTTACTGATTTTGCAGGGTAATCTCTGTTTATTTGGAGGCAATGAACCAAATGTTGTCATTTCATATTTGTGTAAACCTTGGAGTACAATGAGAAATGAATTTGACTCCATGTGTTTCAAATGAAACAAAAGCAACCTATTTCATTACTAATTCAGGAGATCTGAGCTAATCTTGTTTTAACTGAAAGACATTTATATTCTGCAATTGAAAAATAACATGGCTTGTTTTCTATGAAAATGTTCTCGATAGTGTTTTAAAACCAGTACAGTTAATTTATCTTAATCCTAAATTTGGAGAATTTTTTAAGAGTTCAGAGATACTTTAAAGAAGATTTAGGCCTATTTAAAAGGTATTTTGTTTAAACATTTTAAAATACTTAGTAACTTTTTTCAGACCAGTAACTTTTACTCTTAATTTCCATTATATAGGTGGGTCTCCTGGTCCTGGTGGGCAGTTGTCTGACACAAGCCTTGCTGTAACTGTGATGATCCCTTTCAATGATGACCCTTTTGGAGTCTTCGTTATAGATCCAGAGAGTCAGGACAGAGAGATAGTAGAAGATGTTCTTTCTGAAGATGATCTTTCCTATATTACAGACTTCACCATCTGGAGACGTCAAGGCACTTTTGGTGCTGTCCGTTTAGGTTGGGAAATACTGTCCAGTACGTTTCAAGCTGGATTACCATCAATGGTGGACTTCTTGTTGCTGGGATCATTTCCAAGTACAGTGCAATCTCAGCCGCACATGAGACGCCATCACAGTGGAACAGATGCTTTGTATTTCAGTGGAAAAAAGGATGCATTTGGAATTATTGGTCTGGAATACCCATATGATGGAAATACTGCAGTAACTAATTTTACATTTTCAGCATGGCTAATTCCTAATGTCAATACTGATGGTTATATAGTTGAAAAGGATGATGGCAATGGGACCTTATATTATGGCGTGAAAATCCAAACAAATGATTCTCATGTCTCTGTAGTGCTTCATTATACAGCATTAGGATCCTATATGACATACATAGCCAAAGCAACAGTCCTGAAATATCTTGATGAAAGTACTTGGGTTCACATTCTGATTACTCTGGATGAAAGTATAATTGAATTTTACATGGATGGAATTCCAGTTCTAGGAGGAGTTAAGAGCCTTAAAGGAGAAGCAATTGCTGATGGTGAGGCAATAGGTTGTATTATTGTTCTTCATATGTAAAGTTCTGCAAAATATGGAAGAGTCTAGCTCCTTGAAAGATGTATGCAAGATTCAGAAATTATTATATCTGATTAGTTAAAAGCAATTCATAGAAAATTCTAGGGATTTTCAAAAACCATATAAATGGAAGTAAGAGCTGGGAAATTTTCAAAAAACATCAGAACTGTAAGGGAGCTTGAATGTCAATAATTTAAAAATAATAGTTAATAATTATATTTCCACATGTAGGCTTATAGATATATAGCTATACATATAGTTATATATATTTACAGTTAAGATTTTGATTAGATTTACAGTATTGTGGCTAAGAAAGAATTTTTTCTCTTGATTTCTGAAACAAAATACAATAATGTTTTTGATTCTAGTTGTGTTATTATATTACAGCTAAACCACGACTTTTTTAAGCGATGGAATTTTCAGGGTTTAGATTTACTTATGCATGTATTTACATGATATATGAAAATTTTGCCCATCTGTTCAATGATGTTCCAAATAACATTAGCATATGTACTTCAGTTCCTCTAACTTGATATTTCCAGATGTGACTTAGTCATACATAACCATTATGGACTTTTACACTCAACTAGCATAGCAATGAGCATCACAATAATTCCTTTACCAAGTCAGGTATTGTATGGTAGGGATATGTTTATGTTTACTCTTTCTTTTGCATTTCCTCACTCTTCCATGTGCTTCTTTTTCATAGTAGTAATCTCCTTCTTTTCATTTCTTTCTCTCCCCATCAGTTTTACAGGTTTTCTTTCATGGGGATAGGCAGTGTATGATTATCAAATTTTTGAGTACAGGCTCCTCTGTAATCAAAGAAGGAAAATTTAATAACATGCAGTGATGTTAAATGCATATACATCTACATGAATATATGTGCACAAACATAAAGCTCTGTCTGGATATACTAGAAATATATGCTGAGGTTTTTAATCTCTCACCATTTAATGTTAGATACAGTGGGTGCTGTAGCCTGGATTTTTTCACCATCCTCTGCTTTGTGTCTTGGGACCATTAGCAGTTGTGGTTGCTTGTTTCTAGAAGTGACACTCAGTGGCACATTTCCTTACAAAATCAAAAACCAGCTGAAGAGATATGTTCTCTGTGTTTTAGAGTGACAGGAGTATGAGCTATCAGCTTAGTTTATTTGTGAAAAAGAGAACTGTCATCCTTTGATTTGCTGAATAGAATAATTTTCTGGAGAGAAAGAAATGTTAAAGCGGTTGCAAAAAGTGCTTGGAACTGGGTCTACATTTCTTAAGCCTCTCTTCCAGTGCATAAGGGTATAAGCATGTCCTGTGTAGCTAATACTCTGATCATCAGAATGGATTCTGTGTCATAGCAGAGGACACATTAAATATAGAAAGATAAAATGGGTAAAGCAAGTGTTCAGAAAAACAAAATTGAGATAGGCTGCAGCTGGCTGTGAAATTTTTTAATGGAAAGAGAGACGTTTCTAAGATTCATTAAGATAAGGGATGATGACAATGTGCAGATAGAATTAGTAGGATGAAAAACATGAACCATCTAGGAAGGAATTATTTGACCTGAAATGATCTACCTGTAACACTGAGATGAGGCTTCAGGAGCCTCCCAGTCTACATTTCAAGATAATTGTGATTATTAACCCAGGGACAATCAACAATTTAGCACAGATTATTAAATAATTACATATATTAGTTATTTTGAACCCAATAACATGAGAAAAATTCTAATTTTCTTCTCAGGTCCAGGAATAGTGAGAATTGGAGCAGGAATCAATGGCAACAGCAGGTACACAGGTTTAATGCAGGATGTAAGGCTTTATGAGAGAAAACTGACACAAGCAGAGATCTATGAACTCCATGCAACTCCTGCAAAGAGTGATGTACACCCTGTCTCTGGGTATTTGGAATATCGGCAAGGAGAAACCAATAAATCATTCATTGTGTCTGCAAAGGATGACAAAGAGGAAGAAGGAGAGGAGTTATTCATCCTAAAGCTCATTTCTGTGTGTGGTGGAGCTCGAATTTCAGAAGAAAACACAACAGCAAGATTAAGAATACAGAAAAGTGATAATGCTAATGGTTTATTTGGCTTCACTGGACCATGTATTCCTGAGGTAAGATGCTCATAAGAAAAGCTACAGGAGGTCAAACTAATGGCAAGGCTAACTAACCTTTGAAGGGCCTTGATTCTACATTTTTAGTTTCTGTAGTCAAGCAAAGTTTTCTAGAATTTGGAATTGTGTAAGTTCTGTTCATACAGCCTCAGTCACTCTAGCATTTCCGATATTACTTTTTTTTAATCCCCTCCAAATTATTTTTATTAAGAAAATGTATCTTATTACACAAACTGAAAACTAAGGCTTAAAATTTCGTAGAACAGTTTTTTTCCTCTACTTCTGAGACTGTAACCTGATGTCATCTTGGAGGGAGTTCATTTTCTTCTTAGTATCTGGTACAGTTCTGTGTTTTGGATTCAGGATGAGAATAATGTTGATATCACAAGGATGGTTTGGCTGTTGCTAAATACTGCTTCACCTGAGTTGAAGACTTCTGTGTCATGCTCAGCTAGTGAGGAGCTTCACAAAAAGATGGGAGGGAGCATGTTCAGGACAGCTGACCTGAATTGTCCAAATGAACATTCCATATTACAGAATGTCATGTGCAGCATATAAACTGGGGGAGTTACCTGGAATGCAGTTGGTCATTGTTTGGAAATGGACTGGGTTTTGGTCAGCATGTGGTGAGCGATTGTGCTGTGCAGGAATTGCTTCTCCTGAGTTCTGTTCCAGTCTCTTCCTCCCTTAAATTAAATCATTATCATTTTCATCATCATATTTGATATTAATTCACTTAATATTGGCTGGAAGTTACTGTTTTTAAACATTAAATATGCAGGTGACCATCATATATGCAGTATATAAACTTGAATCTTTTTTTGAGGGGATTGAAATAATTGTAATTAATTTTTTAGTTTTTTAATCATTATGAGGGAGAAGACATGACACCCATTTCTATTGTTATTAGATTATTTTGGGAAACAAATTCATAACGCTTTCAAATCTGGGAGCTCTTATGACCTCTTAAGTTCATCCTTTCTATCTGAAGTCCTTATGATGTGTTTGAAGGCAACCGTCTTGCCTGACTGATGATAGTATTCGGTTCGGTTCAGTTTGTTTTCCAGGTGCCTACTATCTGCTACCATAATGGATTCCTTCAGTTTCCAATGCCACTGATAATTCTGTGATGTCACAGATCAGCAATCAACCGTGACACAAAATTAAAAATTTATGTGGCATGTTAATTGTTTAGCCTTTATCTTATAGCATTGTTTATCAGTAGTTTAATTTCCTTATGTCTGTATCTGTCCACTGAGCAGCTGAAGGTATATTCAGTATTTGCACTGTGCTATACAGCAGCTCTGAAATTTACCTAATGCTTAAGATAGCTTTATTCATTCTGATAACTTTCAACTAAAATGATTTTCTATTTTAGTTTGATGATCATAAATTTTTTAATACACTTCACCAGTATCAATACCTGATTTGTTCCAAATATGTGAAATTTTTGCTGCTAAGGGCATGTACTTTATGAAGACAGAATTGCAAAGAGTACTGTAGCACAAAAAGTTATTCCGTTTTTTCCTGAATCATAATAGTATAGTTTAATTTAAATGTATCTATTTTTTTCCATAGTGGTTTTAGTGAGGGAAAGGAGGAATCCAAATCTTTCTTTAAATTAAAATTAAAATAGCTGACATTAATATAAAACAGTATAGTCTTTTGCTTTTGATATACACATTTCAAACATTGATTCTGTTTTTGTGTCCAAAAGAAACAACAGGGTACAGTTACTGGCTGACCTCAGGGAGATGCTAGAAGCTATTGCAATTTCCATTAAGATTGTTCTGACCACCATCAACATCAGTTTCAGCTTCCTGTCACTCCAGAAGTGCTGCAAGTAACATGACAGCATAAAGAATTCTGAACATTTGAATAGCATTAGAGAATTCAAACTTTTATATTTGTTCCTTTGATTTACTTTGATCATAACAAATATGTCAATTTCTTGCTTTCTTCCAGGCTGCTGATGAGGGTTCCACTATATCCTGTGTTGTGGAGCGAACAAGGGGCGCCCTAGACTATGTGTATATAAATTACATTATCTCACAGGTTGATTCCAGGGGCATTAATTACTCCCTTAGCGATTTTTCTAACAGCAGTGGCACTATCACATTCCTTCCTTGGCAGAGATCAGAGGTAAACCCTACCTTCCTATTAAATATTAATTCTGTCCTTTGCAAACCTGCTGGAAAACACCTTCTGAGGATGCTTGACAGGTTTTCATACTAAAGAGTCTTTTCTTCACATGGCTTTTTTTACATTTTGCAGGGTTTTTTCATCTTTGACATCTAACAAGTGATAGGATAGACGCCTATATATCTGTGTGCATCTCAGTTCAGGCATTACTGTGCATGCATGAATGCTTAAATGCAAATAATTGCACATAAAATATGTTTACATATATGTATATATTAGATATATGTACACCCATATATATATATATATATATTTCAAGTTTAGGTGGTCCTGGGTTGAATAGTGGAGCCAGTGACTTCTGAAATTGGAATATAATCAGATTTTGCATCTGAGTTGTGGAGATCAGTTTTATCTTCACAACAATTAAATAGACAGCAGTCAAATTCACTGCTGTAATCAAATGTCTTGCAACTGTTAGAATGTTAGCCATCTTCTATTAAATATTAAGCCCCGAATGTTTCAGGGTTGTGTCCTGCCTGGCTTCGTCCGGCCTCGCTGCTGGACCAAAGGCGGCAGCTGTTGCGTTTTTTCACCCCAGAGATGCCTTTGGCTGGCTGGGTGCTGCAGCTGGATGCTCAGAACAAGTCCAGGCAAAATAGGAACTCAGTTTACCTTTGGTAGAAAAGGTTCAGACGAGATGAAGGTGAAGAGAAAAGGAGCGGGTTCTGCCGTGTAGCTTAGATCCAGAGTTTATTGTAGCATGGTAGACCTCTGAATGTGGTATCAGCTCCAGCCAGACAGGCAGAGACACGGCAGAGACCCTGACCACGTGGTCTCGTGTCCTTTAAGGCCCGGGGACAGGGGGAGGGGACGGACAGGTGAGGGCCAACCAGGTGTGAGCAGGGGAAGGCTCAGGGGATGTGGACGCTGGGACAAACCAATGAGCCCAGGCCTGGGGGGCATCTGCCAATCACACGACGCCTTGCTGGAAGGTGCCAGGCAGGAGGGCACAGGGGGAGGGGGAAAGGTTGGCATGCTTGAGGGGGATGGGATAGGTGAGACAGGAAATGGTGACCCACTGCAACAATAAGAATATTGATAAGAATCTGTCTCTTTTGATTAATGTATTTCTGTGAATTTGATCCCAACCCACAGCATGGGAATTTCACATTTATTTGAAAAAGAGGTGTGGGACCACAATACTATAGGAAGTTCATATGTGTTTTTTATTGGTGTTTGTTAAATAGAAAGGGTGGATTGATAGTAGAAAATACTGTCTTTAATTTTCCTTCTGTCATTCTGTTGAAGTCAGTAGGGACTGAGTGAAACCTACAGACATAATTTGAAATGATCCCAGTGACTCAGAGCTGTGGATTTGGTCCCAGTTAAACAATGTAACTGATTACAGCTTGGCAAAAACTTGTGATTTTGGAAAATATTATGCTCCTGGCAGTTTATTAGCTTTAATTCTCTACTGAAATGTATTACTGCATTACATACAGTAATTTAAAGTTAAATTTGCCAAGCTTTTCCAGTCTGGCAGCATGTATGAGGCCTGACTTCATAAAGAAGTAGAAAAGACCTGGTGAGCCCTCTTGCTCCATTGCTATGTGGTCCAATATATGGTCTACATATAGGGAACCTAATGGTCATGGCCCTAAGAAACAGACTGGGAGCAGTTGCTCAACAGGTGAAAAATCTTAAAGAGAATTTCCATTGACATTTTTAAACTACTCATTCCCATGGCTCTACAACAGCTTCCTAAATTTTTTCTCCTATATATTTGTCAAATCGCAATATATAGGAAGCTGGAATCATCTGAGATTAATATTATAGTTTATGCAGAGCAGATTATGTTACATGATAGGATGATCTGTAACCTCAAGTGTCAGGTGGCATTAAAAGCTCACTTCACTTGCTCTCTAAATTAGATTAATTGCTGTAAAGTCTCTGACAGCTTGGTAAAGATGTTTTTGGAATTGGAATTCTAAACTTATCATAAGGTTAAATAATTTGGAGGGCAATAGTGTCCTCTACATTTCTTTCTGAACTCAGAGCAGATACAGCTGATTGACTAAAAATTTAATTGTTCAAAAGGGTCATAAAAATCTTAAGGGATGTATGTTACATACTTTGATTTCTCCATTATTTTGTCCTTCTCTAGGTCTTAAATTTGCATGTTATTGATGATGACATTCCGGAGCTAAATGAATATTTCCGTGTGACATTGGTCTCTGCAGTGTCTGGAGATGGAAAACGAGGTTCAACTCCTACCAGTGGAGCAAGTATAGATCCAGAAAAGGAAACTACTGATATCAGCATTAAAGCCAGTGACCATCCATATGGTAACAATGTTGAAGATGATACAGTCTTATTGCAGATTTATATATACTTCTAGCTCAAGAGGTAAAAAATTTGCCTAGCCTAGATAGATGAGGAAGCAATGTCAAGTAATACACTTTATCTAACTTGAGATTAATTCATAATTTTTATACAAGAATGAAAGTCAAATTACTTACTCTTGAAAATACTACAAAAAGGGATTAAAGCTGCCCCAACCAAACATGGGATCATCCCCATTTGCAAGAAAACCACATTGCGTATTGTTAATTTTATGGTCATTTTTGTGAAATGAGAATTTGTGAAATGAGGATTTGTACCAGAGGGGGAGACATTTAAACATGCCTATTGTTATACCAATAAGTACCCAATAGTATGACATTTGAGTTCTTTTGGGAAGCATTGAATTCATTCTTGGGAAATGGTTTTTTTAAGACGAACATGAATATCAGTGAGAGTGAGAATGGTACATAGTACATTCCTGGAAATAGCATGATTGAATCCTAAAGGCATCTTAATATGTTTAAAATTTCATAAACATTAAATATAGATATTATAAATATTTCTGGTTAAATTTTTATTATTATAATTTGAATTTTATATGAGAAGCCATGTAAATTATAATTTTTGTCTTTCAGGTCTACTGCAGTTCTCAGTGGGGCCACCTCCTCAGCCCGGTGATGACATGATTGTGCCAGCCTCTGCTGTGCCCCATATCACTGTTAAAGAAGAAGTTGGACACGTCAGATTATTGGTAGTTCGTGCACAAGGGCTTCTTGGAACAGTTCTTATAGAATACAGGACAATGCCACTTACAGCTTTCAGTCCTAAAGATTATCAGGTACGGCCATTGCCAAGGTGTGTAATTATTTTAGAATTTAATTAAAGCTATTTGTCCTGGAAATAGCCATCAGTTTGAATATTTTAGCTCTGCTGTGATTCTTTTCACAGAAACAGTTTGTTTTATTATGGTGTTGTGATAGATGCATAATACTATACAAATATAACCCATAGTGTCCATTTTGCCTCCTTTCCGTGCAGCATGTTGTGTTTCCTAAGAAAAGCTCCTGGGTTTGATTTTTATATCCTTAAGAAAATTGTGAGTTCAGGAAGAATGGATATTTCCTATTGTTTCTAAGTGTATCAGACTTTATATGACCATACAAGTGCATATGCAGGTGAAGATAATATTAGTCCTTACTAGGACTTGTACATATTCAACAACATAGCTTATAAGTACATTTTCTTCTCTGTCTGCTCTTTGTGCAGAAAAATGTAGATAAATGAAGGTGCTTATAATTCAATGAATTTAGATTGGTATTTCCTATAACAAAGTCTCAGCAGATTTTTTAAAGGTAAAGTGAAGAAAAGTAGATGTTTTGATAAAGAGAAAAAGAATTGAGGTTTTATTTCTTTTTTCATTTGGATGAGAACCCTAAACTTGAACAAAACTCTGATGACCTGTCCTATTTCAGGCTGTTTGGGGCTCAATGGAATTTCAGCCTGGAGAAAGATACAAGTACATTACTGTTAACATCACGGACAATTCTATTCCTGAACTAGAAAAAACTTTTAAAGTGGAGCTGTTGAACTCAGAGGGAGGAGGTAAGGCACATATATCAACCCACTGGTTGTATTTTTGTGATCTTTATTTATCCCTTAAAATCTAACCTTGTGAACTATTTCCACATTATTTCTAAACACTCACCCTCCAGAAAGCAGTGATTCTTTTTCTGAAAAAACTGTCCTTCATATGTTTTGTTGATCACTGCTGTAAACAATCAGATCTCAAAAGTATATTATTGCCATACATTCAAAGGCAATTGCTGCTTTTAAAATTACATAATTCCATAGTTGATAGAAGGAAATAAAGTAATGTAAAAAATTTTTTTTTTTTTCAAGTTTTCAGTATTTAAGGTTTAACAGCCAAAGGTGTGCTTTTTATCTACCACTTAAATGAAACTGGAGAAATTGCAATAAACTGGTTTATAGCTTATTCAAATAGATTATAGCCTTAGAAAATTGTGGGTTTTGAGATGCCTGCAGAGTTTAGCTGAGTTGGAGAGCTAGCTAGAAGCTAGTGTAAATCTTGCTGTGAGACATTAGTCTTAGAACTGTTGGAAAGCATCAGTGCTCCTGCCATGTAAAATCAATTTTGCTTTACAGAATTTTTTGATTTACAGAATAAATTTCCATTGCAAAAAGTTTTTAAGGGAGATTCCTCCTGGTTGGAGGAAAAGAAATAATTAAAAATATTGAGAGCCATAAAGTGCCTTTTTAACTGATATTTTTCTAATCAATTCAGAATTGCAAGTGTGATGCCATCTAGAAAGTTAGATCATATTAACATGAATGTCTGTGCTGCAATGTGGCATGATGGTGTTATGCTAAGATTCTTTTGATAAAAGTTTGAGTTTTCATGCCTGTGGAATTTTTGGTCAAGTAGTTGTTTCAGTTAAGCAAACTTTTCTCTTTCACTTTTTTTGGTTAGAAAACTTAGAGCTAACTTTGGTAATTTACTAGATGCAGATACTTCCTCAGCATAATTTTTTGGAGCTTTCCAACACCACTGCAAGCACAAAACTTGGAATAAAGGCTCCATCAGTTAAGCTGCCAAATTTTTTCGACTTTCTGGCACAAGTTTTTGATTTGTGAGAAAATATTAGAGTAAGAGGATTTCATAGGGTGGAGCCACTTCTTCCCTCTCCTTCCTGCCCCATTTCTAATTTCTCCAATAGGATTGAGAAAGAGGGAACACAGAAAGAAAGGTAAAAAAAAAGATAAAGTTACATGTGTTTTCCTTCCTTCTGACTTCCTTTTATGATTCCAGTGCGATAAATTAAACAAGAGGTAGCATATTCAATATTTTTTCTGGCTTTTAGGAGAAATTCATTTTGAAAATTGACACTTTCCTAAAATACACCTGTCTTTTTGTGTTATCCAGAAATGTGTGAGTTACTTTCTGCTTTCCCTTTATTTATAAATGTATATATGTGTATGTATCTGTATGTCTGTCATCTTAAAGTTTCTGAGCTCTTTAGAAATGATGGAAGTGGTAGTGGTGATGGGAACATGGATTTCTTCTTTTCAACTGTCCCTCAACATGGTAAGCTTTTTTGATTAATCCTGTATTTTAAGTGTAATAGATATCATAAATTATTATGCTTGATGCAACTTCCTTTACATGCAGTTAGAGATTATTAATCTAGATTTCACTTAAAATTTTACAAAAAAAAATTCTTTTCCATTTTAAATTAGGTGTAATTTCATTAGTAGTCAGTGTATTATGTAAAGCAGAGTACAACAGGCTCATATATAATCAAAACTATGTTGTTGTAAAATACAATATAGCAATTTCAGAATTAAAGCTTATAAAATTATCTTTGTCTGAGCATTGTCAAATTTTCCCGGGAGGAAAAGCAAAGGTACTTTTAAAATTGAAGGCAATTTTAGAACTACCTTTGATAATATATGATATAATATTCTATGTATAATTTACCCTTCATGGCAAAAATAATCTTAAAATATAGTAAGTTGTGTTAGATTTTTTAATGAAATAATTTCACCTTTTTCCTCTTTCCTTTCTTCATGTTTCTATTTATGTCATGATATGGATAAAACAATGATAATTAATATTGATTAAAAAATTCCAAATTAAGAAATAACATCAAATATATAGGAAAACCCTATGCATATAGGACTTCAAATGAAAACCTGAAAAATGTAAAAATGTTATATGAGCGCCCAAATGCCAGTAGAGTAACATTTTTTCTTTTTTTTTTTAATTTTTTTCTTATCTTTTCTTTTTTTTCTTTTTTTCTTTTCTTTTTCTTTTTTCTTTTTTTTTGTTTTTTGACATTCTGTTTCCCTTTTACTTGTTTCCAGGAATAGTTTCCTTTAGTGCGAGACTCTTTTTTTCTCTCTGAGCAGTAAGTTATGTCAACCATGACAATATCTTTAGAAGCAGGATTTACTTGACTTGGTGGGGTTTTTTTGGTCATAGTTTTTTTTCATTTCAGCTTATGTCAGGATGAGATCTGCATTCATCTTGTCTTTCCTCTTATACTGTGGTTTATAGTATAACTCCTCACTGTCCTAAATACTACTCCATTTTCATTCATTAAACCTGTAATTTTATTTTCATTCCTCCCTTAAAATAATACTTTTTTTTATTGCATAGTTCTTCAGAAGGACTGAGAGGACTGCCTTATTGAAAGTCAGCTCCTTTTACGTACAGGGGATTATCATGCGTTTTAAAAAGAAAAAAACAAAGATAAACAGCACAAATACTTCATACTCTCTTTTGTATTTTTGTAGCATATTTCTTCAGCTGCTTTATTTCATGTAAGAAAACATAAGAGATAAAAATAACCCTTTTTGGAACTCTCATTTAACAGCTAGCTTGGGAATTGCATCCCACATCCTCGTGACTATTGAGGCTTCTGATGATGCTCATGGTGTGTTTGAGTTCAGTGCTGAGTCCATTTCAGTGAATGGAACTGAGCCTGAAGATGGAGATAGCAATGTTGTGCTGCAGGTTAGGAAGCTTTGAGTCTCATATTGCTGCATTGTACTCTTCTGTCTGTTTTTACTGGTGTTCTCTGATATTTTTGTCATTAGTTTGTGGGGTTTAGAACAACTTTTTCATGAATATTTGTTTTTCCAGTCATGCAGTGTTTGCTAATGTATATTATTCAGCTTGAAACTAAAATAATAATAATATCCAAAAACTTAAAATCTTCTACCTACTTAGAATCAAGGGACTACTGTCTTAAAATAAGTGTTGATAATACAAGTTCTCCAGAGCTGAGATAATAAAAATGACATGCCTTTAAAACACAGACATATCTTTTATTCATCATGCTATTGTGTTTGCTTAATTACATTTCACGCTTCTATGTTTCTTTCTCATAGAACAAAAATATGCACATCTTTATATGTTTTTCTTAGGTTGTGAGAAGTCATGGGACCTTATCTCAGGTGACATTGCATTGGATCATAATCGGCGATCTCACCAACGACCTGGTCTCTACGTATGGGAATGTAACATTTGATGTTGGCCAAGTGAGAGCAAATATTACATTACAGGTTTCTCCTGATGATGTTCCTGAATTGGATAAGATGTTTCCAGTCTTGATCATCAATGTGTCCCTTGGTCGTCTTGGATATCATACTAATGCAACAGTAACTATTTTAGCAAATGATGATCCATATGGAGTCTTCATCTTTTCTGAGCAAAACAGACCAATAAAAATTGAGGAAGAAACAAAAAATGTCTCTCTGACAGTTGTAAGATGCGGTGGTCTCCTTGGTACAGTAATGGTGAAATACAGAACTATTGGTGATGAAGAAAAGTTGCCTTTTCTTCCACCTGATGTTGTCAGAGCAATAGAGGGAAAAGACTATATACCCGTTACAGGTTATGTGATCTTTGCAACCAATGAAAGTGAGGCCACAATATCCTTGCCTATTTTGGATGATGATGATCCTGAGAGGTCAGAATCTGTTTTTGTGGAGCTAAGCAGTGTTGTTTTGATCAAGAAAGTTCAGGATCGGCCAAGTAAGTGTCTTACATAAAACCTACAATTTAACTATGAAGGTCAGTATTTATATATAACAGGAGAAACTGCAGCAAGACAGACGAACTCCAATGAACGTCTGCCAAACTGTATACTTAAGATATCTCTTAGTTACCTGACTTGTGCCTGTTATTTCCTTTGGCACACTATTTTATTGAAAAAGTATGAGTATTTCTTTATCCGTTTTGCATTTCTTATGCAAAGTGTTTCAGGCTAAATATGTTAAGATATTTGTTTATGTACTAATACATATTTATTTAGCATTGTTTCTGGAAGTTCAGTAGTAGGAAATAGATAAGCTAGTTTTTTAAATTAAACTACAAAAAAGTCTTGTTTTAATAAAGTGACCTGCTGCTTTCTTAGTGTTAACAATGTTTACTTAGTTTCTCATTCAGATAAATTCGGGTCATTACAGCCTGAGTGTGCTTACTGCCATTTGCGCTTCAGAGCTTCTTGGCATGTCTAATTGCTGCCCTTGCTCACAGATTAAGGGGTACCTTCAAATATAATTCCATTTGGAGTTAAAATCTTACTTATATTTCATCATATCAAAAGTAAAACTGAAATTATTGTGAACTGTATTGCTCTTATTATTAGTCTTCTGGTTAAATAATTAAATAAATTCACAGTACTTCATCTTTTCAAAAAATTATGCCTTGTATGCTCCACAGCATAGTAGAATAATGTTCAGATTTTCTGCCAGAACATAATTTAGACACATGTATTTTGATGTGGTTTGTAGTTATGCTTTGTCCAATTCCAAAAAAGATAATTTTCATGAAAACTAGAGACCGCTAATTTTACATGTGTGCCTATGAACTCTATAGCCATGAATAGTAATCATTTCAGTTACCACTCACTAAGTTTTCTTTATATTTCAGTTAAAAATTCTCCTCGACTTGGTTTAGTGGGTGAGACAATAGCTCATGTGATTATTGATGCCAATGATGATGCTTTTGGAACACTTCAGCTTTCAGCTTCAGCTGTGCGAGTTGCTGAAAACTATGTTGGACCAATCATTAATGTGACCAGAACTGGGGGAATATTTTCAGATGTTTCTGTGAAATTTAAAGCTATGCCAATAACTGCAACAGCTGGTAAGAAAGCAGAATAGCAGAACTATGCAGCCTTTGTTAAAACTGAAACAAGCAAGTGTGTAATGAATGATCTGTTGTATAACAAGAATGAAATATAAGGCATTGACTGTGCTTAGCAAATATGAATCTAAGACGTAGGGGAAAGTTTATGCATTATCACTAGAGAACTTAAAAGTCAAATGAAGGAAGGAATTGGGGTGTTGGTTTACTTAGTTTGTTTACTTAGCACACCACCACTTAAACACCCCCTTTCCCCACACCTCCCAAAATGCTATAGTAGTATATGTAAAAACAATTTAGTCCCATGTATATATTTAAACATGTATATATTTAATAAGCTTAGTGGAGCTTATCGGAGAAGAAGTGACAGCTGGGGACTTAGCTGTAAAATAAATATGGAAAAATCTATCAAAACCCAAGGACTTCTGAAAATGGAACATAAACTTCTCCAGTTGGTCCCTGCTATACAGAAGGTACATAAGGAAAGGAGAAAAATTATGAAGTCTCTAGGATTGCTTAGACGGTTATAAATTGCATGCACTATATTTCAGCTATGTCCAAACTGATTAGGTGAGTGATACATGCTCTGAGAACTTTTAATTTCATTTTTATGTAACAGTGTTACAAATGTGTAACTAGATTTATATCAGAGTAAGCTTTCAATTAGTTTCCGAAGCAGAGCTGTGATCTAGTGTATCACAGATATTCCTCTAGACACTTGAGACAAGTTTGCCTAAAATGAAGTCAGCACATAAAAGGTGCGCATTACTGAAATCTGCTTTGACAAGATGCTTCTGTTTCACTTTTATCTCTTGGAAAGCGGGACAGGAATTATAAATCAGATCGAAACATATTGGTAGTGTGACCTTGTAAACAACAGACAATAATGGACCTTTTGTAACTACCTCTTGGTCCAACAGTTCAGAATCTCTCTCTCTTTTTGGTCAGCTAAGTTTTATTTTGATCCAACCAGACATCTAAAAGGCAACAGGACATAAGTAAATAAATAAAAATAAATAAATAAATAATTGTTTTGGGTCTAAAGATAAAGGAACAGACACTATAAAACACAGAGTAGTGCATGTATAAGCAAAGAGAAAATGGGTATTTATGATAATGTTCACCACACTGAACCATAAAGCATTGATATTATCTGTGTTTTATTATTTTTGATTTTTTCATCTACAAATCTAGGTGAGGACTACAGTGTAGCTTCATCAGATGTTGTCTTACTAGAAGGGGAAACAAGTAAAGCTGTGCCAATTTATATAATTAATGATATCAATCCCGAACTTGAGGAGTCATTTTATGTTCAGCTGCTGAACCAAACAACAGGAGGAGCCTTGCTTGGATCTTTGACGAGGGCAGTCATAACTATTGAGGCTTCTGATGACCCATTTGGATCCTTTGGTAAAGGAGTACATATTTTCTTTCTTTCTTCCGTTAACATTTTTTTTTCTGGGGGTTTGTGGGGGAGCTGCAACTTGGCAGCTGAATAAAAACATTCAGAAGTTGAAATGTGGGTATAGAGAGTAAAGGAAAAGATAAGATGAACTGAATTAAAATATGTAATAAAAGGAGTAATGGGGCTTTATTATAACAGAAGCATTGAGCCTCTTGGAGGCTCTGATTGTTGGCACCAAGCAGTAAAACAAGAGGCAACAGGCAGAAACTGATGCCCAGGAAGTTCACCTGAACATGAGGCAGACCTTCTTTACTGCGAAGGTAGTGGTGCACTGGAACAGGTTGCCCAGAGAGGTTGTGGAATCTCCTTTAGTGGAAACATCTAAGAAATGTCTGGACACATTCCTGTGCTGTGTGCTCTGGGATGACCCTTCTTGAGCAGGGAGCTTGAATTGGATGATCTACAGTGGTCCCTTCCAACATGACCCGTTCTGTGATTCTAAAAAACAGCGATTTCTACTTAACATATTCCATGTTAAATAGTTATAATTTATTTCTTTAATAAGTGACATGAAATCTGGTAAAGAGTTTCTTTGCTGGGAATAACTATGAAGTTATATTCTAAGACCTTAGAAATAGTTCATATTTAGCCTCAAACAATAGATGTATTGGAATAGACTTTTTGGATGAGGGCTTAATTTTCATTCTAATTTTCTGTGCAGATAAAAACATAAGTATTGAAAGTCTGCTTTTAGGTTTAAACATGATTAAAAGGGATTTACCTGTGCAAGTAAATAAAATAAAACTCTGTACTTCAGAAACGGATATATTTACTTTCAATTTTATTGTTAATGCACTACATTTCCCTATGGTGTATGTCAGTTTTTCAGAATACTGAATTCACTGTGGAGGAGCCTGAATTTGGATCAGTAACCATAAATCTGCCAATAATCCGCAATGCTGGGACACTGGGTAACGTTACTGTTCAATGGGCTGCTACCATTAATGGGCATCCTGCTGATGAGGACTTGCAAGTTGCCATGGGTAATATTACTTTTGCCCCTGGGGAAGCCATTCAGATGTTGCTGTTGGAAATCCTGGCTGATGATGTTCCAGAAGTAGAAGAAGTAAGTAGAGCAGTTATGTCTCTCTTGAAGAGTATTAGAGTTTTAACTTGTGTAAGAAATGTGTGCAGATCAAAGCAAGAAATGTTATGGCAGGAAGCTGCAACAAGTTAAGATTATATTTTGCTTGTGATAATTTTTAGAAGTGGCAAAAATTATTTAGCTGCATTATTTTTTTCTTCTTCTTTTTCTTTTTGAGATCATCCATATTGAATTAATTCAGGCCTCCAACGGTGGTGCTATCGGATTAGATGGCATGGCAAATATTGTTATACCTGCCAATGATAATCCTTATGGCACAGTTTTCTTTCATCAATCCTCATATGAAATTCAGGAGCCACTAGAAAGAAATTTACTTGCAAATATATCAGTCAGGAGAAGGTCTGTATAATATTGGCTGATTTTGAATCTCTTTTTTGTTGTAGTTGTTGCTGTTGTTTTGGTTTGGTTTGTTTTTTGTTGAGTATTTTTCTGCAATAATTTTAAATGTCACACCCTTGTATAGGTATCAATTTCTTGTTCTGCCAGTTTTTATTTCAGATACATTGATTTTGAACTAGATGTCTGCTTGTTAGAAATGTATATAAAGTACAAATGTAATAAATGTGTAGTGTAAACACAGTGTACACTATGTACTTGAAGTTTTATTTTGCCTATTAAATTGACAAACTATTTAAAGCTGCAAACCTGCCTGTTCCTGTGATGTGAACTGGAGGACAAAATGGATCAAATGTTGTGTGATGGAAGACAAAATGAAAAGCAGAACAGGTCTTTCATGTGAATATGGTATCCTGAGGATGCCTCAGAGGAATGATAACAATGCTAGACAACAAAGGTTTTTTCTTCCTTGACAGTCCTAGAAAGACTAAGTTAACTCCAGAAACAAATGTTTGCGAACATGCATGCTTAATAGACTGCTACCCAAGCTATAAACACTAAAACTTGCTCTCCAAAAAACCCAGCTACTCACTTGGTAGTACTAGCTTCAAGGGAAGTCGCTTTAATTAGCTATTTGTAACTTTTCAGCAATTCAGAAGTCATAAGTTGATTTTAGTAATTTTATTCTTAACCCAGTAACATACAAAATATTAGACATGCTTCATCAGCTAACATAATATTTTTATTTTAATGTCTTTTAGTGGGGGAAGGTTTGGTCAACTGCAAATATTTTACAGCACTTCTGAGACTGACATTGTAGCTCTTGCCATTGAGCAAGGTGAGGATATACTGGCCTATTACAAGTCTCCTGTACAAGGAATTCCTGACCAGCCATCCAAGACCAGAGTGAATGTGTCAGCAGCAAGTGACCCACTGTATGCCTGTGCAACTCAGTGCCTAAAAGAACAAGCGTGTTCAGCCTTTACATTTTCCAGTGCCTTTGAGATTCCTCTCTGCCTCTGGCTGACAACAGAGATCGGGCCATTAACTAACATGTCAGGATCATGGACCTACAGGAAAAACATCAGCAGTACATCCATTCTGTTTAGCACACAAGCCATTGCTGGTAGTGATTATGAATCTATCACAGGACAGTGGGCGATCATGCAGGAAGGAGAAGAGTTTGCAAATCTCACAGTTACCATATTCCCTGACAGCCTGCCAGAACTGGATGAAAAATTCACTGTATCCCTGTTGAAAGTTGAACTACTTAACATCTCAGCCAACTTAAAAAATCAACCAACTATTGGACAGCCAAATACTTCCACAGTTACTATAATGATGAATGGGGATGCCTTTGGAGTATTTAAGATCTATAGTGTAAGTCCCAATGCAACAGAGAAAGGTCTATATATTGAAGTAGAAGAATGTCCTCAGGCCAGCGTGCAGCTTATGATAGACAGGACAGAAGGCAGCCTGGGACAGGTGGCAGTGGAATGGCGTGTTGTTGGTGGAACTGCTACCCCAAACTTGGATTTTGTGGGTGTTGGTGAGATTCTGGTGTTTGCTGAAGGTAAGGCTAGGTTCAGCATTAACTTCTCTTGTCTAAAATAAAACACAAAACAAACACACAACGACCACAAAGACTAAAAAAAAAAAAGGATGAAAAGTACAAATATTTAAGTATTTTTTTAAATTTTTTTAAGAAATATTGCAGTATGCATTATAAAGATAACATTTTTACTAAATAAATAAGGAATAATATTGCTGAAATAGGTGTTGTATCAAAAATTATGAAAATGCAAATCAGACCTAAGTGATCTTTTGTTCTTATCTTCTCAATACAATACTATTTTTTGATGAGATATCTTTTTAGATTCTGAGATTGTATTGATTGTAACATTGTATTGTATTGATACAATTGATTGTATTGATTGTAACATAACAGGATAGTTAAAAAATTGCAAATAAGAAACGTCTGTGTCAGGCATTATTTAAGCACTGTGCAACATGACGGATGTATTTTCTATTTTCAAAGTCTGAGATAACCAAGCAGTTGTTTTGAAAGCAATCTATGGGAGTGTATTTAAGATTCGAGTGTTCATTTAGTTTGCTAAATAATCTGAACTTAAATGAAGGGTTGCCAGGAGTGATTTGGAAACTGACATGTAATTATATTAGTGTTAATAAGTTTACTAAATCTATTTCAAAATACTTTTAAGGCAGTATAACAAAAAAAAAAATGTAAGGGGTAAATTGATAATTAGTACAGGTTAGGAACATACAATGACCAATAGGATTCTGTTGCAAATTGTAATGTATTATAGAGACTGGTAATCGATTGTGTTTGCTGCTTACATTGTCATTCTTTGATATTCCAGAAGACATATAACTTATACAATGACAGGCCACTTTAATGCATTTCCTGGTCCAGTAAATATATAGTCAAATTTCATGTACATATGTCTGTATGTGACATCAGAAAAATGTATTCACTTGGTGATTTTTTTACAAGAATTATATTCCCCTTTTCTAATTAAAATTTGAAAGCCAGGGAATTTAGAAAGCAAATAAGAATTCTAGGCATTCAGAAATTATGCAGATATTGTTAATTTCTACAGAGTATATTTAATAATTTTTAAATTATATTGCCTAGTGTAACATTTCATTAGTAACTGAATAAATTTTCATAACGACATTCACTAACTTCTGGAAGGTAAATAAGTAAAGATTCTTCATGTCTTTTTTTATATTAGTTAAGTATTTACTACTAGAGTAGATGCTTGTATCTTTTTAAAGGTGATTTTCATGTGAACATATAAGTATGTGTATGTTCTTCTACTTTTAGGTGAAACAAAAAAGATGGTCACACTGACCATTTTAGATGATCCAGAGCCAGAGGACAATGAAAGCATCATAATCAGCCTGGTGCATACTGAGGGAGGGAGTAGGATTCTGCCCAGTTTCAGCACTGTCACAGTGGTTATCCTGGCAAATGACAATGTGGCAGGAATCATTAGCTTCCAGACAGCTGGAAGGTCTGTTATTGGTCATGAAGGTGGGTTCTGTGTGTGACCACAACCGTTTTGATTAACATCAGCTTCCATTTCTGTGCTTTCTGTTGATAACCATTATGTGATTGTATCACTGTTCAGAGAATGCCAGCAAACAGAGAATAACCACATACTTAGCACACAGTTCTTTGGATTTTTAATTCTTGCAAACATAGATAGTACTTAAATGAAATCTATGGAAAAGATGAATAGACTATTTCCAAACCCATATTTCACCATTTGTTCGTTCCCTTCCTTTTTCTGAAGATTATGCCTTGCTTTTATTGGCATTGCATTTCTAACTCCTTTTAGCATTTCTCATTCATTTATACCATGTTCCAGAACTATATATAAACCCCCTTATACATAACAATTGCTAATCTTAAGCAAATATTATCTATCACTGGCTTAAAATTAGCTTTTAATTATCTAGAAAATATTCCCACAGAAATAAAATAGGAAAAAATCTTCCATCTTTCTAAAGTTTCTATTTGCATTTTTATAGCAGCTCATTTTAGGAGTGTGATAATCTTGATGTTATCACTCAGTCATGACTTTTGACACTGATAATAGTCAGATATCTAGTGTCTATCAGTGTTTTAAGAGAACATGTTTCATGTTTTACCTAGAGTTGGTACAGTTCTGCATAGGACAGTAATAATAATAATGTGACTGCTCTTGTTATCCCTTGCTGGCATATCAGTGTATTGCAATCTCAAATTTTTATGATGTGTAAACTGATGGGTAGAGAAAACTAACAGAAATTTGCTGTCCAAGAATGTATGCACTGAATTTTTTGTTGGAAAAAATAGTCTACCTCAAAAGGACATGGTCTGTTTTTTTCCTATAAAGAAAGGACACCATAAGCTTTTGGGTTTTGTTTAGATACAGTTTGTGTTAATTCTATTGTGCCCAGTTTCCAACCTTTATTACTCCACATTAGTGGTTCTGATCTGCCTGACAAGCCAGCTACATTCTCGCAGTCTAAGAACAGCTGTTAATGAGCCCAGGGAATTAATTCAAACCATCTCATTCCCCAAGGTTATGAAAATGTTATACACGTTCCACTGGTTAAATATTTGTCATAGCATGCTGAAGCCGAATGATTTTATCTGGAGCTGAAATACTCTGCTATGTATAGTATGTATATAGTGCTATAACTGATCGCAATTCCTTTAGCTTGTGAAAAACAATGCATTGCACTGCATTATAGCAAGAAAAAACAGACAAACTAGTTCACTTTGATTAAAAAAAGGAATGAGCTAAGGCCTTCATATGATTTCAGTGTTTTTACTTCATTTTCATTATCAAGTTTTTTCTTATGAAGACAAACATCAAGCATAAATCAAAATAGTGTTATCTTTTATATTTATTATATTATTGAACAGTTTCTGTTAAGCAACTCAGTCTTTTTTTCAAGCTGTTCATATTATTTATCCCTGTGGGGAGGAAAGATTTGAAAAACTGAAGATTGGTGAGGAAAGAAAAATAATTTCATTTTAGAATTGTTTTTACTTAAAGACCAACCCTACAGATGGGAGATATGTAGAAAATACTCAGTGTGAGAAAATTCAGGTATTTGTGTTCACTCTGGATTGTTGGCTGTCAACTGAAAAGAAATGGATTATTCTCACAGAAGATAACAGGATGTTGTTGAAGTCTTAAAAGCCTTTCCCATAGACTTGGACCTCTCTGTAAGCGGGGAAGGGAGTTAAGAGGGGTGGTGAACCACAGCCTGGTGAGGGATTTGTGCATTATCAGGCCTTTTGATATGTAATACAGTGCTCAGGCCTGGGCACTTTTTGCCCTGGTAATATAAGATAAGTTTAGCAGTATTGGTGTCTCTGTTTTGAAAGTTACGTAATGGAATAAATCTTTTCTTCACACTTCAATGGTGGATCATGGCTGTCTTGGTGATACCTGCATATATTCAGTTCACACAATCACCATATTGAGGGCAGTGGCAGCATTTAAGTACAGGCAGAACAGGCAACAGTTATATGGCTGTGACTCAATTGGATGAAAACACACCGCAATAGCTTAAAATAAGGAACAAGAGAATTGATTAGGTAGTCTTCTCCTTGATAAAGGCAGAAATCTAAGGAAAAATTTAAAATTGTAAAATATTAAAAAAAACAAACCATAAGACAAAATAGGGAAATAACCTAATAATACTTTCAATCATCAGAGATAAATTTGTATTTATGTTAGTATTTCTAACTGGATAGGAATAACAAAGATTTTGGTAAAGCTGGCTGAGCTTTGCATGAGTCAGTAGCTAAGTACTGGAGAGTCTTTAATTGAGACAAATTGTACTTTGGGTTTCTTCTTGGTGCTTGGATTACAGTGTATCAAGGTTCTGTACCTTGAAGTATTTTACAGTCATCAGTGAAAATTTGTTGTATTACATAATGTTACACTGAAATGACCTTTGTATATATCGTATGTTCTGTGATGATACTAAAGTAATTATTTTCTGTCAAATAGGTATTTGTATATAATGGATGTGCAAAATTCTCAAATAGAATAAACAGATTTCAGGGCAGTGTTAAATGATATGAAAAATTAGCCTTAGGGGAACCAGTAAATTGTCAGTCTGTCCTCAGATATCTGACTGTAGAAGCAGAATTCTTGTGATGTCAATAAATTTTGAATTCCTTTGTTCTCTTAGAACTAGTGTTAGACAACTTAAAATAAGGCTTAAATGAAGTTTGAAATAATGAGGCTGATAACATACTGATGCTATATATTGGAAAATTGGCATATAGAATTTTTATTTTACTTCTTTGCAATTTTATTTTTCAGTTTCTTAAGGTCTTTTGAAGTTTGTTGTTCATATCTATCTCATTCATAGCCAATATATTGGCATCTCTCAAATATTTCCTTACCAAACAGAGAACATGTCCGGAAAGTGATCAATTTTTTTCTGCCTCTTTTAGATATACAATACTGTCCTGCAGTATAATAATTTGGTGTTCTTTGAGTTACACTATCTGTGAGAGTAGCTATGCTGCTCAATTCTGTATGCCATGGACTGAGAACATAACCTAATACCACATCTTCTCTTTCCCTTTCACAGATGAATCTCAATGTTTCTCAATAGGGTATAGCTTTTAAGTGTGTACATAACACAAACTAAAAGATGGAATTATTCCTAGTTCTGCAACAGCAAAAAAAAAAATCATATCAATTTATTGCAATACTAAGAAAACAATTTTCAGTCAATTGAGGATGGACCTAAGCTTACATGATTATTTCCAAGCTCCTCAATATTGCATGTCCTTGAAAACGAATTCCACACTTATATACTGGCAAACTTCCATCCTGTGAACTGGGAAAATGCTGTTGTCATACAGATGCAATACACTTATGTATTATAAATAAAAGTCTCTCCTTTAATGGAAATATATTGCATATTGCATAATTTTAGTAATGTTACCTGCTGATCAATTTCATATTAATATAATATGTGATTTTACATGCACATATTTAAAATATTTAATTTTATGCCAAATATTTATTTTGTATAAATGTATATAGATATTTCATACTTTATGATAATATAAATTTTCTTAATTTTTCAAAACTTTTTGAAGAGTTCACTCTCTAAGTGACCATTTAAATATTATAAATGTGTAAAAAATACCATCATTACTTCTTAGAGATGCTTGTTTTCATTTGATACTTATTATTTATGAAATTATAATAAATTATTAAAATAATTTTAAAATTAGCAAACATTAATGTTTTGCTTCTAAATACTGTCCTTTTAAAATTATTAATTGGTTTTTTTTTCTGGATGTTTTCTAACATCCAGAAACTGGTAACATTTGTAAATTCTAACTCACATAAATGGAACTTCCGGGTGGCTGCAAGCATTTTTACACATGCATTATTTGAAGTCACAAGACACTACTACACAAGATATTAGGAACATGTCTATTCCTTGCCACTTAGCTGCTGTAGAAAACTGTGTTAAAGCTGTGCGTAGGGCATTTATTCCATGTGTAGTTCACAAACAGATACTGCTCTTCTTTTGTCCATGTTTTGATAGCAGTTATGCATATGTACCAGGTTTTTTATATTTTGATAGTTCTTTCTGAGAATGAACTAAATTCATAAAAACCCATGAGGAAAGAGTTCAGATTTGTGAGGGTTTTGTTTCAATTAAAAAAAAAAAAGTAGTACATAACTACTGGGAAGCTCACTATTAAAAATATTAAGGTTTTACATAAAAAATTGTTTAACTGTGATTAATTTTTTTGTTTTCATTTTAATAGTTGAATTGTAGAAGAAGAAATCCCAAAATATTGCATTTTGTCATTTGTTCCTAGGAGAACAACTGCAATTCCATGTTGTAAGAACTGCCCCAGGACTGGGAAATGTTACTGTTGAGTGGAAGATAGTTGGACATAACATAGAACAAAATTTTGAATACTGTTCTGGAATTCTCTTTTTTCCTGAGGTGAGTCCATAAGAAAATCTAATGGCTAAAAGAGAATATTGTAATTTGAAGGGAGCTGACAAAACAAGTATGCTTTTAAAGCAGTCTTCCTTGTTTTGATATGATTAAACAGCAGGGAGTTTATCGTTTTCAGTATTTAACTTGGCATTTCTTAAAGGTATTGCTCAAAATGCATATGATAGAGTGATATTACTTGTACTCTGTACACTAATGACTAATCAGTTTATCAATAACATTTATAGGGAATATTGAATACAACATTATATGTCCACTTGCTGGATGACCGTATTCCGGAAGAAAAAGAAGAATACCAGATCATCCTATACAACATCAAAACAGAAGGTAATGCAGAAGTACAGACTGCTATATCTGCTGTATCTAAAATTGCCATTTAATAGTGTAATAACTTTGTGTTTATTAAACCATTTTGGAAGTGTAGGACTAGGAATATTGAAAATATTGCAAGCTATGCAAAATTTGTTCACGTTTTATTGAAACAGGCTTGATTCTTCTTGTGTATTAATGTATACATGTGCTACAGATGTCATAAAATAAATGGATATTTTTAATCTTTTTAAACAATCTTCAAGCTGTCTTCTGATCTGTCTCTGAATTAGAGGAGGTCAGAATATTTTACTCTTTCATTGAAATTATAATGAGAAAAGAAGCATGAAACCACATCCCTTCTGAAATATCCTTTGTTAAACTGGAATAAGTGTGTAAACACCAAACTAACTTGACATGGATGGTGTTGCTGATAGGTGTCTTGCCAACTTACCTTAATATTTTGTTTACTTTTGTAATCCTTCAGTATAAGTATCAATTCACACCTTTATTCATCAAGGCAACACTTACAGTAATTTCTTGATAGAATGATTGAGAAATTGAATACAATTTTAACTTAATAAATGAATTATGATGGAATTTAGGAATTATAATGAATTCCTAAAAAACTTTCCTCTTTCCTTTTACAACAGAAGTAGTTTAGGGAAGTCCACTGTTTCTTCAGATTTCTCATTTCTTAATACAGTCTTGAACTCTATACTTTTTATGTATACAATTTTTGTTGTGATTGAATGTTCCTGTGCTTGTTAAAGAATGCAATTACATATAAGAATTAAGAATGCAATTACATTCCACACAATCCGTAAAATTCATTGAGCATATAATGTGTTTGGTTTGATTTCATTTGCAGTGTTACTGACTGTCATTTGTAAATAAAAATAGTAGTAACGTAAGACAAAACTTGATTTACCTAAGACAACTAACTGTAGTCCATTGATTCTTTTGCAGGTGTTTCTCCTTCTGGTGCTGCTGTTTTGGATAGTCAAGGATATGAAGCTGTTCTGACAGTAGAAGCTAGTGATGAACCACATGGAATACTAAATTTTGCTTCTCCATCCAGGGTAGTTTTACTTCCAGAGGAAAACAAAACAGTTCAACTTTTTATTAACAGAGAATTTGGATCTCTAGGTTTGTATAACATCTCCAAGAGAAATTATATTTTGTTTTCAAAATCATTAGACATATGAAAGCCATGACAGAGAAGCTAGAAATTCTGGAAAACCTTGGATACAACTGTGTTTTCAGAACTTCTGGGCTCTTTACTGCCGGCTTGAAAACTAAGTTTTAGTTAAAACTGAAGCCATAAACTTTAATTCCACAGCAAGGGAAGTCTGGGAGCTGTGGCATAGCTAGTTGGTTGTTAGGGTTGTATTTTTATGTCCAGGAAATCTGTGTTGAATTGTCTGTCCAGAAGAAATAAAAAAAACGTGAGAAAAGGAGCTTGTATGGAATTATCATTCCTACAACATCTCCTCTATAAACTTCCAGAATCTGACAGTTTAGGAAAAAATTGCACTGTCACCTCTGAGTTCAATTTATGCCTCTCCTAAGAATTCTGTATTTCTTTTTACTTCAATTTTCCTTTTAAAATCAAATTAAGTGGTACTAACTTCAATAATGCAATGTGTGCCTAAATATTTTTTTTTGGTTTTTTTCCTGAATATTTTGACTTCCATTGAGAGATAGCATACATAATCATTTTCTATTCACATTTTAGGCTATATTTAGACCTCTGTTAAAATCTCTCTTATTTTTGTTTTCTTTGTTTTGAGGTGAAGTGATCAGTTGAAGCAAACATTCAAGATCTGGGCACACTACAGATTTGCAGAGGAATTTAAATATAATTTCTTTTTTTCCCATTTCTTTTATAATGTCAATCAGTATGTAAATTACCTTTCAAATACTACTTAAGAAAATATTAATAAATTCTAAGTTTCCATTGTAAATGTAAAATCTCTCAATTGAACTCCATATTTATTTATTAAAATGAAGATTCTTTTATATCTTATGTTTTATTTCATACAGACTAACTTTGAATTTCATTTGTCATTTTATCTCCAGGATCACTCTCTTTAAATTTGCAACTTTACTTACTGTGGCAGATTCATGAGATGTGGCTTTTTGTAATAATTAAAAAAAAAAGTCTAGCTTTCCCTCTAGTAAAATTAATCAATGTGTCCTGTAATTTTTATTCTCCATAAATATCTTTGTCAGTCTCTTTGGGAAGGAAACTAAATTCAGAACTCTCCTTAGAGCCTTTCTTAGACATCAGTCGTTCCTGAAACAGTCTACTTCCCTTGACACCAAACCTGGTATTAATAATACATTAGATGTCCCACATCTAATACATTAGATGTAATGTAATATTTGCAGTTCACAGCACCTCAAATAGATGAATACATTGGGTCCTAATGCCTTCTGAGTCCTGTAATCTAAGACAAATTATTAAAGGTTGGACTGAAAGAAATAAGTCCCATTGGTTTCAGATTAGTGTTTTAATCCCCTGGTTTGTAGTTAGGCTTTCCATTTCTTCAATGAGCATTTGGTCTATTTTCTTTGTCTATGTTCTAGTGAACATTTCATAAGAATTGAAAAAAAGTGGGGATTTTTTTGTCACATTTTAAACAGGTGCTATCAATGTTACATATGCCACAGTTCCAGGATTGGTCTCCTTAAGTAATCAGACAGAGGGGACCTTGGCTGAACCAGGAGCTGATTATGTAGCTGTTTCTGACTCAGTGGTTTTGAAAGAAGGAGAAACATCAGCTGCCATAAATGTTACTATTCTAGAGGTAAATTCTATATCCTTTCACTCTATGCTTATTGGTATGACAATTGAAAAGGAATATTTTGGAACCTGAATCTTGTATGCTGTATTATTTGAAGCTATCGATTTTATGGTAATTTAGAAAGACTGTTTTGTTCTTTAATGATAAAATCACAAAAGGACAGATAATAACAGAAGAGTGCTACTTATAGTTAAGTGAAATTTAACTCATAATGACTTTATTTTCTGATATTCAGATCAGTGTCATTCATTTCTTGCTACTGGCTCTTATTTTATCAGTAATTGCCATTTGTGCCTGCAGAATGGAGCAGATATCTATTCATATCTAGTTCAGTGTCACCACAGTATTTTCCATTAAATGTAATGTTTTACTTCATAATTTACATTTTATGTAAAATGTTCCAGGAAATTGGAAACATAAATTAATTCTAATTTGCTATAAGGTTAGAGACTTCTAGCGTGTTATTTTTTGACAAATTCTGTGATTGTTTCTTAAAGAAAATGAAAAGAGAATATACTGGATTTGTGTTTTGTAGGATGATGTACCAGAAGTACAAGAATTCTTCTTGGTTAATTTAACTTCAGTGGAACTTATCATGAACCATTCAACTTCCTCCCCACCTAGGCTGGGTAAAACAACTTACAAATCATTATGATTAATTTTATTTTTATATCTGTTGAATGCACATTATATTACTCTGGCATATCATTCTTCCACTTGCCACTTCCCAAATAAGCCAAAATGAGACAAGGTATTCTGCAAGAAACATTGTAGAACATCAAACATAGTCATTATTACACTATTTTTTAAAGCCCTGTAAAAATTATAAGACAATTTTCACAGAGGAGTTATTTAGTAATTACTAGTTAGAGAACACAGTTATCTCAAAAGTTGTGTTGGCACTGTGTTAATGTGATTTGAATTTCTGTAAATGACAGAAACAAATATGTACAAAGAATTCCTTCAAGTTCCTTTGCTCACTGTTTCAAAAGTATCTTTTTATTACTTTTTATCAGATTTACTTTTAGGAGTCATGATCTACTGTGTTCCTACTCTTCCACAGAACTTCATTAATTGCTAGCTTATTGAGTTCCTCATTCTGCTGCCTAACTCAGTAGCACAGCTGCCATTGGCTTTAAAGACAGTTGGGTTATCCTGTGACACCAGTAACTAATTATGCTGATTATTTCTAACATCTTCTATGACTTTTTCCCTTTCTTTGCATGCGTATTGAAGTGACAGAATTAATTCGTTACAGACTGAAAGGTAACTTGCAAGACTGATTGCTGCTGTATAGACTGAGCTCTGATTGTTGAGTCTAAAATTTAAAACACAGAAAAAGTAACATAAAAGTATGAAGGATTTCCTGATTTAAATTGTTCTGAGCGACATATAATCTTACCTTCTGCCGTAAGTGGTTAGCAGTCTGAGTATGACCATTTGACTCTGATGTACTTAGGATGATCAGATAATATGAGGCAAAATTTTGTCCTCATTATAAAATGCCACAATTACTTCTGTTATCAGACTATTTTCTAATCTTGTTTTCCCTTTTTGTGTATTTTCTTTGTTATGATTGAGAATTCAAATCCTTGTTGATTCAGTGCATTTTTTTAGGATTTAGCAATCCTGTTCTCCGTAGAAAACCTTTGATATAATTCTAGGTGTCTAATATCAAAAGTGATGGGTGTCCTGCACATGATACTTATACGCAGTTAATCGTACCCATCTGGAATATATCAGAAATGCTGTCTCTGTCTTAGCCATGTGCATGCAATATGTGGTGTAGGTCTGGGATGTCTGTGACACATAGTTAAACACATGGAACTTAAGTGACCTTTCTTTCTGATCTGAGACTTTCTGGATATGGAGCAGAAGCAGGAAACATAAAGGACAGTTCTGTGTTCTTCATGCTGCTCTCACTCCATTCCATCATCTAGCACAGGTGGAAGAAAAGGCCCAACTCTAATACAAAAGTGCAAGGAATTAAGAAAAGGGAAAATGTTCAAAACTTGAAAATGATGAAAGAAAAATGAATAAACTTAATGGATAGAAGAAAGAATTAAGATAGGGTAAAATGGCAGGAGGTCATCAGGAGAGAGGAGAGATGCCAGTGAAATTAGAGGTCTGATGTTGAAAGTGAAGTATTATAGGTCTTGAGTGAGTTGATCAGACTATGACATGATGAGGGAAAACACCAGTTAGGAATCTGAAGGGTATATATGCACTGTAATCCCTATGAATTTCTAAACCTTTCTGCTATCAGTATAGAGGTGTTGCAGCTGCTATTCATGTTTGTCATTGTCTCATAGTGTTAGATTTGGATTCAAGGCAGTGATCATTTACTTTTATTAAGTTTTATCTGATTTAATAGAAATCTCTCAGATGGATCTAAAAATAGTATATTTACTACAGATTTAGTGGAGTCAATTTGTTTTGTAGGAATTGTCAATCTTAATTTCTTTTTAATTTTTATTAACATTCAATTGAAGTAAATTGAGATATTCATGTGATGCTGTTTAAACAAAATAAGGCATTATTTTCTCAGAAGAATCAAGTTCTGACTGTCAAGTTCTGGTCTGTGAAATTAGTGGAAATTGCCAGCATTAATCTATTATTCAGTATTTTCACAGGGCAATACATGCAATAATCTTGCAAAGTTATTATGAATAAAAATGTGTTTTTATATGGTAATAGAATCTTACAATACATTAACTAAAAGGAAATTAATAATTCTTTTTTATAGCAAAATCTGTGGTGTGTGCCATTAAGATTTATTATCAGCCACTAAAACATTATTATGAGATGATATACTGGATCATTTATTATTCTTTTTTACTCATTTTTCCTCCAATATTCAGAATGGCACTGTATGCAAAACATTAAATATCATCATAAGAAAAACACACAATGAATTAAGACTTGATGAAAATCTTGCTTTTGTAATTTTCTACTTTTTCTGTGCCATGAGTTTTCTTCAATTTTTTCTTTTTTTTTTTTTTTTTCATATATTGAACAAAATGGTGGTAATTGAAGGCCCTGTGTTGCAGTTCTAATAGTAAGCTACTAAGGACAGATTTTCTTGAAGCCTTTCCAAGTCTCCTGTTCACTGCCTTTTCTCCTCTACAATTTGGAAATGGAAAATTATTTTTTTCTTCTACAAAATAAGTAAAGATATAAAGAAAAGCTTCTGTTATTCTTGAAAATAATGAAAATTAATTCTGTGGTTCTTACATACTTGTCTTTCTGTTTTCCCTTTTAGATGTAGAAGGTTTAGCTTCTCAAATTATTATTGATGCTAATGATGGAGTAAGCGGAGTAGTTGAATGGGAAAATACCAAGTAAGTCTTGTCACCTTGAAGAACTCCCTATGGGAGTTAATGATTAGTGTTGCCCAACTATTTTCATTTTCTGTTAACAGTGAGACCTCCTATTAACGTTAGGAAAAGATCTTTGAGCTGACTACATATTATTCAGTTCAGTGGAACTGAATAGATAGTGCCCACAGAAAGATAATGCCCACACAAGAAACCCAACATTTGCAGCATGTTTACTCAGAAATCTCATGCTACCATGAGATTCACTATTTCACTATTGAGAATTTCACTATTGTCCTTTGATATTGTGGACTTCCATCACTCCCTCAAGTCTCCATCCAGTGCCCCAGCCTCTGCATCCGTGTAAGCACGCACATTGACATCTCCCAGATCTTTTTCGCTGATTTCCAGGAGCTAGGAAAAGGCATCCATGCTCATAGACAGGCTTAACCTCGTTCAAGTCCATTTTGATAGGAAAAAAAAGGTATAATGGTTTCATTAGACAAGTGGCTTTGCTGAAACAGGCACTTTTTCTTAAAAGGTAGAGGGGATGATTTTAAGTGAAAATATAAAAATTATCTATCTACCATCTTATTAAAAGAGCATGCTCAGTGAGCACTGAGAATTTGTCTTGGTTTTTGTTTTAGTTTTGCAGTTAATGAAACTCATGGGAATCTGACCATAATGGCATACCGAAACAAAGGATCTTATGGAAATGTGTCTGTGTTTTTTTATGCCCAAAATTTGGAGGCACAACTGGGTTTGGATTTTAATGTGGTTTCAAGGGTAAGAAGCAAATTTTAAATCTAGTAGTTTTTGTTTCTTCAACTTCCTAAAAAGAACATAATCTTATTTATTCTGCAGAATGGTCACTAGTACAGCTATATTTCTCAACTTCTTTCAGTTGCTCTGATCATCTGAATAGAGATAGATTTAGTCATCTTATTTTAGTCTTTCTTTCTTTTTTAGTACTAAAGCATTTTTAAATATAAGACACATTTTAAACTTTGAAACATCTATTTCATATGCAATTTGCTTAGAAAGAGAATATAAGATTTCATGTAAGTTTTAATATTTTTTGCAAAACAACTTTCAAAGTGAATTGCTCTTGTTTGTCCTCACTCTATGATGTGCTAAACTATTTAACTGTTTTGCTTCTTTTTCAGTCAATTTATAAAATTATTATAAAAATTGACATAGAAATTACTCTTCTTGCCTCTTCTTTCCTCCTTATTTAAGGCAATTCTGCTTAACCTTAGTTTAAAATTTCTGTGTGCATTATCAGCTAATGAATATTCAATGCTTTCTGTGTTTCAATGCTAGACTCTTTTTTTTGCTGATGGAGAAAGGAATAAATCTGTTGTTGTTGTGATTTGCGATGATGATATTCCTGAAGGTGTTGAGAAGTTCCAGTTAATTCTAACAAATCCCTCATTTGGCCTGGAATTAGGGGAGAACACAACAGGTAAAACTTAGTTTTGATGTTCTCATTCTTCAGAATTGTATCTCAGTCACTTTAATTTCATTCTTCTGAATAATCATGTTTTAGAAAGTTTTAGGAGTACCAGTGTACTCCTATGGTAAATTATTAATCTCATTTGGAAATTCTTAAACATCACTGTGAAAATTGTAAAACTAACAAAATAATATGTAAAATAAGGAATCAGAAAATGCAAAAACTCGATGTTTTAATAAGAGAGCCTAGATTTTTCGTTTCTAGAAATCTTCCTAGATAAAGCAAAATACTTACATATTCTGCTAAGTAGTATCAGGGACATAAAAGCAATATAATTATATTAAAGAAAGAGTAGATTTGTGTATATATTTATTTATTTGTGTACAATTATATTTTATTATTTTAATTAAAACATATTTCTATTATTTATTTTTCAACAGCCACAATTACTATATTTGCCAATGATGATGGACATGGAATTTTGTCATTCAATAACAGTGATCACTTCTTCCTAAGAGAGCAAACAGCTCTCCATCTGATGGAAAGTGTTGCAGTATTAAATATTATTAGAGAACCTCCTCAGGGAATATTTGGAACAGTGTCTGTTCAGTATCTTGTAAGTGAAATTAATTCTTCAGAGCCATCAGTGGATTTGGCCCCTTCTCAAGGATACATTGTGCTAGAAGAGGGAGTCAGATTTAAGGTAATATGGTAGTTATAACACAAAAAGTGAAGAAGGCTTTTTAAAAAATTATTTGAAACATTTCAGCAATGTTTGTGGTTTTTCATGTATTAATTTTTTTCTTATGTTTTCCTTAATTTTCTGAATAAACTGAGCTAGTGGGAGTGCAGAAAAATTAAATATGCTTTTCTCTAGATATTTCTCTCTCTGTAATAGTTCAGATAAACTGAAAACAATATAATGGGTATATAGTATGATGTGTATATAGGACCATTTATTCATATGTGTTTAACATGTAACTGAAAGATAAACTTTGACATGCAGTCATAATTTTGTACTGTAAATAATCACAGTGGAATTAAAAATGCTATTCCTTTATGTGGCCTGAACTGAAAAGAGTATGCTGCAGCAGAGGCAAAAGGTGAACAGCTTTCAGAGTTTTAGAAATTTAAAATTACTTATTTTTCTGGCAGTATTAATCCCACTTCTTCTAAACTGTCCCCACAAGAATTTCAGCTAGAAAATGCGCTATCTTCAGTGTGTCAATAACAGGTTAGTACATTATATTTAGGGGAGTAGGATCTGAAACAAATCTTTCTGAAAACACTGGTTTTCAGTTTCTGAACCTAAAATGCATTTGACAACTCAGTGATGGCCAGTTTAGCAGATCTGTGAGAAGTAGGGGGGTTAAGATTTCTCAATAGAGTCTTTAAATATGGTTTATTGAAGAAGTAAATAGAGATCTAAAATGTTGTAAGCTCTATTTTAATTCCAGACCTGTTATTACTAAATAATTTTTTTAAGGCAAAGCTACATGTACTACTGTAACTTTCACCTCTTTGGGTAATTGGGAAGATGACAGTGAAAACATCTATTTCTTTCTAGAGAGTTCTCTGCTGATTTGAGACCCCCTTGAGACAATCCTATTCTTATCCACCATGGTGCAGTAGAGGGAACAAAACACCAAGAAGAGAGTATTTAAAATATTTCTCTGTTGCCTTTTTTTCCTTCTTTATCCCCAGGTAGTTACCAGAAATGTAACTACCCTGTTGCCCATGAGATAGTTCAGTTGACAACTGAAGTAAAGTAAACCTACCTTGATTGAGCTGTGATCAGGTAGCTGTACGGGGACTATGTTATCAAGGAATGTGTAGAATAAGTACAAAACAAAAGTAAGAAAAAAGGATCAAAACCTGTTACACTTCAGAGTATCTTATTATAAGAGTAAAGAGGAGAAGGGGAAAAGTAAAAAGAACGTGGATATGCTCGTGCTAATGTTGCACTAATGGAAGTCAGCAGGGGGATTACTTTTGAACCCCAGCCTGAACTATCCAGGCCTTATTCCTGCCTTCTCCAGTTCACGAACTGCTGTGGTACTGCCCTGCACTCCAGAGCTGTACAGAGAAAGAACAAAAACAGTAGCATGGCTTGAATAACATTGTCATTATTAGCTGTCAAGTCTCAGCAGCTTTCTATGCTTGTTTCTTGTCAGACACTGCATATTTCTGCAATCCTGGATGAAGAACCAGAATTGGATGAGCACTTTATTGTCACCTTGTTCAATCCAACTGGAGGAGCCAGACTAGGCACCAGAGTGCAAACTATGATTACAATATTACAGAACCAGGCTCCACTGGGGCTTTTCAGCATCTACCCAGTTACAAATAGGTACTGAACCCTGATTCAATTAAAAGGAAGTTTTTTTTCATATTCATAGTTTCCCTTTAATAAAAAAATTAGGAATCCAGTTTTAAACTTTCTGATTTTAAAAATGGCACGATTTGTCAGATATCATTACTGCTATACAGAAGAGCAGAAAAGCACTTAAAATGGACTATTCACCATTAGAAATGTTGATTTTTCTGTGCATTTTTCCTTGAAAGAGTACTTCATTATTCCCCAAATATTTCACTAGCAGTAATCAATATTAGAAATTCCAAACTATAAACCAGTGTCCCAGGAATCAGAAATTTTCTGATTTACCTATAAATTTACCTATTTATTTAAGGCTGTGTAAGATACACTCTCACTCAGGGCTGTTTTTTCAGAACCAAATAAGCCAATCTTACTTGGACAAGCTCAAGAAGTGGCCCTTGGGAATCTCATGAGGTTTAACAAGATCAAGTGCAAAGTGCTGCACCTGGGTCAGAGCAACCCCCAGTATGGGCTGGGGGATGAACAGATCGAGAGCTGCCCTGCTCCGAAGGACATGGTGAGGGGCTGGACATGAGCCAGCCATGGGCACTTGCAGCCCAGAAAGCCAAATGCATCCTGGGCTGCATCCAAATCCCTGTGGGCAGTTTTGGAGGGAGGAGATTCTGCCCCTCTGCCCCACTCTGGTGAGACCCCACCTGCAGAGCTGCCTCCAGCTCTGGGGTCCTCAGCACAGGAAGGACATGGAGCTGTTGGAGCAAGACCAGAGAAGGCCACTCAGTTCATCAGAGGGATGGAGCACCTCTGCTCTGAGGAATGCTGAGAGAATTGGGATAGTTCAGCCATGAGAAGAGGCAGCTTTGTGCTGACCCAATTGGAGCCTTCTAGTGCCTAAAGGAAGCCTATTTGAAAGCTGGAGAGGGACTTTTGGCAAGGGCATGTAGTGACAAGAGGGAATGGCTTAAAACTGAGAGACAGTAGGTTTAGATTAAATATCAGGAAGAAATTCTTTACTGTGAGGGTGGTGAGGCACTGGCAAGAGAAGCTGTGGATGCCATATCCCTGTAGGTGTTCAAGGTCAGGTTCAATGGAGCTCTGAGCAATCTGGTCTAGGGGAGGATGTCCCTGCTTATGGCAGGAGGGCTGGAACAAGATGATCTTTAAGGTTCATTTCAACCCAAACCATTCTATGATTATATTAGTCAATGATACGGAATGATGTTTTCAGAAATCATTCAGCTTCACCCATACAGTTGTGTGTTAGATTTCAGGCTGGTTTAAGATTTTTTTGAATTTCCCATGATTTTGTCAAAGTCTTGTGTGAAGAAACATTGGGCAACCTTAATTAGTATTAGTCCACCACAGAGCAAACCCAGTATTTTCTTTTTATTGCATATTCTGTGCTGAAAATGTACAGTAAGAATCCTATTTTTGTACTATAAAAATAATGCATCTTAAAATTTATTTCACAATTCTCAAATTTAGGACAAGTATCTTCACAGTTGAAGAAGCAAACACTACGGTTTATTTGAAAGTTTCACGGAGTAATGGGCTCAACGTATCTGTGAGTGTTGAGTGGGAGACATTGTCGGATACTGCATTTGGCATCAGTACGTTCACTTTATCAAGAGCATCTGTTGCTGTTTTCAGAGTAAAGATAGCTACAGAGTAACCAAACATACAGGAGATATAACTTTGGAATGAAAATTCACTTATAATATTCCTATGATATCAAAATTCATTAGATAAAAAATTTTGGCTGCTTAAGAGTCAGTTTGTCATCAGCCATTGCTGCCATAGTTTCAACAATCTGTGTTGCTCTTCCTGTTGCTTATATATTTTCACAAGACCTTTGATTTATACATCTATTCTTTACTACTTGTAATTCTGGATTTTTCTAAATAGTATAAAATACACTATTTTCTCTAAGTGTTGAATGACTAGGCCATTTAAGAATATTATTGCCATGACTACTACTTGTGATGAGAGAGAAAATGAGGATAAACACATTTTTAGTTTCTTTGTCACTTTTTTATTTCTTCTTATCTAGTTAATTTTCTCACTACCTAAATTCCAAACTGAGTCACTCTGAATCACACTCAATTTGCCTATGCATCCTCCATATGTAATAGTAATATATGAGAAATTAATTTATTATTTAACTCAGTACAACCTCAGCGCTATATCATGTCCATGCATTTACATGCACTTATACCAACTATTTAGAAACAATATAGATTAGGCATCTAGAGCATAGTGCTAAAAAGTCAAGATTGTGGGTTTGACCATTGTATGTACCACTCACTTAAGAGCTGGAGTTGATAGCCCTTGTTGGTCCATTTAAACTCAGAATCTTCTGTGATTTCTGATACTAGATTTGGTTTTCACAAATAAATAATGAAAATGGTGTTGTAAAAGACCGAAAAGATAAATACTTTTTTCTTATACTGTATTGCAGGGGATAGTATCAGTGTTCTGTCTGTCGTGCAAAGCTTTGTGGAAGAGTCAGCAGCTAGCTGGTGTTTCTTTGAATTGGAAAAAAACCTGTATGGTGTCCTGTTGCGTTCACCTCCATCTGTGTTTTCTACTCTCTACCAGTGGAAAGGAGTTTTTGTTGCCATCGAGGTAAATGCTTGCTTACAGACACCACCATTAACCATGCTGCTTAATAAAACCTTGACATTTCAGTTCTGCATTTTCATTCTTCTCTCAGAATTTCAGTATGTGGAATCCTAAAAGCTGTGTGTCTTTCCAAATCCATGCCTCTCCCTACCTTGTGATTACTCATGGAGGAAGCAGTCAGAGAGCTTCCAACAGCAGTGTATATGTATTCATGCCTGGACGCAAACTATTGAAGGTAAATCTGTGTTACTTAGAAATTCATTAAATAATGGGGTTAGAAAGGACTTTGTGAAGCCCTTCTGTTCCACCATGTTTTGGGAAAAAGAACTCTGTTCTCAGATAGTTTGGCAACTGAACACTCTGCATGAGTCAGTGATGTAAGTTATTGTCTTGGTTTAGGCCAGGGAAGGGTTAATTTTGCAGTAGCCAGAAGGGGGTATGGCTGGAGTCCAGAGGTTATTCTATACCACCTCATGTCATTTTCTGTTGACAGGGGAAAAGGACCCTCCTGGGGGTTGGGGTATTTGGGTGCAGTTCACATATTGATGGGTTTTGCATAGTGAGCATTTTCACATGTGAATTTTGCCTCTCTTGTACCCTCTGCTATTATTATTGTTGTTTTTACTGTTAATTTTCTTATCACGTTGCTGTTTGCAGTAAATTGTCCTTATCTCAACCCATGATCTTCACCTTTTGTGCTTCCAATTCTCCTCTCCATCCCACTGCAGGGGGGAAAGGAAGAGGCAGCAGGGTTTGGAGTGTTTCAGTGGGAATACTAAACTGAGAAATACCATTCCTAAACCATGACAGTTATTAAAGCTTGTTGTCTAATGTTTTTTATAGTCATATTTTGAGGGAGAGATAAAATGACCTTGGAAGTGAACAAAGAAATTGTGGAGTAATGAAGTCATAGAGCATTTTCTGAAAAATGTATGATAACCAATATTAATTTTGTAAAATGATCCCATATATATTTTTAAAACTATAAAATTACATCTATGAAAATTTTAATATATTATTTTATACATGTTTTGTATGTTTACAGTTTTTAAATCTGTGTGTGCATATGTATGAACTTGAACTGACTTCAAAATACCATTTTTGCCATATTTTCCTTGTAGCTACAGACCCTCTCTATTTTGGATACCACACTTGTCAAACATTTTGCTGTGGATGAAGAAGACTATTTGGTTTTTGTGAGTGATACCACCAGTTTCAGTTCCATCCAGGTTAGAGCACACTTGTCTTCATGGCTTTGATGTAGGTAGTTTGATTAGTTTTCAGTTTGAAATATGAAGGAAATATAGATAAAACAGTAAGTATGTATTCCTGAAAAATTAGTTACATTTCTATTATAGATTTATAAGACATGAAATTCTAGACTTGTTTAAAGGTAACAACACTCCTTAAATTAACATGTAATTTAGACTTGTTTTGATTATATTGCTACTGTCATTTCTGTTTTGAAGTCTATTACATTAAATACCTATAGGGATAGAAATAGCATCTGACCATAAACCTGTTCATCTGAAGAACAGATGCACAGGCACTTTCAGTAAGGTAGTTACTTACAGTTGCTTATCAGTGTGCTTCCACCATAATGTAGGATCCACTATAGAAATGAGGAAATCAGTTAATTATAAGTCTTTCCAATTTCTCATCAAAACACTTAATTTCTTTTTTCTTAGTGCTTTTTATAAATATATAATAAGATACATATTCTATTTTTGCAGGTTTTCCAGTGGAATAAAGATATATTTGTGCTGCATCATCAACTACCACTTTACAAAGCTCTGAGCATTGCCTTGTTTCCCCGAGGAGGCATTATGTACTTACTAGTTTCTTTGTCAAATACCAGCCAGAATGTACTCTTGTACCAATGGCTGAATAATGAGTTTAGGAATCTTCATCAGTTACCAGCAAAAGAAATAAAACACATGGAGGCCTGGACTTCTGGATCTGATATATATTTAATTGTTGCAAAAGGTATTTATCAGAAAACAAACACTGAGTTTCCTAAGTATGTGCTGGCTTGTTTGATAGCAAAGGTATTTGGAATAAAAGGGGTTTAGATAGAGATTAAAATATTACTGCTGGATGACAATTTGCTGAAAAGGATCTTACCAAAGTAATCTGTGATTTGTACCTCAGAAAATGAAAGCATTGTATATGTTCTCAAATATTTATGAAGCTAATGAAATATTTTCCCAATAACAATAGGGAATAATAACTCTATTCATCTAGCTGCTCATTGCACCCTTTCTAAGCTTTCCCGAGTTTTGCTATATGCAAAGAGCATTGTTCAGCAAAGTACATTTTTATTACAAGTATGACACTTTAGACATTGTTTTATGTCTGCATCACTGTGACTCTTTGAATGTGTGTGTTGCAGTCCATAGGTTTCTTTGCCGTTGACTGTTGTCTGCTGGGTTTTTTATTGTTCTTTTATGTGAATGTGTGCAGAAAAACCCTTAAATTATGTCATGGAATAAATCATCTAATGGGAAATCATGCTCTGGAGTTATGCAAGTAAAAAGGAAGATACAATCACTGGTCTCACTTTGTAATTAAAGTTGCCAACCTCTGCCTTTGAATGGCCACCAGTGTGTGATTAGAGGCAGCAATATAACGTATGTATAATGTATGTTTTGTAATTTTTCCCCTTTGTAGAAACTGGAAATTCTGAAATTTTCATCTGGGAGACAGGGCAGTCTACCTTCAGACACTTTCAGTCTCTTCCAGTCTCTGCTGTAAGAAACATCCATGTTTTCATACCTCCTTCAGGTTTAGGTGAGATTTTGTTTATAGTACTGGAATTGAAGAAATATATGCATTCAATTTTCATATTATTTATCAGATTTTAAGAGATACTTTTAACAATTGAGCTGCCAAGGGCATTTCTGATATTACAAGAAATTTTAAATATATCACTGAATATGTCTTTTTTTCTCTTCCTTGCTCAATGTAGTTCACATCCTCCTCTCTGGTAAGGACACAACAGCACTGTACTCCTGGAACTCGGAAGAGAACCAGTTCTCTCTGATGCTGGAAGCCCCATATGCAGATCATATAATTTTCACTACTACAAAGTCTCTGAACTCCAGCAAGAGTTTGATTGCTCTTTCCGTTGAATCCAGCTCCCAGATTTATGAGCTGACAACTATCTCCAACCAGTCAGATTTTATACCTAGGTAGGTTTTTTGGTTTGTATCCCAGCTCTTGCATTCCTTTTTGGTGGTCTTTTTGTTACAGTGAAGACCATAATAGGCTCCTCTGTGTGATGTGTTTATTAACACTAAAGAGAATTTTTCACAGGTAGACTTAAGTTAACCTGAAGTCAAACTTCTCTCAATTTGCTTTAAAATATGTAATAAAAGGACTTGTAGTTAAACTGGATATTGAAGCTTTTATTTAGGATAAATTAAATTACATTACATTAATAAGAAATATCAGTTACTCAGTTACTATATGTTCTATTGTAATTAAGAATAAAAACAAGCCCAACACTAATTCCACAACCTCATTGACTTACTCAGGAAAATAAACAACAATTTCAGCATCAAAAATGCTCTTTAAATTTTCAGTAGTGCTTTCAAAGTTTGTTAATCATATCCTTAGTTTATATTTACTTGATGTGTTTGTTTGTATGCTAGTTCAGGTGAATTGATATTTGAGCCTGGGGACATGGAAGCTGTGATAGCAGTCAATATCCTGGATGACATCATCCCAGAGGAGGAAGAATGTTTTCAAGTGCGCCTGAAAAACCCTAAAGGAGGTGCAGAGATTGGTGTCCACAGTTTTGTTAACATAATTATTCCTGCCAATGACAATGCCTATGGAGTCATTGCATTTGCCCAGGTAAAACTTTTAAGGTAAATCATTAAAATATGTATATATAATTTCTGAATAACAGAACACAAACATACTTAAATTGCATGTGACAGGATTCTTTTTCTAAAGTCCGGTAGCAACCTGAGACAGAAGGGTTTTGACTTCCATTTAGCATTGTTACTTGGTTATATAGATGACAGGTAATAGAAACTCAGTTCCAGTCTGTCCCTGTTGTGGGCTTTTTATAATCCCCTTACATTTAGAATAACCCATTATTTTATCAGTTTTACTTTGCAGCAACCTAAAAAATTATCAGATGGCATATATGATATCATCATAGTCTATATTGATTGGTTAATCAAGGGAATTAAGTAAAGATTCTTTTCCTCTAAAATAGTTATGCCACAGGATGAGTCCATCTGCCTGAACAAAATAAAAACTTTGGAGAAAATATCAGACTAAAAGTATTATTTGGAGTTGTTGATTCTTAAGTTATCAAATATTGTAGAAGTTATGTAAACAGATATATGTACTAAATGCATAATGAAGATATACAACACAGAAGAATCATCACTGAAATGAAACATTGTGTGAGGAGAGTGAATATTTGTAAAGTAACAACAGTAAAAGTATGTCTGTCTTGAAAGTCTACATGTTTATCTGCTTCACATGATTTGGATGTAAAATACTGTACCAAAAAAAACGGTGACAAAAACCATTGAATTTTTGCCTCAGGATGAAGAGGTCTGACATTACAAATTCTTGTGTTTATGAAGTTTGGACCTGTTGAGTATTAAGTTATGAAAGTTTAATCAATAGACTTGCATTTAGCTGCTTAATAGTAGAATAATTTATTGAAGCCCAATGTCTCTGTCCTTTGAATATCCTGTTCTCTAAAGAAACTTCTCTTTTTAAGAAAATAATGCTATGATTCTGCTGCTGTATGTTTTCCAGAGTTCTTTATTTAAGCAAATTGAAGAAATGGAACAGGACAGCTTGATCACCCTGAATATTGAACGTTTAATAGGAACATATGGACGAGTTACAGTAGAATGGATCACTAATGGGAGCATAAGTGATGTATTTCCAGCTTCAGGAATGGTATTTAATAATATCACTATTATTGGGGAGGCACTGACTGTATTGTCTCAGACAATAGAAAAAGATGTATTGAGTGAGAAGGACAGTACACGTTAGATTGCCCCACTTTTCTGTTAATCCCTGCTTCCTGGTCCTTTCCTGTGATTCAAATGTTTTTTGCTTCTGGCTGGCACATAATACCTGTAAGCGGTGATACTGTAAGCGGCATCACCCTTACACTTCTAGAACCTGATATTGCAAAGCTGTCCAGGCACAGGAGATGTGTATCTGTAGTATCCTATTCACATCCTATTCACATCTTCCTTTTTCCCTGTTGTGAGATTCAGTTACTATGTAAAACTGTTTGCATAGGTGGGAATCTGGGAATGTTAGCTCTTCGTCCTGACCTTTTCAATACAATGGAGAACTTAAGTGGCCCAGCAGAATATGACAAGTCCCAGTTTTCTATGTTTTTGAGACTTTTAGATTCCCAGCCATGTTAAAATCCAGTTTTTCCTGTGGCCAAAGCTCTTTATATGCCCTAGGACTGCCAGGAGTCAGTTTCTGTAAATCAATGTCCTCCACCTTCTGGCTGTCTGTAGTAGACACAAAGCCTGAAAAATAGTGAAGAGAAAAATAAATGAACTGGAAATCAAGGGTCCCAAAACAATCATTCTAAAATTGTTAGAGTACCTCCTTGTGCATTCCAGCTACATACCATATGAGTACACTGCATAGCTTTCCATGCAGGAAGAGTCAGAAAGGATGATATTAAGTGGAAATTTCTGTTTGTCCTACATATTATGTGTAGACTAGACTAGATGTGTTTCTACGCACATCTTCTTTGTTGAGAAAGACCTAATCAAGTGGCAGGCCCTTTGAATTTAAAAATAAGAATATGGATAGACAAAGCATGTATCAATCATTTTATCTGGAGAAGAAGAAAAATATAAGTTGAGTAGCCATTTTTTTCACATAGCAATGATTTTAAGAGATATATGTTCATTATTTTGATATGGATATATGTGGTGTGTTGACCTTAGCTGTCTAAAAACCTCCAACTATTTCTCTCTTACTCCCCATCTCAGCAGGATGAGGAGAAAGAGAAAAATCTTGAGATAAAGGCTGTTTAATAAGAAAAGAAAAAGCCATTGTCTACCTGGACTTCTTCAAGGTTTTTGATACATCTTGCTGTGGATTTTTTCTAAATAAAGTAATGTGTTACTGCTGCCCCCAGGGAGTGGTGGTAAATAGCTCCTTTTCAAACTAGCAACTTGTCACAAGTGTGGTCCCTCAGGGATCAATATTGGGCCCAACAGTGTTTAATATCTTCATAAGTGATGTAGGTGATGAGATCAGGTGTACTCTGATGAAGTTTGACGATGTGAGGAAGTGGACTCTTTGGAGAGCCATCTAGCAGGAAGACCTGGGCAGACTGGAAGATTCATCGGGAACAAATGTTGCACTATGGAAAATATAATTCAGGAGTCCAGCACCCACTGGCATCTATCCTGACTGGGGATTAGCTCCAGAAAAAGGGACCTGGGGATTCTCCTGGTCAATAAACTCAATATAAACATTATAAACATGAATATGAACATTGATGCAATCCACCAGAATGTTTCTGAGTAGCATCAACAAGGCCACTCCCAGCAGAGATAAAGCAGTCATTAGCCCACTCTACTGAGCACTTTTTGGGCTACAGCTGTTCAGTTTTGGTCCCCATTATGGAAAATAGATATGGGCAGGCTGGTAGGGGTCCAGAGCTGACGACAAATGTGGTTAGAGGACAGGGAAGCCTGTCATATGAGGAAAGGATGAGAGAGCTGTTCAATTTAGAGAGAAGGTTTTAGGGAGACCTTATGTTCAGACCATGTGTCAGTACTTAAAAAGTGGTGACAAAGTAGAATACTTTCTACAAGGTGTCATGTTGAAAAGACAAGGGGTAATGGATGCAAGTTACTCCTGCGGAGATTCTCACTGGACGTAATTTTTTAACCATGAGAACAATCATCCATTGGAATAACCTTCCCAGGAAAGTTGTGGACTCCCCAAAACAGACACTTTTAAGATTGAGCTGGAGAGGATGCTGGACCGTCTTGGTTAGACTCTGGTACTGCCAAGAAAGATTGGGCCACATAATCCTTGTGGTCCCTTCCAACCTTGTATTCTATGATTCTATAAGATATGTATGTGTGTATGTAGATGCATTTTATAACTGATACAGTTTACAGAATAAAACTCTAGGTTTACTAACACTGACAAGAAATTTGACTTTTTTTCTGCTTTTCCTCTAAAACTTTAGGTTACATTTTCAGAAGGTCAGGCCCTGTCCACAATCACCCTGACAATTCTTGCGGACAGTGTTGCAGAACTTTCAGAGGCAGTGGAAATCATACTCACGCGTGTTACCACTGTGGATGTTCAAGATAGCACAAAAGGAGCTGTCATTGATCCCAAAAGGGCAAGAGCTGTACTTAGCATTTTACCCAGTGACTCTCCACATGGTGTGATTGAATGGCACATGGAGTCTCTCTTTGTTAAAATCACAGAGCCAGAAGGTAAGTCTGTTTCTTAATTCTTAGGAAAAAATGTATGTTTTTTCAAAGTCAGCATTGTTAACGCTATAACACTGGTTACATAAATGTATATATATACATACATATATACATATATGTATATATCATCAGTTTTTTATTAAAGTTTTTATATATCAGCAATATTTTATTATTTATAGCATAAATATCCCTTAAAATATGTAATTAGGCTGTATTTCACATTGCATACATCATATTCTTCAGCCATTCTTGAGAGGTAAGTTGCAAATCACAAATGCATAAAATACTTCTGTTTATATAAAAAGCAGAAGTTGCCCATTTAGTGAGATTGCTATATTTAAAATAATTTGCATAGAAAGACTTTCCTCTTGAAGTGGCTCAAAAAGGGAAGTCTTTTGCTCAGAGGCCTAGGGGAAGGAAGGAAGCAGAGCAGGAGTCAATTGTACTTCATGAAAAAGGTGGTGTTTTTCTGCTTGCAGTTATGTGTTTGATTTGGTTTTCCTTCCAGGCACAAGTTGAAAGAGATCTCCCAGGCACTTGATCAGAGGAGAACTGACAGGCAGGCTTCTTCCCTCTCTCCTGGTTCAGGGAGCTAGCTGGCATTTTTTGGGGCTCTTCCCGCAGTTACCTGATAGGCTATTCATACTTTAACAATCCAGTTAGAATTTTCTAACAATTTAATATTCTGTCCATTTAAAAAAATTAGATATACAAAAATACTTTTTTCATCAGAGTATATTATCACACGTAAAATATTCTAATATGTTTTATTTTCAGGTGAATTGGTGTTGCTCCTTTATTAGCACCTAGAAGTAATGTATAGGGTTCTGTTAATTTCTTACACATTATAAACATTTATACTTTGAAGTTAGGGTTCAGGGAAGGTTCCTAGCTTCCACTGGTTGCACGGTTGTTTTTTTTTTTTTTCCAATCTTTAACTGTTGTACTTTTAATGAATTATTCACAAATTCTGTCTGTGAAATAATACTTGGTTACAATAACTTGTTTGAAGTGCAAGCCTATTTACATTTTATCTATTTCTGCAGTCATAAATGCACCACTTTTCACCAGATCATGTGTTTCATTATTGATTGGATAGAATAAATCTGCTTTCCCAAAAGGATGCTGATTCTGACTGATACAAGTCTATTTAACTTCTTCGATATTTGAGTTAAGGAAATGTGATATTTACAACCAGAATGACTACCCTAAATACCACTTTCTGTGTTAGAATCAATAGTGATGGCATGAAAGGTCAGGCAAATTACTGAGATAGAAGTTTTGAAGGATAACTGAATAAAAGTGTAAGTGTTGAAGTAATAATTTGTGTAATACACATATAAAACTGTAGATATTTAATATCTTATTCTTCTTCTAGATCCAGTTTTTCAATGCACAGTATCTTCAAATATAGGTACTGTTTTGTGTGTTCTCATCACTTGTGTGTGCTCATCTGCTTAAGCCCTAGAATTCTTCAAGGACTTTTGTGTCACGGAGCAGAATTGAAGCGCTTCTAACAAGCAGCTCCGGTAGTTAGCTGACCTGAGAATCAAGCAGGCCAAGGGCTGAAATATGGCTTCCATAGGGCTCATCCTAGTCTCAGTTCTCTTCAACATCTTCATGAACAGCTGTAGCATGAAGGAGGGTGGGTCAGAGACAGAGATGACCACACACCTGAAGTCCTGATGTGGCAACAGAGAGAGTTTATTGTTTGAACCCCTCTGTATAAAGGGGCTTTGAAATGCTCATTGGTCTGATAGCACTAGATAGCTCATTGGTCTGATCTTTTAAAGCTGCTCAGCTCCCAGACAAGTGAGATGTCTGCAGCATAGGATAGAAGGTAATTAATTGAGATTCCTCTCTGTCAACACAGGGCCCAGTTTATGGAACCGACTGGTTTCCTTATTTATATCCAAATTAATTACCCAGTACAAGCCAGCTTGTACTGTGATATACTGTGAGAAATGACTTGGATCCAGGACTCTTGGGAATACTAAGTTTGCTGACAACATTAAATTGGGAGGAGCTCCCTTGAGGGCAGAGAGTCCCTGAGGAGAGACCTCAACAAATTAGAAAGACCTTGACAAAGTACGGCACTGGGCAATCACCAACTGTATGAAGTTTAACAAGGGAAAGTAACAGACTCTGCGCCTGGGATGGGGCAACTCTTGATGGATGGACAGTCTGGGGAATGAGACGGTAGAAAGCAGCACCATGGAAAGGGACCTGGGGTCCTGGTCAGTGGCAAGTTGAACATGAGCCAGCAGTGCCCTGGCAGCCAGGAGGGCCAAGCATGTCCTGGAGGGCATCAGGCCCAGCATTGCCAACAAGGCAAGGGAGGGGATTGTCCTGCTCTGCTCTGCTCTGCCCTGGGGCAGCCTCACCTCGAGTGCTGGGGGCAGTTTATGTCACTTCAGTATAAGAAAGACATTAAGCTTTTAGACAGCTTGCAGAGGAGGGCCATGAGGATGGTGAAGGCCTTGAGGGGAAGTCGTATGAGGAATGGGTGAGGTTATTTGGTCTTCTCAGCCTGGACAGGAGGAGACTGAGGGGAGACCTCATTGCAGTTACAACTTTCTCATGAGGGGAAGAGGAGGGGCAGACACTGATTGCTGCACTCTCTGGTGCCCTGTGACAGGAACTTAAATAAATTACATGAAGCTGAGTTCAGGCAGATTTAGATTGGCTAGCAGGAAAGGTTTTTTACCCAGAGCGTGGCTGAGCACCACCCAGTGTGCTCAGGGAAGTGGTCATCAAGACTAACAGGGTTCAAGAAGAATTTGAAGAATTCTCTCAGGCCCATGGTGTGATTCTGGTGTTGAACTCTGATGATCCTGGTGGGTTCCTGCCAACTCAGCATATTCTATGATTGTAAAACAATCGTATCTTGAATTTTTTCTATCTCCTTACTATAGGGCAGGAGAATTCAACTACTGTTACTCTACAAATTGTTCGAGAACAAGGATTTGTTGGGGACCTTGCAGTCCAGTTGAGCACTGCGCCAAACTTTGAACTCCCACCCTCCAATCGAGCAACAGAAAATGAGGATTATATACTGGAAAAGAAAACAGTAATTATGGCAGAGAATGCAACAGCAGCTTCTGTCATAGTCACTATTTTGCCTGTGAGTAGACTAACAATTTCTTAAGCTATTAATATCTTTTAAGGAAATGGAAATGGTACTGAATTTATACTAGTAGTATGACTTAACATTATGGAAATGGCTGTGCTGGGACTCTTGCAGCCATCTCTTTCAAAAAACCTTGCATACTCATCACTGGGAATGAGCCAAATTCTTTGATTATAATCCAAAAATTTGCTTATAATAATGAAAAAGATTATGTATATTCTTTAACTATACTTAGAATGGAGGTACTGATTTTCAAGTCATGGCTTGGTTTCTGAGATCTAGCTGACTTTCTCATAGGTAGCAGAAACAGATGACAGCCAGCACTGCTTTCCACTGTTCTTGCAGATCTGGAATCTGACTTGTCAGCTTTGATTTCAAAATCTCAGCAAAAGTATCTTTTCATCTTTATGGTATGAAGCCAGAGATTGGTTATATGGTCCCCAATACTGAGAAGTTTTGAACAGGTAGCAACCTACAAGTAGTCAACTGTACTATATTGCAATGTATCATTAAAAAAAAAAGCCATTTAAAACTCTTTTTCAGGATAATATTCCAGAATTACAGGAAGGATTTATAATCAATATTACTGATGTGCAGCTAATCACTTTGTCTGAAGGACAGCCAAGTGTGAAGAGGCTTGGATTAGAAATAGCTGAAATAACAATTGAAGAAAATGATGATGCCAGAGGAATATTTAATTTTAATGTTACAAAGGTAAATAAGTCTGAATGAAAAACATGTAAAGTGGCTTTTGAGCAAGACGGTCTGATTTCTCAGATGATTTATGAAAGTGTTCTGATTAGCTTTATGGTACTAAATTGTTCTGGGTAAAATGGCCAGATACCAGACAAAAAATTCTTTCTTAAGAGGTTCGTCACAAATAATACACAAAATTTATTATGGAGCTGGCATTGCTGAAACCAGTGTCATAAAAAGGAATGTCAGGAGGTCATTTAATCCAGATTTTTGCTCATAGCAAGGTCAATTCTAAGGCCAGACCATTTTACAAGTATTTCTTCACTTATTTTTAACTGCCAGTAAACTTAAAAAAAAAAAAAAGTTTGTTGGGACACGGCAATTTCTTTTTGAATATACAGGGTATCACTGGAGCTGTTTCTGGTTATGAGGTACCACCACCACAAAATGTACTAAAACTCCCAGTTGTTCGACAGGCTGGGAGGTTTGGGTCAGCAACTCTGTATTGGGAAGCCATTCTTTCAACTGCCAGCTTTGAAGACTTCACACCATCATGTGGAAACCTTACATTTGCAGATGGACAGGTATTCACTTGCTGAAAGTTTACCTGACTTTGGGTTACCAGCTTAAGATTTTTTCTATGTTTTATCTCTATCATAATTTTCACTGTAAACGTATTATTTATGGCCTTATGTATGTGAATGATGGTCCCAGCTTCAGTTTTTTGACATGGAAAACCAGAATATTCAAAACCATTGACCATATAGGCTTGTGTGTCTTTGGTACTTTGGCAAGTGAGGACATAACTTCTAATAATAAACCCTGTTACGATGAAAATTTGTAGTGAAATCCACCTTCACTATAAATTCTCAGAATAAACCTATATGTTTTCTTATCTGTGTTCCACACAAAGTGTTAAATTTCATGCTGCACCTTAGAATACTTATTGTACACGAGGGATTTTGATTTTAAGTGAATATAAGTGGTCCTTGGCAAAGGGAAGGATATACATAGTGTGCAGAATTTTGACAGAATATTGACAATATTGTCAACATGCACTTTCTACTGAGTACCAAAGCAGAACATTCTGCTGGTTTTAACAAAAAAGATTTACATTGATGGACTGAAAAACAACTACTGAAATTATATCTTCTTATTATAAATATACAAGCGTAAGAAGAAAAATTAACAGGTCAGCATTGTCTATTACTAGATACAATTTGCCTATTTTAATTTTTTTCCAAACAATTGGCAGAATATTAGAAATGAAGCTTTGTTGCTTTTTTTTTTTAACATTTCTACAGGCTACAGGAGAAATAGAAATTACAATCATAGACGACAATGAAGTTGAATTCCTTGAGATATTCAAAATTGCCCTGGTGAGGGTAACAGGTGGTGCAAGACTTGGGAATGACACCCTGGTAACTGTTGCTATTCCACCAAATGATTCTCCTGTTGGGGTATTCAGGTTTGAAGAAAAGAATGTGAGTTTGATTTAGGCTGCACTCCTTTCTGCTAGACTTGGAGTGGGTTCGTGTCACTAGCATATAGCTGATTTTTGTAAGCCTTTACTGCAGTGGAAGATGTGATTTCATTGAAATGATATTAGTGCTTGTCTTCATTGAGCTTTGTAGGATGGTAGTAACAGTGAAAGTGCTGCTGCATAAATGTAGATTTCTGCATGACTGAATCAATTTAATTCACTATAATAACAATTCAGGACATCCTAGGAAGGATTTTTGATGGTCTGTATAATAATCTGCATTACTGAAAGTAAAATTTGGAAAGAAATTACAAAGCATATCTCATCTTAGTTCTTGCAGTGCTTCTGCTCTCCCTTTTGCTGGTACTGAGCCTGCTGGTGACATTGTCTGTAATTGTTTTGGATCATAGTGCATACAGAAATCACTTGAATGACTAGTCCTTGCTACCAGAATTCAACTCTCCTTACCCCTGTTATGTCCCTATCCATTTTCACTCCTATTATTTAGAATTGTCATTGATAATGTTCTCCACTGTTTATCTTAAACATGTATCCATGTTTTTTGACATAATCAATGCAGCTTTTGACTTTTTTCAATACAGTCTTTCCCATATTCTCCTTCTCTTTCTCCATCAGGTAACTGTGAAGGAACCTGAGACACCTGATGACTCTGCTGCAATTGTTTTGCTCAATGTAAGTCGAAGTCAGGGAGGAAGAGGAGCAGTTACAGTGTTATGGATTCTTGAGGAAGCAGCCAGATATGATCTGACCCCTCTAAATGGTACCCTTCATTTCAGTGAGGTACTGCAATAACTTATTTATAAATACTTCCTTCTACTGGTGTATATTTGTATGGTTGTTGTTACTTGTTGATAGAAGTACAGGGTTACTAAGTATTATACACTAGAAAAATGTCAGTTTGAACTGGTGGGATTAGAAATATTCAGGCTTCTTTCAAGATGCAATGGAAAGCTGACATGCTCTTTTAATGCAGCATAATGTAATCATCAGGAAGGTAGATCTTCAAATCTCCACTGTTTTTACTATTAAGAAAGAGAAGTTGAAACTACCAAATAAAAATAATGATTACAGAAACACTTTTTCCAGTAAAGTATCAAGAATCTTTAAAAGAAAATTTGTATTGAAAGAGTGAGAAAGAAAAATGACTGCTCAAAATCTGCAGATTAAAAAAAACCCCAAAAGCACCTTCATAACTTTCAAACTAGACAGTGTTATTTAATTTGTATTTCATGGCAGGTTGCAGCTCTGAACTCAGAGTTAAATATTGGATACTGTGTTAATATTTAAATATAAATATTACAGTCTACTCAAAATATTTAATGAAGAAAAGTATTTTAGCAGAGCATAATGTATTTTCTCTCAGCATAAGGGTTTTTTTCATTAAATCAATAGGCATGCTGGTTGTTTTACTTTGAGTCAGCTGAAAAATAGATTTTTTTTTTTCTGGTAAAACCATTAGCATTTGGCAAAGTTTCGCTGTCATTTCGCTACTGGTAGGCTTTCACATTTTGTCTTGAACATTCATACATGCTTGAGTATAAGCATAAACTGTATGCATGATATACTAAATTTATATATTTTTGCCACTTCCCACTGACAAAAATGTGGATTAGGCAGAAATTTGACTAATATATCTAATCTTAATAATATGACTAATATATCTAATTTGACTAATATATCTAATCTTAATAAAATAATCCTTAGAATATGTGTTTACTATTGAATAGGTAGTTTCTCTATAGAAAGTTTCCTCTAAGTTAAAAAACACCTTTGTGATTACAATTTCAAAGGAATTTCAATCCTTATTTAGTTGAAAATAGTGAGGGTATTTTTAGAGTGGCCCGCAATGTTTGAGAGACAATTTTTACTGGCTATCAATCTGTGAGAAGAAATTTCAGCCAGATCAGATAATCTCATGTTTTAAAATACTAAAGAATATGTCAAGCATTCTTAACACTTGATATGTTCAGAAAATTTGTTTTAACACTGTATTTTGTTTAATTTCATTTAATATATATCCATGTCTTTCTGGTCTTTACATGATGCAGACTGAGTCCCAGAAACGGATTATTTTACATGCAATACAAGACGGTCTGCTGGAGGGGAATGAAACATTTACCATTCAACTAGTCTCTACTGGTGATGCAGAGATATCTCCTGTAAATGGTAAAGAGTTAATTCAGTATCTTCTGGTTTTAGATATTCTATATGAGAACTATTCTAAGTCTGTTCATATTATTTTAGTCTCCAGTGCTTAAGTATTTTGTGGGCATCTAGTTGGTTGCAATTGTGAATGTCAGTCTTTTTCCCTAATTTCCTTACCTAAAGAAGTCAGATAGTTCCACAGCCCTCTATGAAGCTAATGTTTAACTATTCATGCTACAAAATTTACCAAAGGTAAATTGCTTAGTTTTCACTTACCATGAGACTAATTTTTCTCTTCATAGGTGTTGCAACCATCACTATTATGGGAGATGAAGGAGCTTCTGGGGTGGTTGGGATAGCCCATTCATCCCAGCATGTTTTGATTGGAGAACCTTCAGGAGGTTATAATGGAACTGCACTTATTAGGTGGGTACATATCTCATTTTGTCAAAGAAAGAGCAACAGCCCAGATTCAAAAGCTATGAGACCCCGCATTGGGCAATTTATTGAGTATTGCATTTTATCATAACTTCTATAATCAGTACTATTTTAAAAAGTAGGTGATTGGTTTTAAAGAAGGGTAGAATATACCATGTGTGTATCCTTTCAGTATTAATGGAGAGGTCCAAATATTCCTCTCTGTCTTCAAGTTATTTACAACATCACCAAAGGATGCACCAAAGGAAAGAGGATCTTAATCAAAAGAAAGGGGTAAGAAAATGTGACATTTAAAGGTGCTTTGTGCTTTCTAGAATTTGATTCAGGATTTTTGCCTGAACAGTATTTCAGCAAATTGTTATACTCTAGCATAAACAGTGTGGGAATGGGGGTTTTGGTGGAAACAATATGCAATTGTTTTATTCAATCAACTGAAAACAGAACAAAGAGTTTTAGATTCTTAGAAGAATCTTCTAAGAGCATTGGAATAAAAGATTATGACACTTCCAACAAATATAAAGCAGCAGAACACCTTCTGGTACTGGTCCAAGAAGTCCAAAAGAGAAAATAATGCTTTGTGCAAGAAGTAGTTTAAGATTGTGTTATGTGCAGAATGTGCAGACAAATCTTTACTGTGACTTATCCAAGCATTATGTTATTATAGGGTTTTATACAAGCAGCAGACAGAACATATCACAGAAATTCTCAAAGAAGTATTCTAGTATCCTACATCTGCCTTATAGATCAAATTGCCCCTGGCATTACCCTGACATCCAATTGCCCTTCTCTGGAAAGAGAAGCAGAACAGAATCTCTGGAAAAGCAGAACAGAATGAAGAGAAATCAGTTTTCAGGCCCTATCTTTCAGGGCTACATGTGGAAAGAAACTTGAAAGACCTCTTGGTAAAAATACAGCTGGAGATGCCTCCTGTCATGGTTTGACACTGGCACAATGCCAGTGCCCCCATGAGAATACCCTCTCCCTGGTTTTTGCTGTGAGATGTGACCAGGAATAAGCAAAGCAGGCTCCCACTTAGGAAAAAAAAAATTATTAACTAAACTACAAGGGAAAGGAAAAAAATAAGAAACACACAAGGAAAATGAAAACTTCACAAATATATCTTCTCCTCCTCCCCACCAAATTCCCAATACAATACATCCCCCAAATCATCAACTCTCAGTCCAGCACCACTCTTCAGAATACTCAATCCTCAGTTCATCAGGAGGAGGAGTCCTTCTTGTGCCAATGGTCACCTCTTCTTTCATGTGCAGCGCTCTCACCACTGAACTGCTGCTCACCACTGGCTGCCCGATGCCTCTCAGTGCTCCTCCACCCTTCCATCCTGCAGGGCCCTTCCCCTCCTTTCTGTCCAGGGCCCAGGCCTACCTCACCTGGCCGCATGGCTGCCCCTGCCCCGCCCAGCCCGCAGCCGGGCAGGGGAGCTCTGAACCTTTCCCTGACCAAGAGAGCCTGCCAGGGGAGAGCCCTGCTTTAACCCCGTGTTCTCAGAGGCATATCCAATGTCCCGATGGCCACATTAGGTGCCAGTATTAAAATCTGAGCATCCATTGGCCTAACCACAGCATCCCAGAAAACATATTTCCTGTTAAACCACCACACCTCCAAACGCAGAGAAATAAAAGAGAACTTTAGATATGTTCTGAAAATGCCTGAAAAGGGAATTCTTATGTTCTTAATAGTGATTAATTACATTAAAACTCAAGTTTTCATAGTGCTGATAACATTTCTTCCATGCACAACAGTATGATATACTATCTCTGTATTGGATATTAAATAATAAAGGTAAAAATAAAATCTGTGTTTATGTCCTTACCTGCAGCTTGGTACGTGGCCCGGGGATTTTTGGAGAGATCATAATATATTGGAATATAACACCTCCTCATCACACAGAATTTATTGAGGTATCGGGTACCTTGACCATGCGCGATAGGCAGTCTGCAGCAGTTGTTCTAATACAGGTATATGAGAAATCTGATCCCAGTAGCTATTTCAAGTACATTCTTTTATTTTCTTAGGATCTTGGCAAAAATTATTTATATCTCTCTCTCTCTGGAAATAGTTTAAATCCTTCCAGCTATTGTTGGTTCTTTCCTGTAGGCTGTAGATGACAACCGTCCTGAGGAGAAGCATTACTACCAGTTTCAACTAACCAGAATCAGTGATGGAGGACTCATAAATGAATCTAGCAGCCAAGCAAATATTACCATGGCTGCCAGTGATTATCCATATGGAGAGTTTACGTTCTCCAATGAACTACTGCAAACAACAGAAGATGAAAAATGGGTATTAGATTAAAATTCTTTTTTATATAAAATTACTGATAAATATCAACATTGTTGCTAGAATTATGTTCAACTTTAGAAAGAAAAGAAATCAGTCTCTAAAGTGACTGTGGCTATCTGTTAAATTGCATGTACTCTGTACTTGATAAATCATATTGTTGTTACCGGACAGAACCATTGAAAATATGACTTTAGAACATCTTGCAAACGCATCTGTAACAGAAAACAAAGCCATTTTAAAAAGAAAATATTCTCTTTCCCTCAGGTTAACATCACTATTGTGCGTTCCAAGGGATCCTACGGCAGAGTGCATCTTTGCTTTCAGATAATAAGTGGGACTGCAGAGGAAGGAATGGATTTTACTCCCACAATAAGAGACATGGTGTTTGAACCAGAGGAGGAAAGTAAAACTATTTGGATTGAAATTCATGATGATGACTTTCCTGAAGGTCCTGAAAACTTTTCATTGGTGATTACTGAAGTGGAACTCCAAGGAAGGTAAAGTTAAAATTTCCAGTTCATTTGTTACAAGCAGAAAAACAAACTAGAAAAACAAACTATATTTGGATTCTGATCTAACTGAATAAAATCACTGCTAGACATTTTTTCTGCTTTACTGTAAAATTTTGTAATACAGCTAAAATTGTAATCATAATAGAAAATGGATGTATGGTAAATCCATTTATTTTAACATTAGTGTAAAGGTATTGCTGATTAAGATTTAATAAAACTTAAAATCCATACATTAGATACAAATTGCCAAGTTGCAAGAAATTTCATTAAAAAGATGAAATGAGAAAGAACAAATGAAATATACAGATTTCTAGTAATAATTCTTGCAAACATAATAATATGAAGAAATGTGAAAAAAAATCTTCGGTAGTAACTGTCAGAAAATAAAATTATTTGCAGTAATTAAAAAATCGTCACACACATATCTTTATACTTTCACAAGAAGTTTAAAATGTATTTTTATGGGGTTTTTTTATGTTCTTGCAAGTGGATTTGATTTTACGGTAAGAGAGAATGGTCTACAGGTGGATCAACCTCCAGTAATTGGAAATATCTCCACAGTATGGGTCACTATTGCAAAAAATGACAATGCTGAAGGTATCATAGAATTTGATCCGCAGCATGTCCTTCTACAGGGTAAGTTTACCACAAGTTCTCACTATATTTTGGAAGATAAGACTTTGGCATGAATTTTGAAATTACATAAATTTTTCTCAATTATTTTTATAGTGGAAGAGGACGCTGGAATAATCATGATTCCTGTTTTGAGAAAGCGTGGAACTTATGGCACTGTCACAGCTGATTTTCTTTCTCGAAGTATTTCTGCACTTCATGGTGTAGACTATGTAATTCATAATAATACTGTAATTTTTTATCATGAACAGAACCAGTCTTTTATTTACATCTCTATTATAAATGATGAAGAAAGGTAATTATATTTTCAGATATTTATTCACCAATTTACTTTTGATTAAGTCTTTTTTAGCATGCACTAAAAAATCTACCCATATGTGTTATAGAGCTTGAACTGGAAAACACATTTCTGCAGGCTAAAAAATCACCTAAGGGAGAAAATCATCTAAAGGGGAAAAAGAAGATGTTATATTACAGTGACATAGTTCCTGTTAAATAGTATACAATTATGCATGCAATCAAATATGATTTTTAATTACATTATAGGAAATGTTGGCATCAACAGTACTGCTCTGAAGAATAAAATATTTTTCCATATTTTTGTTTAACTTAATGCTAGTAGAAAATAGAATAATGATAGAATTTCAGAACTGTGATATCTGGAATATTTTTATTTCAGATATCACCGTTCTATGCAACTAGAATGAATCTTCTACACTGCACCCATGGAGATGATTTCTTTATTCCTTTAAACACATTCAGTTGATTGCATGATTGAATTACTAAGTACTGTTTTGATTTTTTTTGTTTTCTCTCAGATATCTCAGAATGTCTTTTCTATTTTTTTTTTCTGTGCAGTGAATTTGCAGAGCAATTTGAAATCCAACTGACAGGAGCTACTGGTGGAGCTGTCCTGGGGCTCCACCTGGTGACCCAGGTCACCATTGCGAAAAGTGACTTTCCCCAGGGCATGGTCCGATTTCTCAACCAAAGCCAAATTGTTCTTCCCAACCCTGATGCAACCACAACGGTGTCCCTGGTGGTGGAAAGGACTGGGCAGTTGGTGGAGGCGCAAGTGGGTCTTGCCTGTAAAAGACTAATAGTTTTCCAGTGACTATGTCAAAAAGCTCCTTCATTGTGCTTTGAGAGCTTTCTTAGTAACTTATTTCTAATAGTATAATTACAGCTTTTTATTAAACATGAATTGCATATAGCTGCAGTATAACAGAAAGTGTTGTTACCCTTTTAAAATCCTCTTTCTTCTCCTCCTTCCCTTCTTTTATTATGGTATAATGTATATTGGTTTGAACTAGCTCCTAATCCCACAAAAATTATAGTTAACTTCATGTACTATTACTAGTTTAATTTAATTCAGGAAATTACTTACTATGAGTTTTGTAGAGTATTTTTTTACTCTATACAGGCCACTTATAAAGTGAAGATATAAATATAAAACAGGGTGGGCCTTTCACAGTCTTGTCAAATAATTGGAAAATTTGCATTATAAACCATGAACTCTTCTTCTCCATATATAATAATTGCCTCAATCTTTGACTTTTTCTAGAAGTCATTGGAGAAAACCAAAAAACACTTAAATTAACAAAATAGTAATTGTAAAGTCCTGAATATAACCTCCTTAAAGGCAATCTAATTCGTGGGAATTGCCGGAAATGCTATGGCTTTTGATCAGGCTGAAGAAATATGAATGATTCATAATTTATTATATATATATATAATTTCTTCATAATCTGAAGAAATTTTCTTTATAATCTGACTTTTATGATAGAAAATATTTGTAATTTTTAGACTTGACATCACACTTCAAAGGGAAATGGTTTTGATCATGAGTACTGATGTGGGAAGTTTTGCAAAAAACGTCATGAAAGAGAAATAGACACTGGCCTTTGTGATTCTTGCTATATGCTAAAGAAATCTTAGGTTTTTTTCTATTACAAACATCTAGAATTTAATAAACTGACATTGTGACTAACACTTTAAAATTCCCATTTGTGAATTGACATTTACTTTTTCAAAGGCTTCTATATTTTGTCCCATAGAATTAATTATGACTATTTTGTATCTTGTATTAATAGCAAAGACTTAAACATAGCTAAGTACTTTTGGTACTCTGTCACTTCTCCCCTTGGGACGCTGTTATAATATACCACCCCTGTAAATCTGAAACTGATCTCTTCCACAGATTAACTGGGACATTTTGGGACCCAATTCAGAAGAGATTTTGTCTCCTCTGAATAATGACATTGGTGACCCTGTGAATGGAACATTCTATTTTGAAGAAGGAGAAGGAGGTCTGAAAACAATTAATCTGCAAATCTATCCTCATGAAGAAGTTGAAGTTCAGAAAACCTTCATTATTCGACTGAGCCTTATGAAAGGTGAAACAGAAATAGACTCTAAGGCAAACAGCATTACATTAATAGTAAGTTATTATCACTTCTCTTTCTTCAGAGATTTCTATTGATATTGGTATTTATAAATGCAAAGCTTTTAAAAATTAATCCCAATGATTACTTAGTCATTTGGCTTTTTTGACCTTTGTACTATTTTGATATATTATGTTCAATTCTGAAAGAAAAAAGGGCAGAGAATCTATCAGTAAAAATTGGAATAAAGTGGTGAGCTGGCCCTCCTATTTGCAGTTTTCTATAGTTCTCTTTGGAGAGAGCATGGATTGAGCCCACATTTCTATGTGTCAATATGTTTATCATCTGTTGTGATTTAAACCCAGCTGGAAATTAAACCCCACTCAACTGCTTCCCTTCCCCTACCCTCTCTTTTGAGAGGGTGACAAAAAGCAGCTTCTGAGTCAAGATAAGAGAAATTTACTTGAAAACACCAAAGAGATGATGGACAAACTCTCCAGGCTAGACCACTTGGCCTGCACCAACCATCATGTGTGTGTGGTAGGTAATAGCGATCTGGACATGCCCACACAGCACCAGGCTCTGACCCCTCAGAAGTTACAAATAGGACATTGTCACTCTTGACGTCTCTTCAGAGGAAGGGAGAAAGTCTGGTTTCTCATAGTACTAGAGAAATGCAGATGTTTTTGAGAGTTATCACAGACAAATCAGTGCTCTAGAGATACTGCAACTAAGGAAATATTTATAAAACTGCTGTAAGAAGCCCTCAAAATAATCTCCCCTGGAAATGGTATGTTTTTTTTATTATCTGGTCTGAAAGACATTGATGGAATTAGCTCTTCCACAGTCCGCTTCAGGAAGTCATGTTGCCCCAAATTCTTTTTGCAGCTAATGGTTCATGGAGATGGATGTGGATGAGCTCTCTCTCCCGTAGTTCTGAGTTTGCAAACTCTTAGTATTAGAAGAGTTTCTGTATACTAATTCATGGTTGCCTGAGCATTTTCTGCTTTAGAATCAAAATACTCAGATGTAGCATTTGAAATAAAACTTTGTTCTTTTCCTGCTTGGACAGGAGAACTGAAAACTGAAAAGAGACATTCAAAATTTTCTCTGCTGTTTTTGGAACTAACAGATATGTGCCCTGTAGCATCTAGCAGTGAAAATATCAGTAGGTTCAATGAGAATACAACTCACACTACATTTCTAGTTTTTTAAATGTTTGTTTACCTTTTTACAGATAGAGAAGTTTGGTGATCCAAATGGAATTGTACAGTTTGCTCCTGAATCATTAAAAGAGAGTAATTTTGCAGAACCCTCAGGAGACGAAGGGCCACAAAATATTACACTGTTTGTCAAACGAATTCAAGGCATTCTGGGGAACATAACGGTATTCTCACCCTTTTCCTAATAAACAATGTAATCTGAAATAATCCTTGATGTTGATGTATGGAAAAATATCTCATTCTGTGCCTTTCAATTGCTTGTTTCTCAAATTATTTTTTTTTTATGTTGCCTTTTAGACTGAATTTAGGAAGGGCTTAGCCCTGGTACTTGTGGTTTGGAGAGTAAAATTCAGTCTTCCCTGGTCAGGGGAAATAAAAGAAAAACAATACTGCTGTACTGCTCTTGCTTTCTTTCTCTCCCAGTTTGCTTTTGATGGAAGAATAAGAGACAGTACTTTCATAGTGACAGTGAGTTGTCTTTGATATCATCGCATTTTACTTTTTTAGACAGAATCAGACTTCCTCAGAGTTTTCTGAACCACCAATGACAAAGCATTGGTTTTTACCTAAAGTTTAGGAGTTTTAACAGGAACTCATTTAATTTAAAATAAAGTGATCAATTAATAGAAACATCTGCTGTGTTTAATGAGAGTTAATTCCTTTCTTATGTGAGGAATACTGCAAACAGAAAAAACAGCAATGGTATTTTGGTGAGAAAAGAGAAATACTTTTTGAAAAACGTTCCTAAATTCCACATAGTTTTACATAAATCTTCTGAAACTAAACAAAGGAAATATTTATATTCTTAACACTGTTAATGAAATAATACACTCTTTTGAAAGATAGTCTGTGTGATAGGATATTCTTCCTAGGCATACCTAAAACAATTGTTATTTTACCCATTCAAAAGCAGTCTGTTCCATATCCTGTCTATACTGAATCCTGAATTTGCAAGTTTCTGACTTTGGAGATTATTTTTCTTTCTTTTATGTTTTGCATTTTCTATACTAATTTCAGGTTTACTGGGAAATATGTAGTGAATCTGACATCACAGGTGACTTTCTTGAGACAGAGGGATCTGTTGTCATTGCTGACCAGCAGAGTACAGCTGAGATAATTATCTACCTGTTACCTGATGATGTTCCAGAACTGGATGAAAGCTATGAGGTACAGCTGATATCAGTGGAAGGTGGAGCAGATTTAGACCATGAGAAAGGAGTTTCAAAGATCACAGTGTTTGCAAATGATGATCCTTATGGAGTGTTTGCCCTGTACTCTGATCAGCAGTCAGTATTGGTAGAAAAAGCCCTGGATCGATATGTTCAGATTAATGTGACTCGGCATGCTGGGGCATTTGGAGAAGTGATGGTTGAGTACCGTGTCATATCCCTTTATGACAAAGCACTAATTGAACCCGAGAATGAGGTGGGATTCCTTACAATAAAGGATGGTGCCAGCTTTGGAGTAAAAAGAGTGCCAATAAGCAACCAGGTGTGTATTACTCTTTTAGCTTTCATGATATCTGTTGTTTCCATTTGTTTCATCACGATACAAATAAGATAAAAAACTCTCACTAATATCAACTGTGAAGAAGCAGAAAAGAGAGCCTTGGTGTTACGAATTTCCTCTTTATGGAGTAGAACTGGATTTGAAAATCAAATTTTCTGACAGTAATTGCAAAATCATTGTTATGGATGTGTTCAAATAGTTTAAGTTTCCTTACATTGTTGTTTTGTGTTACTATGAGTTCAACATCTTATTATTATATGAATGCAAATATTTTCTTAAGTTTCTTTGGATTGTAAATAGTGATCTGTTATTTGTGACCAATGAAGAAAAAGATAGATATACCTGCAGTCTCCTGTGTTTCCTTATTGTTTGTCATTTTTATCACAGTGTTACATCCACTCTTACATTCTCTTACAACCATCTTAAATATTTTTAATCCTAAGGATTAAAATCAAACCAAAGGTGGCCAGTGTGTCAAATGCAACTTTTTAAAATGGCAATAGTTGCTTTACAAACTCCTATTCCAGCAAGATGGCTTAACTGTAATTCTTTGAGAAACATAATCAATGAAACACTTGTCTTGAAAATACTTTGTATGTAAACAAACAAGAATCTGCAGGTTGCTTTTTAATTATTTGCACTGTTGGATAATATTTTTAGTGGAATTAAATTTCTACCTTTTTAATGAAATTCTCTCTCTCAAAGGCATTTATTTTACTGGGCTCGAATTTTACTCTGGAACTTACTAATGTAAGCCTGGTTAGGGGAAGTGCCAAGGATGTGCCTAAAATATTAGGAATAGCAAAGTCTGCTGTGCTGCTTATTCCTGAGGAAGCTGCCAATTCACAGGTCAGTAGCCTGGTTGTGATGTCATGTTCCTACCACAGAAGAAAGGTACACTTCACTGCAGAAGATACCTGTTCTAAGAAGTCAGTGAAGTTTTCATTGTAATGAATATGATGGTAGAGATCCTTCCTGTTATTACTTGCACTGTATGTTTTTCTTTTCTCTGATAAAAATTCTTATAGAAACATTTTAATACAATTGGAAAAGGCCTCTTCATATGTAAAATGAAAGTAGTGTAAGTATTTACATGAAAGTAGTGTAAGTATTTACATGAAAGGGGACTTAAAGGAAAATAAGTAAATCTGGACAATGCTTCCATAAGTACTGCAACCCCAGAGTAGAAAATAGCATGAATTCAGTATTATGCGCAAAAAGACATGGAATATATGTTGGGTGTTAATGCACATGTCCGTAAATTTGGTAATCATTGAGCGATGAATTTTCCATTTATCTATTTCATATGAGAATGAGAAAAGATAATTTTCCTACTTTGATACGGTATATATGTTACCATTACATTTTATTTATGTCAGGCAAAGGCATGATGAGGTTTTAACTCTTAAATTTTATTGAAGTTTTTATTTAATGTTTTTAATTATCTTTAAGAATTATTGTAGTTTTTAATTTACAATGAAACTTAAGTCAAATAGTCTTTCTGAATACACTGTTTTCAGAAAGACTATTGTATACCATATACTACTATATATCCATTTATCATTGGTTTTTGAATATGCAAATTATCTTCACTCCTATTTGCTGGTCAGAGAAAAAGAAAAGTAGATCACAGTAGCAGGAATAATTTTGTGTACAGTGTCATGTGGTAGCAACTTGCTTTTCACTGGATATATAATTAATAACTTATTTTAGACCTAATTATATGTATATATCTATATATGTGGAGAAAGAGTAGTACAGTTAATACCTGTGAGCCCTGAGGGCAGGCTTGATTTATTTTTCTGCTAAACAAGAGACACAGATTGTATTCACTGTTTCCAGTACTGAAATGTCACTCATTCATGGTCCTTTTCCCTGCAATCTAATTGCCTGAAATCTAAAATTTGCAAGTATTATTAAAGAGTTCATATGAGCTCTTTCAAAAGAGCATATTTATATGTCCGTAGATAAATGCACATACATTTATGTATATGCGTCCATCCTTATTGTAAGATGCCCATTTTACAAAAGTTACTATGCTTTCACATATGTTATTGTCCATTTTTTATTCCATTTTCTGATAAAATCTACTATGTTTTCACAGGTTGGCTTTGAATCTGTGATATTACGACTTACAAACATTGTAGCAGGGACAGGCCATGCTGTCATAACCAGAAGAGGAGTTTATGGCACTGTTATAGTTAGCTGGACTTCAGGATGTCCACCAGACCTGGTCACTGACTCTGTTAAACTAGGCAATATTACTCCTCCATTTGGTGAGTAATTGCTGAAACAAGTTAAATACAGCTACAAGGACAACAGCTATGACAATTGCCTAAGTGATGATACCACTTTTTAGTTATTTGTACCTCTGCATGTTTCCATTATTAATGAAGAGTCATTAGAATGAAATCGTGTGATCCAATTTTTATCTGTAAGGGACATATTTACTTTATGAGAAAAAAACAACTTTTCTTTATAGACACAATGCTATGCCCCTGAAGGACAGTTTTCTATAGGAAAGACCCTTATCATGAAGATTTCTTTACCTCAGTGAAATCGAATTGTGACTAAACTTCCTATGTCAGTGTGTTTCCAGGTAAAAATAGAATTCCTGTTTAGTGATTTTGACTGTCTCAATCATTCTCCTTTCAGGTACTGTTGTATTTTCCTCTGGGGAGGAAAGTAAAGTGATTTCATTTCAGGCTACTCCAAGCCTAAATAAATCTGAGATATTTGCCATCACTTTAACAGCAGTGCACAGCAATGTGTCTGGTGGGGCTCGCCTGAGGTAAAGATATTATTTACACTTTTGAGTTGCACTGATGCTGTAAGAATTATGACATGTATGGGGGCACATATCTCATAAAAATCCCTATTAAATTATAGGTAGTTAGCAAATTGGAATTCCTTCTTTGATAATTTCTATGTCTTGTCTCACATGGAAAAAAATGTCAGTACTGAAGATCTGATCTGTCTGAAACTGAGGCTTTTCTTCAATTCCTGTCTGTTTCCTGGCATTGGGATCTGAGGTACCTAGAACGTGTCTAGAACAATGGATACAGTTAGGTTGAAGAACGAAGATCAACAGTTTTAACCAGAAAGCTGAAGAATAAAATAAACTGTCAATTTTCAGTGTCCCTAAATATCTATATTTAGAAGATCTTAGATGACAACCATTATTTAAAAGAAATCAAATGAAATAAGAAATGCTCTGAAAATGACTAATTTATATTAACCCCCTTTTTATTCTGAAAAATTAAAACATTACAATCAATGTAGTTTTTTGGCTCACTTAAATTGTTATCTGTTCTTCAAACTATTTTGACTCTTCTTTATTGAAGATGAAAATGTATAAAAAATGGGCATGGAATGACACTGTGGCACTGTAGGGAGAAAAGTATTCACCATATTAAAATTGAACTGGCAAATCTGAAGGAAGTCAGGAGTGAATCAGATCCCTAAATTCCTCAAACAGACTCTTTCTCCTGTGTTTGTCCCTCCTATGAACTTGAGTCCTCAAGCACATACTTACTGTGCAAGTCAAATACCTTGAGTGTATGAGAATAACTTTTCCTAGAAAACTTAAGACTGCATCCCGTATCAATTACTTTGAAGGTTTTTTGGCTTCCTAAGTGGTGGAAGGGTCTCATCTCTTAGCCAAATCCACTTACTGTAATCGTGCCTTTTGGTAGCCTCTGGCATTGAATAATGGTTAAGTTCTAGAGATAAAGGGATGACACAAGATTCAGCAGAGTCAGTCTAATATTTTGTAATAAGAAGGGAATATATTTAATATGAACAGAGTAAACCTTAAATTGCATTGATAACAAGACTCAGATCTGAAAAAAAAAAAAGTATTTTGGGTAATATTGTAAAGAGGCAGTATTTCAAAGCCGCACTGTATATTTTAAAATAACTTCCTGTCCTTCTCTAGCTTCCTGGCTAAAACTGTAAATCTGCTAGCATCTGTCTACTTCACAGCTTGCCCTTGGTACAGGAGGTTTGTTCAGTGTTTAAAACTGGTATTACTTGTAGTGGCTATATTATATTCCTGTATTATGTTCACAGTAGGAAGATCTATTTTCCTTTGCCTCTCCATTTTGTCGGGAAGACCATATTTTATGTATCCCATCCCATTTACTGAGTATCCCATCCTGACTTAGGATGCATTAAGCATGAGGAGGGCTGCTCTAACACTACAAAAGCATTTTTTAGAGAACTTCTTTATGTCTTGCTTTGTATGATTTCTATTTCTTCTCTCTAACATTGCACATTTTTTAATCTGCTTTCTTACAGCCATCATTGATTGCTCGCTGAAAATTATTATGCTTGACTGTTCTGCTTTTTATTACTTGTATTTCTCTCTCAATATGATATTGTTTCTGTTTCAGATCAGGATTTACGATAGCTAAAATTGAGCCAATGGGGATCTTCCAGTTTGATCTTAACTCAAGATCAGTTTCAGTTGAAGAAGATGTTCAGGTAGTCAGACTATATGTCCAAAGATTGTTTGGTTTTCAAAATAATCTTACTAAACTGACATATCAGACCATTCCCGGAAGTGCCAAACCACTAGAAGACTTTATACCCATCTACAATGGAGAGCTTATGTTTTTACATTTTCAGACAAATGCGGTGATAGAAATATCAATAATTGATGACACTGTGTCTGAAATACAAGAATTTTTTTTTGTAAACTTGACTTCTGTGGAAATTCTGGATGTTCAACCTGCAAACCTTGACTGGAGTCCCCGTTTGAATCTAGCTTTCAGTGTTGCAACAGTTAATATCCTGGCTAATGATATTCATCATGGAATACTAAGTCTGGGGCCAGAGTTTATTTATGTTGAAGAAGATACAAACAACAATATCTCCAACACAGCAGTGCTTCAGATCAGAAGGACCAAGGGATTTACTGGTGATATTAAAATTACTGTTAAAACCTTTGGGGGAGTGAGTGCGCAGAGTGCAGTAGATTTGTATCCTTTTGGAAATGTTTATGGAAAATCAAACTTCACATGGGCAATGGAAGGAGAAGATTTTGAAGAACAGACAATCTCTCTGACTTTGCTGGATGGAGAAACTGAAAGCCAGGTGTCCATAAAAATTTTTGATGATGATGAGCCTGAAGGACAGGAATCATTTTATGTTTTCCTCTCAAATCCTGAATATGGAGCTCAGATTGTGGAAGGAAAGGATGAACATGGATTTGCTGCTTTTGCAATAGTAATTATTGCAGGTAATATTATTTCCTCCAGGAAATGAGTAAATATATTTGAATTAAATAACAGTAAATAACTACATGTTCTCATAGCAATTTTCATGTAAAATTGGAATTCTATATGATAATAAGCAGGGTATTCTATTCCTAAATCTAACGTTTTCCAGATGAGAGGAAGCATCTAATGCACAAAGCCCCCTTAGCATCCCTTAGCAGTGTAACTCAAAATACATCTATAGGTGCTGCTTATCTCTGTTCTTGTCCTTTCTGAAGGGAGAAGACTGAGTGAAACACGTGGTGGGTCAGAGACAGTGATGACCACACACCTGATTTCATGTGGCAACAGAGAGCATTTAATGGTTCAACCCCTCTTTATAAATGGGGTATTGCTGGATAGCTCATTAGTCTGATCTTTTAACATGGCCCAGGTCCCAGACAAGTGAGATGTCTGCAGCTTAGGATGGAACGTAATCGGTTGAGGTTCCTGTCTGTCAACCCAGGGGCCAGTTTATGAAACTGGCTGGTTTCTTATTTATATCTGAATTAATTGCCCAGTACAAGCCAGCTTGTACTATGGGATACTGTGACCTCTCCTCCTTCCTTTTTTTATTAAAAATTGCAACCTGCTCTCTGTCACCCTGTCACAAGGGCCCTTTGCAAACTGGGTGACAGAAGGTAGGATGGGGTTAATTTGCATGAGGCCACGTATCACTGAAACTTCAGCCTTCATGTCTAGGAGCTGTTCAGCTAGAACTACTAATATTCTTTCAGGCTAACATATCACAGGCTATTTTCTTTGAAGTTACAACTTATCTCTAAAAACAAGAAACTATTTAACTGGTAAACCATTTAATCCTTAGAACTGTTAGAGAAAAACCCAACTACTAGAAAAACAATCTGTAAACAGAAAAAACAGTTTGTAAACAGGAAAAGATTATTTGCAAATGAATGAAATCCTTATATGAACTGTCACTTCAAGAGTCCCATATTTCCATGAGGTAGGTGATCAGTTATTACATGGTTACACAGCTCTGTGATGTCTGTTGAGAGGTCATCAGGAGGATGTTGCCTGTGATTCCAAGCAGAACATAGTGCAGGCTTGATAAATTTGGCAGGTATCCAATAGGTCCCATGATCTGTTGAAATGCTCTCATGTCTCTGTCCCTAGGTAATAAGATCTCAAGGACCACCCCCCCTGCCATGTATTGGTAAGGAGGTCTCTCACCATTTCCTTGGGTTTGGGCAGCTAAACATCACAGGATGATGGTAGCGATAAGAAGTAATTTAAGTTAACTAGGTTTTGGCCTTTTCTAATACTGATATATGCTTGATTGAAAGACATGAGATAGCACCCAGGACTTAAAGGGGGGTATACATTCATCCCAACCTTCTTCCCCTTTTCTTTAATAACTAAAATAGGAACAAAACATGGACTATTGAACAATATTAATAAGGTGAGACTTAGAACTGCATATATGTTTTACTATAGGTTTAGCTTTTGCAAAGTTTGCACAGAATCATCTATATTTGATTGTATATTTTTCCTTTACCAGCCAGGTTAAGGGCTTGAGCAGGGCCAAGAATTTGGTTGGGAAAGGTTTTCTCTAATTATATTTTAGAAAACAAGCCTGTATTAGTATCCACTGCAAAAATTCTTTAACATGAACAACTTATGAATAATTAAAGAAATATAGGCATTTTAATTTTTGTCAGTTATTATGGTAACTGTGCAAACAATATACTTTTCTTCCTTTTGTTAGGAGTTAGAAATTTGTTATTGACTTCAATAGGTGAGTTTTAGCTTTTAAAATTATGACAGGTGGCAAATTTTCAGTTTGAAAACTTTGCAACTGAAATTGGTTTATGACATTATTAAGTCAGTATTTTTGTGTTTGCTTTAATGAATCTAGAATGTTAGAATGAACAAATTATTTGAGTTTTTCAGGTTGATCTAGCTTGTATGCTGCTTGTATTGTGTATATAATTAATATGAATAAACTTTGTATTATAAATTCTAGGATATATTTAATAAACAGTAGTCCATATTTGAAACATAGATAGACATAATGCCTTCCTAATAACTGTAACAGAATTGGTTAACAGAGACCTATTAATTTTGGTTTCAGCATATGGAAACAATAATAACAAATATTGTACTATGAATTCTAGAACATATTTAGCAAATAGCTCTGCATATTTGTAACCTTTGCGAGAAATCTTTATTACAACTGCAATAGAATTGGTCAACATAGTTACATTATATAAGTCAGTTTTAACCTTAGCACATGTAAATATATAGTCCTCCCTTTTGGGGAAGGGGCTATCAAACTAGCCTGATCTTCTCCTTCATTTAATATCAGTATGTAAGAGTCTGTAGAGTATAAGAACCTTAGTAGAGTTAAAGCAGTAGCAGGCGGGGTGGCTGTGGGGCTCTGCTGAGTTATGTTGGCAAGAACTCAGCACTGCTTTGCCCCGGCCCCCCACGTGCAGCTGGGCCACTCGCTCTCTGGAGGAGGCGGCCCTGGTGCGTGTGTGGCAGTGGGGTGTGCCAACATGGTGGCATAGGGCGCAGCTGGAGAGGACACTACGTGGTCTGGCCCTACGCAGTGGGGCAGCATTGTGTGTCCCCCCAAGGCAGTGGCATAGTCCATCCCTGCGCAGCAACTGGGTCTAGGCAGTGAGAGGGTGGCTCTGGGGAGCATATGACGCTGTGGGATGGTCCCAGGATCCTCAGCTGTTACGATGGTGAGGCTCGACCCAGGACAGCAGTCTCATGCAGTTGTGTGGGTGCCTGGCACCGCACAAAAGGCCTGTGGTGTGGCCACAGGGCAGCTCAGCCCAGTTCAACAGTTCTGTGTAGGCACGGAGCATCCCAGCACTGCCAGATCTGCACAGTTCGCCGGGGCCGTAGCAGACTCCATTACTCCATGTGGCTCGATTGTGTAATCTGTCTTGCCACCTCCCTGGGCATTGTTGGCAGCCATAGCACGGGCAGTCCCCAGATTCTCACCATTTGCCAGGATTCCCCCACTCCCCGGGGCAGGGACAACAGTTGTGGCAACTGGCCACAACTTCGCAGTGGCCAGTTGCGGTCCCACTGCAGCAGGACACGTTCTCGCAAAGGCTGGGGCCATGTGAAGCCGGCGCAGCAGGGCACACAGAGGTGGCTGCACTGTCGCCCAGCGCAGTTTGGCCATGCGGCATCTCCCTCCCACCTTGCCTTGTGGGGGAACACCCCACCAGCAGCGCGTCCCGGAGTGGGATGGCCCCGTGGCTCTGCACAAAGGCAGAACACCCGGTCAGCGTATTGTCCCTGTCTGGGGCATCTTTTCAGCTCCCTATGGTGGTTTCATGGTGGTCTGTGTCCGCTTTGCCCGTCCTCCTTCCCGCTCATTATTTAATTGTTCTAATAAGTCCAGGGTGATCCTCCATGGCCTTTTAACATCCATGGCTGTGTCATCACCAATGGAGGCTGCTGCAAGTATATTTCGTCCAGCCTGCTCCCAATTTGATAAGCCTAATGAGGTCCCTTCAGACACATCCAATTCATGGCTTTCGCACCATGTGAGCAGGGCTAGCAGAGCCTGCTTGTCATTACTAATCCCTCTTTTTATGAGAAAGAAAGTCCATACCTTCAGAATGGGGTCTTCTGGTACAGAAGTTCAGGCACCCATAGTCCCAGTTGTGATTCCAATCCACAAAAATGGTGTTTGAAACCATGCAGCACACTCTGCTATCTACCACTGAGATCTTGTAGCAATTTTCCATTGAGTGTGGTAATTCCACCGCTATACTGCTGTCTCTCCAGCTTTCTCCAGCTATCATGCCATTTGGATTGCTAGCCTTTACTGGCTTTCTCTGGCTATTACGCCATTTGGATTAGTGGCATTTACCAGCTTTCTCCAGCTATTACACCATTCAATCTCCCCTGCTCCTTGTGCAGAAAATGCCTGATTTGCATCATGTCGTGGGCACCACATGTAACATGTGTGTGGTGGGTCAGAGACAGGATGATCACACACCTGATTTCATGTGGCAACAGAGTGTTTATTGGTTCAGCTCCTCTTTATAAAGGGGGTATATCTGGATACTCATTGGTCTGATCTTTTAACATGGCCCAGGTCTCGGACAAGTGAGATGTCTGCAGCTTAGAATGGAATGTAATTGATTGAGATTCCTGTCTGTCAGTCCAAGGGTCAATTTATGGAACCAGCTGGGTTTCTTAATTATATCTGAATTAATTGCCCAGTACAAGCCAGCTTGTACTGTGATATACTGTGACAGCTGAGCATAACTGTTTCTTTAAAGATGGAGTAGCATTGCAGGCTCATTTGGTGTTTTGCTATTTTCCTTATTCCTGGGATGTGAGATTCCCATCTCAGTAGATGTGTGACTTCCAAATTCAAAGAATAAGTGGGATACTTTATGCTACAGACTTGTGACTATGAAAAGAGTCATCAAGTAACTTATGGTATGAAAATAGAAGTGTCCAAGAAGATCCTGTTATAGAACTGCTGGGCTTCCATTGTTATTTCACAGTATTGTAAAAATGATTTCTCACAGTACTCCAGTGCTGCATTCAGACCAAAATATTTTCTAAAACTGTAAATACTGACCACTTATTGACAGTTTATGGCACAAAAAGATCACTGCCTTTTTTTCCTTTTTTTGCTTGGTTTGTTTCTAAAGACCAGATGATTTGTATTGTGCCACTTCAGGTACTTGCTTTCTCAGGATCCAGAATATTTTAAGCTTCTTTTACTTTTTCTTTTACCTGTTTTTTTCTTCTCCTTTTCCTAACTTTCTCTATGAAATATGATTTTGAAAAAGAAAATGTCATGGGACATTTGAATACAGGAAGACATAGTTCCTACTGAGACCATAAGATTACCTAAAAGAGGAGAGACATAAAAATTTACTGACCCATTATTTAAATAATACATTATGGCAGCAGTGCTTGATGGGAGACAGTGGGCATACGTTGAAATGAGATTTCATTTGAGCCTGGGCATTTTTTTCTATTGCGTACAGAGAGCCAGTGGCACGGGTTGCCTGGGGAGGTTGCATGGGCTTTCTTAGTCCCTGGAATTTTTTCAAGCCCCAGACCTCTGAGACATATGGTCTGGTTTCAGAAATAATTAAGGTTTGAGAAGGGTGTTGTACTAGAGACTTAAAGGGCCCTTTTAACCTGAATTATGTTGGCATTCTGTCAGGTGTATTTCATATACCTTGTATTTTTAATTTAAGTCTTTCTCTTTTACAATGGATGGAGTTTGTACAAAGTTTGTACAAAGTTTGTACAAATTCTAGGTTAACTCAGTTTAGTCTAATCAAGAAAATAAGGTCCAGCATTACTGGAGTGTTGTGTATTTAGATAGTCTTAAGAAATCAGTGTGGGTATTGAGAACTAAGATTAAACTGTATTGCTGGATGAGTGTAGGAAGCAATCAAGATCATATACAAAACTAGATCATATTAAACAAGTTATCTTTATGTGAATTATCTGTAAAATTTACCATGGAAGTAACCAGTGCCCTGGGTATTTATGTTAACGGTCACGTTGCTCCACCCACACCTGTGAGGATAGGCAATGACTGGAACAGGTCAGCATGGAAGAAAAGTGGGTGACAGGTCTTAGGTGGAAAATCCGAGGGTCCTTTATTCTTCTGCCGCAGTAAGAGGAGTGCTCCCAAATACAGCCAAACACTTAAGACCTGGAATAAGGGGTGATCCCTATTTATATACACTAACATGGAACATTCTAGCAACATTATAACCAATCATAACCAGGCAACATTACCCATATTAGCATGGTAACTTTCATGATCCTGTTCAAACAAACTTAATCTCTCCCTAACTTGAAACAATGTCCCTGAATTTAGGGTGTAGCTTTCCATGGTGTCAGGTTGATCCTGGCTATGGTTGGCTAGCTGGCCAGCGCAGGCCACTGGACCTCCACATTTAACTGCAGAAGTATGTGTATAGACATGTGTTATAATTTGTATTGAATACCACAGCTTGTATTGAATACCACAGAAGTGTGGTATTCAATACAAGCTGTGGTATTCAATATGCTCTAGAGTTATACCTACAGTACAAAGTTCCATGAAGTTGGAACATGAGACAATGTATTAAGGAGAGTGGTTAAATATTTGTTCATGCACATAAGCAAACACACAATTTCTGTTCATCTTATTATATGTATTGACTTTTAGTAAGTACTAAGTGGAAGTAGATTGCTGTTTCAATTCTAGAGTAAAGCCATCACTACCTGCCAGGAGAAATCCTTTAGAAGCAAGATTTGATCGAGCACTGTGAAGACATTAGTTTCCCATCATTAACGCTGGGAATTTTTATCTTCCAATGCTGTTTTTCTGAAGTTACTTGCATTCCCCTCAGAAAAATGTAGCGTTTTGCAGCCCACGAGTTCTACATGTAGAATAAAGATGCAAGAGACAAGCTGATGTAATAATCTATGAAAATTGAGGGGTTCAACCACATCATGGATAGGATGAATAAGAAAACTTAAGTTACATCACTGGAAGCCCATCTTTATCACATTACCTACTTTATTTTTTGAGGACCATTTCTGTTCTGACACAATGTTTTAAGATTTATGATAAACATAGCTGGAGCGAGTATCTCATAAGGGCATTATAAGCAAGGCTTTTGAGATTGTTCTGGAGATTGCTGTAACACTTAGTCTCTTGAAGTCAAAGGACACAGAACTGTCAGTTTGTTGAATGCTGCTGAAAATACAAGCTTACATGCAAAAATGGTGCCAGGACTCTCGTAAGGAATTTACTTCCAAAAACAGTTGTTTTTATTCTAGTGATTAAAATAAAATTTAGAAACCTAAATTCTAAATTTAAAAATCTAGAGTGTAAATTAAGAATAGAAATATTAAGAGAATTGAGGTGTCCTGAAATAGTACTTTACAGCATGCTTTTGATACATGACTGGAGTTTTAACAGTTGTGCATATTAAAAGTATAATTTACTCTCAGCTTAACTTTCTGGCTTTTTTACTTTCATGGACTATTTCTTACACAGGAAGTGATCTCCAGAATGGCATTTTGGGATTCATTCCAGAAGTACAAAGTGGCCTGATACTTGATGAAGACTCAGAAAACAGAGAGGTGGTGCTGACTGTCGCACGGCAACCAAACAGGTGCAGGCAACAGTGGATTCCAGTGCTCTTCCTACACTCCGTAATATATTGTCTTGAATCACAGGAGATACTGTTAGTGGAAGAGGTTTTCATCACAGAGTTTCATAATAAGTGTTTCCCTTTCAGCTCCTTTAATAGCTTCACAGATTTTGGCAATAGGGCATTTAAGTTGTGACTATAATTATGTCTGTCACTTTATTGGTATAAAGCAGAAACAGGAAAAAACTCAAATTCTTACCATTTTATACCGTGAGTCAGCAAATGTGAAGGTTTTGCTTAAGGTAATGTATTTGCACTGCTAAAGGTGTAACTCCAATTCTCACCTCTCTGTATAATGTAAGTAGCTATGAATACTACAAAGAGCAATTAAGAAGTTATGTGTCAGTATGCTTATGTCTTCACTTTTTTCCTAATTAGCACACACATATATATATATTGTACATTTGTGTGTACTTTAAATAAATATGCTCAAGTACGGTAAGTTCCTTATACTTGCAGGAAAAACTCAGTCTACCTGGCTTTCCAGGCCAATGGTTACTATAGTATTAATGAAAGTACTTGGGGACATCCTTGCTTTCCAAGTGTCTCTTATTCAGATGATTGCATGTTATCTGAAACAAAAATTAAGAAGAAGCTGGGTTCCCATAATTGCTTTATTTTCTTCTTCTGTTACTTTTTTTTATAATCTAAGTGGATATTAGAGGCTGAAATTTAAATAAAAAGAGGTATTTTTTTTCATTGTAAAGCAATTGATTCCATAATGATAAGTTTTGAATAATATAAAACGTATTTTATATCTATGGTTTATGTTTCCTAAATCTGTTGTGCTCTCCTTCAGTACATGCATACTCTTCTCTTTTGCTTATAGGGCTTTTGAAGATGTGACAATCTTCTGGCGTGTGACCTTTAATAAAACAGCTGTTGTGCTTCTGAAGGATGGCGTGAACTTGGAGAATGAACTTGTATCTGTGCTGGGAGCCACGACCTGTGTGACAGGTCAAACAATGTGCAACATCTCTATTGAAATAAAACCTGATCATGTAAGTAATTATTACTCTTCATGTACAGCATTGAATTGCAATTTGTCAAGATGAAAAAACTCCTCTGATCCAGAGGAACTAATACTTTGAAGATAGCAACTTGATATCTGCTTGACTTCTCTGGAACATGTCTATTTATAGACTTCTACTGACTCCATTGTGACTGGTAAATATTTGGGAAGGAGATAAGTATTTAGTTTGAAGAGTAAAGTACAGTTCTTAGGTTTTTAAAAAACAGTAAGGAAAAATAATGCAGTTGTTTTAATGATATGTTTGATCATATAATCTCATCCTTCACACAGTAAGATTTTCATCTACCAAAGCATTTCTTAAGGTGGTTGGTGGAAAACATTCTGTAAGTAATATCTCATTGCACAAAAAAATCTTTGAGTCTTACTTTTGTGTAATTTTATATTCCTAAATCTAGCACAGTGATCTCTGAAAACTCATAAAAAGTGGAAAAGTGGCTAAGAATTTCTGAGTGTCTAAAAATCTTATCTCTGTTCACATCTGCCTTTTGAATAGTGAAGTTCAATTTAGGAGCCATCATCCACTAAATTGCATTTGTCTAAGTCTGACAGCCTTGTGAAACTCAGCTGGCACTCTAAAATACAGACATGATTGTATTAACACAAAACACAGTATTCAGTCATTTTTATGAGAAAAGAGAAGGAAAAAATATTTTAGTGTGAATACCTAGGCGTTACAGTAAGCCCTTAAGAAAGGAAAGAATAATGTTTGCCATTATTTTAAAGTTGGAGAGTTTTAAATTTTTGTAAGAAATTATCCTAGCACCCAGGTGTAAGAGCCATAATGAGGGATGTGGGACTCCAGGCAGCTCTTCATAATGCAGTTTATTACATCCAATACATTATAGTAGTCCTGGGTCATGGGCGACAGAGCCTGTGCCGACAGCTGTCAGCTCCAGCTGCAGACAAGCCTGAAGACCCTTTAGTTTTGGTTACAATGCATTATATGCTTTTCTTTGCTGAGCATCTTGATACAGAAGAACCAATCTATACCTTAATTTTTACCTATAGCATATCATAACTACTATAATTACCATATTCATGTTACTATTCTCCAATCACTAAAAGTTAGTACATTACAGTTTAAGCTAGAAGGTGTTTTTCAGTTTTCTTGCAGTGGAAAATTCTGAGACCTTTTTTCTACTTGCAACATTGGCAGACTTGTTTGCCTGTGCTATCTTTCTGCTTGGTAAAAATATCTTCTTGTTTGAGGTGGGTTTATCCTTTGCTCTGAGCCATAAAAACCCCTTCTAACTAACATACCCTTTGCCTTCTTGATTATCCAGTAAGACTGGCTAAGCAATTCTTTTCTTCTATATCAAAGCTTACTTTCATTTCTATTCCTTCTTCAGATTCTACATTCAAAAATCTTTCTGCCAAGCATACATATATGTGAGACTTTCTTGTCAAGAATGTAGCAAAGCTAGTAGCAAAGCTGAGGTCTGGGCAGTGGAAAATCAGTAGATGGGGAGATTTCCATGTTTTCTTCTGACTCAGTTCTAGAAAATATTGCAACATGCTATATGTGGGAAATAGGGATTTCCTATTTAGGAGATAGGATGCATTCCCTTATTTCACTAAGACAGCCATTTTCATTCTCCATCTTCAGATGTTATTTTTACATCACAGAGCCAATGAATAGGTGTATAGGGCACAGACTGCCCTGCTGGGTAAACTGAGATTATGAACCTCTTTAGATCAAAGAAGTGATATCAGTATTTAATTACATCAGAGGACAAGCTGCAGAGAGGTTGTGCCACATGAAGCACAAGCCTGTGCCATCCCAGCAAGTGCTACTAGAAGGTTAAAGCTCCCCATTCATTCCAGTATAATTGTGCTTGTCATTAGTCAAGAACATTTCATTTAGAGAACCACTTAACAATTTAATTGAAAACATTTACTATTTATCTCTCCAAATATTTCCTAATTCTTCTTATGGTTCTTCTTTCATAAGTTAGCTTGTAAATCAGTAGTAAATGTATTAAAAATGATGATATAGCAAATACATTAAATAAGTGCTTTACATTTTTGTAGGATACATTCTAGCTTTCGTAAGTTTTACTTCCTCAGCAGTACTGAGTTTATTAGCTAAAAATCCTAGAATTAAAGTAAGATTTCAAAGACTTCAGAGTTGAAACACAAAGCTTTTTTGTGTAGTGGGTTGACCCTGGCTGGATGCCAGGCACCCACTAAAGCCTCTCTGTCACTCCCTTTGCAGCTGGGCAGGGAGAGAAAATATAATAATGCATTTATGAGTTGAGACAAGGACCAGGAGAGATCACTCACCAAACACCATCATGGGCAAAATAGGCTCAAATTAGAGATACTAAATGAATTTTTTGCTAACAATACCAGAGCAGGATAATCAGAAGTAAACTGAAACCATAAAACACCTTCCTTCCTCCCGTCCCTCCTTCCAGTTCTACCTCCTCCCCTCCATCAGCAAATGGAGTTGCAAATGGGGGTTATGTTCATTTCATCACACGTTGTTCCTGCTGCTGCTCAGGAAGAGGAGTCTTTCCCCTGCTTCACCATGAGGTCTCTCCAATGGGAAGCTTCTCCAACATAAGTCCATACCACAGGCAGCACTTCTCCATAAACTGCTGGAGTGTGGTCATCCTTCCATTGGGGGCAGTCTTTCAAGGGCAGGCTGCTCCAGTGTGGATCCTCCACATGGCCAGAAGCCCTACCAGGAAGCCTGCTCCAGTGTGGGCTCCTTTCTCCATGGGTCTGCAGGTCCCTGCCAAGAACCTGCTCAAGTGTGGACCACCCATGGGGTCATAACCTCCTCTCAGGCATTCCCCTGCTCCAGTACTGGGCTCCTCCATGGGCTGCAGGTGGATCTTTGCATGCTCATGGATGTCTGTAGGCTGCAGGGGTCCAGCTGCTTCACCATGGACTGCAGGGGAATCCCACCTGAAGAACTTTCTCTCCCTCCTTCTCCCCCACACAGACCTTGGTATCTGCAGTGTTGGTCCTCTTATGTGTTGTCACCCTGCTCTATTTTGGCCACAATCATATCTGCAAAGAACAGGTTTCTTACTTCTTAAATATGTTGTCATAGGGGTGTTCTGATTGGCTCAGCTACAGCCAGTGACACGCCCATCTTGGAGCTGTCTGTCATTGGCTCCGCCAGACAGAACTTGTGGCAGCTGGGAAGAACTTCTGGTAACATCTTTCCAATTATTTTTGGAAATTTAGAATGGAATTTTTGGAATTTTAAAATTTGGATGCCTATTTTTAATGTTACATTTGTGCTGTAGGTATAAAATAAAAGACGAGGCAGAACACCATATTGTAAAGTTAGCAGAACATCATATTGTAAAGTTAACACTGCTACCTTATTTTCAACAAGGAAACAAAGTTCCACAGCCTATATTTTCAGAGTGAATTATTTCTCTCTATGTGAAACATCACAAAAGTCTATCAAATAGTATTGTTTAAGCTCTGAGATTTTAAATAAATTAAGTGTGCAAATCTACTGAGTTTTTAATTTCTTGTAAAAACATGCATGGGCATACTAGTGTCTAAATGCTTAAGTTGTATATAAAATGTTTTTCAGAACTTTAACTGAGACCAGTACTTGAATACAGGAAAGTTATTATACAAATTAAATGCATTTTCAAAATTGCATACTTAATTCTGTGCAGTATTTCCAAAAGATAGTAGGATATGTCTTTTTGTAAGGTAAAAAGAAAATGAAAGAGCAAATTCTTCATAAATTGTACATCTATGTAAATCTATAATCTGGAATATGGCACTCTTGGAGGATACTGTCATTTATGTCAAATTTACAGCCACTATACCTGCACTATTTAAATATCTACTTTAATGCAGCAAGTTCTGTGTGAAAATCTGGGATTTAATAATTGTGCCTGACAGAGTGATGTTCATTGCAGTATTGTTTTTATGATATATTTTATTGTATTTATTGCACATTTCAGGAAGCGTGCTTGTGTAGTGTTATTAAAGTGATCCACTGTGTGTACAATGTAATATATAAACACTTATTCAAAGCTGAAAGTTATTAGTAGGTCTTATAATGACATGAAAATTATCATTCACTTACAGGTTCCAGAATTTGAAACTTATATTTTTGTTGAGCTGTATGCTGTAAGCACAGGAGCTGCTTTGAACAACAGTGCCAGATTTGCTTTTATAACTGTCCTGGAAAGTGATGCTCCTCATGGTTTAGTGTATTTTGCTCTCGGATCTCGATTTGCTGTTGCTTATAAGAAGACAGCTTTAATCAGTCTGCAAGTTCTTAGAGATTCTAGTACATCAGTAACCACAATGGTTACCTACAGTATGCAGGTAAGACTTATTATTATTTAATTTATTTTTATGTCTTTTTCTGATGTTTAGGAAAGCACAGACTTCCAGCTCTTCAGGGAGATAATGAGAGGGTTCCCCTGGGAGACTGCCCTCAGGGACAAAGGAGTGGAACAGAGCTGACAGATCCTTAAGAAAGTCTTCCATAGAGCACAGGAGCTAGCTAGCAATCCCCAGGAGCAAGAAATCAGGCAATGAAGGCAGGAGACTGGCATTGCTGAGTCAGAACCTGCTGGTCAAACTAGAAAGAAACAAATGCACAAGCAGTTGAAGCAAGGACAGGTGAGCTGGAAAGAGACTAGAGATAGACTGTGAATGTGTAAGGAAGACCAAGGTGAAGCTGGAAGTGAACCTGGCAAGGGATACAAAAAATAACAGGGAGGGCTTGTTAACCAGAAAGGTATGTTAACTAGAAAGAGAAGGTCAAAGAAGGTATTTCCCCCTGATAAACAATGCTGGGAAACTGGTAGCAACAGATTAACAAAGGCTGATGGACTCAACATTTTTTTGCCAGTCTTCTCTGGCAACCTTTTTTCCTATATCTTTCAAGTGGGTGGACAGCAGGATGGGCCATGGGAGAGCAAGTCCCTCCCACAGTATGGGAAAATGGGTCAGGTTTGGGCCAGGACCACATGAGGAAATTGAATGTTCACAGTTCTGTGGGACCCAAAGAGATGCATCCCAGAGTCCTGAGGGAATTGATTGATGTTGTTGCCAATACAGTATCCCTTGCTACTTGGAAAGTCTTGACAATCAGGTGAAATCCCTGGTGACTGGAAAAGGGGTATTACTATATCCATCTTTAAAAAGGGAAGAGTAGAAAGCAGGACCCTGGGAACTGTCAACTTGTTGGCCTCCCCTTTGTGCCTGGGAAGATCATGCAACAGATCCTCCCAGGAGCTCTGCTAAGGCATGTGGAGGACAGGGAGGATCTTGGAGAGAGCCAGCACAGCTTCACCAAGGGAAAATCTGTTTGACCAACCTAGTGGGCTTCTCTGATGGGATGACTACATCAGAGTACAAGGGAAGGGTTACAGATGTCATTTCTCTGAGCTTCCATAAAGCCTTTGACACATAACTAACAAGAACATACTCTCTAAATTGGAGAGAGATGGATTTTATGTTGCATTTGAATGGACTGTTATTTGATGGATAACAAAGTGGTTGGATGGTCACATCCAGAGGGCGGGAGTCAATGCCTCAGACTGTCAGTGACGAGTGGTGTCCCTCAGGGACCTGTACTGGGACCAGTGTTATTTACTGCCTTCATTAATGGCATAGACAAAGGGATCGGGTGCACCCTTAGGAAATTTGCAGAAGACACCCAGCTGAGGGGTGTGGTTAACACTCCTGAAGGATAGGATGCCATCCAGAGGCACCAGGACAGGCTCAAGAAGTGGCCCTTGGGAATCTCATGAGGTTTAACAAGATCAAGTGCAAAGTGCTGCACCTGGGTCAGAGCAACCCCCAGTACGGGCTGGGGGATGAACAGATCGAGAGCTGCCCTGCTCCGAAGGACATGGTGAGGGGCTGGACATGAGCCAGCCATGGGCACTTGCAGCCCAGAAAGCCAAATGCATCCTGGGCTACATCCAAATCCCTGTGGGCAGTTTTGGAGGGAGGAGATTCTGCCCCTCTGCCCCACTCTGGTGAGACCCCACCTGCAGAGCTGCCTCCAGCTCTGGGGTCCTCAGCACAGGAAGGACATGGAGCTGTTGGAGCAAGACCAGAGAAGGCCACTCAGTTCATCAGAGGGATGGAGCACCTCTGCTCTGAGGAATGCTGAGAGAATTGGGATAGTTCAGCCATGAGAAGAGGCAGCTTTGTGCTGACCCAATTGGAGCCTTCTAGTGCCTAAAGGAAGCCTATTTGAAAGCTGGAGAGGGACTTTTGGCAAGGGCATGTAGTGACAAGAGGGAATGGCTTAAAACTGAGAGACAGTAGGTTTAGATTAAATATCAGGAAGAAATTCTTTACTGTGAGGGTGGTGAGGCACTGGCAAGAGAAGCTGTGGATGCCATATCCCTGTAGGTGTTCAAGGTCAGGTTCAATGGAGCTCTGAGCAACCTGTTGTCCCTGTCCACTGCAGGGGCTTTGGAACTAGATGATCTTTAAGATCCTTTTCAACCCAAACCATTCGTAAAATCATGGATTTTATGCTTCATTTTATAATTGAAATTAATTAAATAATAATAAATTAAATATTTGATCATTCTTTACAGTAAATATCACTGTAATTAGCATTTTTTTCAGGAAACAGTCAAACATTTGCTGAGCCTAGCTTCTTTGGTTTTCCATTATTAAAAGAACTTTTTCTTATTGCATTTTCAAGAATATTTTTTTTAGCAATATCTTTCAGTGGCCTCAAAGATTATGGTCAGCCAGGCATCTAATATATTTTTTTCTTTGTTCTAAGGCTCTTGTGAGCCTTTAATTTTTGGGGCTTTTTCATCTGAAATTTTTATCCTGATGGTTATATTTACAACATCCAGATAGCAGGACACCTCTTCTGTTTGGGAACAAAATTATTATTAGTACTAGAACATATATAGGAAAAGAGAGAGGAATTATTCAACTTTTATTCAATATTCTTGGAGTAATAAACATAAAAATTGTTCTTCTTATCAAAAATAGCATGTGCTGAAGTAAATTTTATCATCCCCATTAATTTTTTGTCAGATTATGCCCTTTATGTAAAAAAACCCCATAATCCAACAATTTTTGAGATGTTTACATCTAAAGCAAAAGACTCTTCTAGCTGTTGACACTTTTTTCTCTTAAATGCACACCTCACTCATTATTATTGCAGCTGATGAAGTTTCTCCTTTAGCAGATTGCAAAAACATGATTCCTGCCACTTCCTTAGTATGTGTGAATCCAGCATCAGGGCACAGGTTACAAGAGATACTCTTTCAAGTTTACCACCATCAGTAGTAGTTAGCCTGATCAGCTTTGAATATTTGTGATTTTATGCCTAAAATCATTGTTTTGGGGGTGAGTTATTATATACTTGCCCTTTATAATAAACTTACCCTTTATAATAAAAGGTTCTGCATTCTATTTTTATATTGAATGCATGTCTATTTTAACTATATAGGTTTACATTGTATTTCCATCCATTTATTATATAGTAATTGGCCAGTGTTTCAATTAGATTGTATGGTAACAAATTTTCACATTTATTCAACCTAAGAATTCACTATAATTTAGCTGTTAAATGGAAAAGAAATTGCTACTGTCCAGTGTATATTTAAGCAAAAATATAGTGGGCAATCTCTTATCCATTTATAATTTTTATAACCAACCTTCTTTAGACATTTTTTAGGTTTTGAGGGTGCATGGCCAAATACTAAAGTATTAGTAGATGCTTTAAAATAAGAGGTCACAGCAGACAGGAAGGCAATAACTGGAAACTGATGTTTATCTTAACCTACAAAGGTTTCTTAGACATTGTTCTTGTCATTAGTGCTTTTATTTCTGCTTATTTCCATTTCCTAGTGGGAAGGGATAAACAAAAGAAAATTTCCCCCTGGAATTTCCACAGGTGGGTGATGTGATCATGTCTACTGCAATTTTGAACAGTTACAGGCTGCATTGACTTACCAGGTTCTCTACTGAACTCAGAAAATGTCTGATTTATTCCATAAATAAGCTCTACTAATAAAAGCTAAATATTTTCTAAAGGGGTCTAGTATTTCACAAATAAAAATCCTCATTTTATTCAGTAGGAGACCTTTACTTAGGAGTCAGTATACAAGCTGCCCTTAGTAAATTAATATATACTTTTGAAGAAATAATACAGTTGAATAATAGCTCAGGACGTTAGTTTCCTCTTAAAGAAAGTTTATTATATAACCGGATGTAATGTCAAGGCTATGGCAAGTGACAAAAAGAATGAGACTTCAAAGAATGAAACAGTAACTGCAAACCTCATGGAAGGTAAAAACAGTGTTGCTTCACAAGGAAATAAGGCCATGTAGCATTACTGAATATATGTATTTTATAGCATTTGCTTTGCCTTTGCATTAAATGGATTATTCATCTTTTAAGTATGTATTCTGGGACTGAAAATACCATGAATTGATATTAATTTAGACACAGATTTCCAAAAATTTTGCTTTACTTTTGTTTAGTTTTCTATGTATTTGTAATGCTTTTCTCTACCCTAACGTGAGGGACTTTGTGCTGCAGTCATAGTTTACATCAACCATTCTGGAATTCACACATGTGCTAACATTTCTGTAGTATTTATTCACTCAGAAAGTTTTGTGGTTTATGTTCTGGAAAAGAAAGAGACCCTTTTTACTATTGACAATATATAATTCTTCTCCTAGGTTTGATTGATTACTAATTCAGGGAGATAATGATTTTAAATGTAATATTTTCATCACTCACAGCTGCTTTTTGAAAGAGGACTTCTTTTTTACACATTTTATTTTTACCCACCTAAAGTACATTCTACAGCAGGTGGTTTTGAACAATTACATCTATCATAATGTTACCTAAAACTCTTTTGGTTTGTTTTAAGGAACTACAAAAGCCTGAACCTATTGGACGGACCTTCATATCTCCAGCTGTGGCAGGACAAGATTTTGCCAGGTCTGAAGGTTTATTGACTTTTGAACATGGACAGAGAAATGCATTCCTGGATGTGACCCTGACTCCAAAGACAGGATCTTTAAACCCATTTCCTAAACGTTTCCAGGTTGTACTTTCTAATCCCACAGGCGGTGCCAGGATAGATGATGTGTATGGTACTTCTAACATCACCATTGTCTCAGATTTGGACTCCTTGCCAGTTTGGGGACTGATTGATCAACTGCATCAGCCTCTTGATGACACCATTTTACACAGAATCCTTCAAAATCTGAATGTCAAAGTGGCTACAGAAACTACAGAAGAGCAACTTACTGCTGTGGTGCATATAATAGATAAGGTAAACACATCCTGTTTGTTCTTAAATGACTAATGACATTAATTAGAGTATAATAACACAAGACACACACAGGACACACACACACACATATATATATATGTGTATATATATATATATATATGTATATATATATATATATATATATATATATATATATATATATATATAGGAAGATCACATCCACAGCAGTGACTCAGAAGCACAGACTGCAAAAGTGGAAATTGTGAAGTCCCACAATCAAGGAGGGAGTTTGTCTGCCACTAGTTAGGAGGTGGCAAGAAATCAGAAATCAAATAGGTTGAAATGAGCAACTAGTATTAATTTTGCATACATACTTGTAGCTCTAGATTTTCTACCGTGCAATTTTCCTTTTGGTGCTGCAGTTTCATAGAGCTTATTATGTTTTCTTGACTCTTGGTTCACACCGTTGTTGCTTTTAGGCCTGGCACAATCCATGCTCCTATCTATACAGCAGACTGCAGTCAACACACAAGCAAATCCTACCTGGGCCAGCTGGAGTCTACTGTAGTCAAACCAAGCATCAGTCTTTTTTTCTCTAGTAGCTTAGGGAATTGGATTCTCAGGGTAGCTGAATGCTTAAGCATTGCTCTAATTTCTGTGAAAATTATGGATTAATTTTATGGTATTCTGTCTCTTCTGGACTCTTGGAATAATGCATAGAAGCTGGAAAATTTCTAAATATCTAGATGCAAAGCATTATAACAAACCCATTCATTTTTGATTGCTGCCACAAAGAAAATTGAGAAAATAATTTAAAAACTTCTGGGACTCAAAAATTTTTGGTTTGTAAAAGAATGAAAAATGCCACATCCTTTCTTTAATAATCAAATCCCCTAGTAAGCATATCTTTATGTAGTTTTGACAGACTGTGTCTTATGCCTTGGAAACTCCTATGTGATCAGGAGTTGGGAAAAATATTCTGAACTTTCAGTTTGAATATTGGAATCACAGAGAAAATATCACTAAACTATTGAACATGAGGAAATGTTACAAGCAGATTCCTTGGTGTAAAATGTTGTTTGATTTCTTCTGCTCTCATTAGGTTACAGGTGTAGGTGAAGAACTGTTACTCTCTGATAAAAGTAGAAGTCTATTCTATGAGGTACTCTGTGCTCTGGCTAGCCCAAAACGCAAGGACACACAAGGATATAGCTTGCTTGCTGAGGTGACTGAGAAGTTTGCTTTTTCTCTGTTGACTGGGATAAAGTGTGGATCACCAGGAGAAAGGTTAGTAAGCTTGAATTCATAATATGTTTTGTAAATACACAACAATTTACTGATATAGAAAATCTAAATTACATTTTCAGAAAAGGGACTTATCTCCTATCTAGTATGTTACCCATATGTGAATGTGTTGTTACAGTGTCGTAATCTCACAACATAATCTTACAGCACTGTGTCACATTGCCAGATTGAATGTAACACATAACTGTTACTTTGGTATGGGGTAGATGCGGGAATATGAGTCAGGAGATCTATTGATGCACCTCTAGCTCAAATATTGTCTGGAAAAGTATGCATTATTCTTGCAAAGAAAATAATATGTGATTGTATGATGCAGAGCTGTGTTCTAAGCCTTAGATGAAAGTTTGCAACCCAAAATTTCTACAGGCATTTTGTAATTTGAATGTTTTTGGTTTTGCTCACTTGAACATTGTTTTGAAATGTTTAAAGCTGCTTGTAGTTTTAAATTGCTAGTTTTGTCTCCAAGAGCATAATAGCCTCATCAAACTAATGGGCAGGAGAAATAGGTGACTGAGAAAGTGATTATTCTTTTTCATGAGACAGGTGGTTTTAAACCTTTTTTCCACATGGGGGATCTATTAAACAGCTGGTGGTGGAATGTGTATTCAGTGTTTAGAACTTAAAAGTTAAAATTCTTTATTCCATGCATTTTGCATCATCTGTTGGGAAAAAAAATGAAACATCATCCATTTTAATGCCTCCCCTGTTTTTTAGACTCAGTTCTACATCAAGTTGTAACAATGAGTGTTTTGGTAAGCTAATTCACTGTGGAAAGGTTTTAGTTGCAGGTCAGAAAGAGCAAATCCCGAAGAAATGAAGATGTTGAAATATGTAAAAAATCCAGCCTTTTTTTTTTCCCCACAGAAACTGAAACAGTGTGCCAATTAAATATCACAAGTCTAAAAATGATGAATTAATAAAGTACTAACAAATCAAAAATACATTTTAGAGTCATTATGTGATGAATAGTGAAGCTTGGTCCCACTTACCAGCCTTATTGTTTTTCCATTTCCACAGAGGCAAAAATATCCTTGACGGCTGCCCATATATTGCAATAATGGCTCACAACTGGTTTCCTCAGCAAATCAATGGACATAGATTTAATGGAAAAGATGGAGATTCTATTCAAGTACCTGAACATCTACTAGAGGTCTCTTTAGTATTACCATCTCCCCAAGAAGAGAACTGTGAATCTGTACAGTTCACAGAATACAGCAGTCAGCAGTGGTTCCTTACTAGAGATAAAGAACTTGCCCTGAAGAACAAGGTTTGAAGATAGTGCAATTTTTTTTGCATGAATTAGTTTTAATCTAGATATTGCTCAAAACATAATAAGTGTTTCATGGTTGTCTCTGATTAAAATGAGCGCTGTGTTGAATCTTAATATTAAATATATCTTTACATTGTACATGTTGTTTCAGGTTTTTTCAATGAGCTTGAAGGGTCAGAGTTCACAACCTTTGAAAGACAGTAGTGAAGTCATTTATCGTATTTATGCTGAAGGAAGTCGGATTGTTCCACAGAAGTCTCTATGTCTCCTCTGGAATCAAGCTGCTGAAAGGTTATTTTATTATTGTGTTTAGTTTTATATTTTCTACCATTAATCTATGTATTTAAAATGTGATAACGCCAATTAAATAATTTACAAATATAAAATTGATCCATTTCATGTCTTTTTTAATTTTTCTGGCCATTTTACCAGTACATAAAACATTTTTTATAATAAAATGAGTAGTTATTCTATCTCAGATATTTCTCAGACTTCCACCCTTTTTTCATCAAAATACTATTTACATTGTATATTGATGCATTAGGTTACAGTGACAGGCCATAAATCTAGAATTGCATCAATAAATGTGTTAATGACTTGGAGATAATAATGTTCTGTATCCCGTTGAAGTCTAGTTGATTTAGATTCAATTTCATTAGACCAACTGGATGATATCAGCCTCCTATTGATACAAACTATTTGTTTTCAGGAGGAAATGCACCACAATCTACCTGTATGCTCTCCTTTTATCTATGCACAAATTCCAGTAGAAATGGCTTAGGCTATCACCTGTGGTATGCCTTATCCTTTTTCCAAACCACTTCAGCGATACTGAAAAAAAACTCAACAAAAACCAAAGAACAAAAAGAACCCTGAATTTTAGTTTCAAACCAAAAAAGAGCAGTATAAAATGTTCTCCATAACAGGATAAGGTGTTGAGCAAATAAATTAACTATTTGAAAAGTCAGACAGACCTAGAAATCTAGCAGAAATTTTAAAAACATGGCCACAAAAATTCCCTATGAAAAAGAGTTAATTTCAATACATTTACAAAAATTAAAAAAAAAAACCAAACATGAAAAACAACATTTTAATCTCATGTAAATGTGCTATTCTGAGCACTGTGCATGACAGATTACAGAAAACACCTCTGCAATAGTTTAGGGAAGTTGGTATTCCAGGAATACAGCAAAAATTTTTAAGCCTGCTTAAAATGTGAATTACGCAAGTCCATTTCCAACTTTGTGAAACTTGTTTTGCAGCTGGCTGTCCGATAGTGGGTTCTGCAAAGTGGTTGATGACACATCAGATTATGTGGAATGCTCCTGTTCTCATATGTCCATTTATGCAGTTTATGCCCAAACAGATAACTTGTCTTCATACAATGAGGCTTTTTTTTCTTCTGGATTCATCAGTATTTCAGGTCAGTTCATTTAAGACAGTTTGCTCCTTAATAACAACTGATGACCAGTAAAACTGGTTGATTGATTATTAACATTTTTGGTAGCTGATGACAATCTTTTTATTTAGTGGAATAAATAAAAATGAATGTTAACTAACTTCATGTTATTAGAGGTGCCATCTTGTCTGGTATTTGCACAATGACAAATTTTGCCACTGGAAAAAAATGTCAGGCATAGAAATATCACTAAGTTGGAAAAGATTTTTGAGGTCATCGAATTTAACCTGTGACCTAACAACACCTTGCCAGCTAGACGATGGCACTGGGTGCCACATCCAGTCTTTTCTTAAACACATCCAGGGGTGGTGATTCCACCACCTCCCTGAGCAGCCCATTCACATCCCTGCTGGCTCATATTTTGGCACATAGGGGCAGCCTGCTCCTGTGCCTTCAGGATTTTTTTCTTGAAGTATGTCCACTTTCCTGGATCTCTTTGCTTTTGAGGGCTGTTTCCCAAGGTAGTCTCCTAAAAAGCATCCTGAATTCCACCCTCTGGAAGTCTTGTGTAGAAGTTCAGAAGTTTTATTGAAGTTTCAATATCCTTGTTTCACTGAATATTAAGAACTCTATTATTTCATGGTCACTGTGCCCCAGATGGCCTCTGACCACCACATCTCCCACCAGCTCCTCTCTGTTTGCCAACAGCAGGTCTAGCAGAGCCCCACCCCTGGCAGGCTCACTCACCATCTGTGACAAGAAGCTCTCCTCTGTACACTCCAAGAATCTCTAGAGTGACTCTTTTCCACCGTGTTGAGTTCCCAGCAGATACCTGGCAGGTTAAATGTCCTACAAGAACAAGGGCTGGCAATCTTGAAACATCCTCCAGCCACCAGGATGTCAGCCTTGATGGCCTTTCTCTGATTCTTACCCATGGCACTTGATCTTATTGTCATTAATCTCAAGTTCCATGGTGTCCAGAACCTCCCTAACATACAGAGCCGCCCCTCCACCTCTTCTCCCTCTCCTGTCTCTTGTGAAGAGCTTGTAGCCATCCACTGCAGTGCTCCAGTCCTGCAAGTCATCCCACCACATTTCTGTGATGGTGACTCTGTCATCACTTTCCTGCTGTGCCATGGCTTCCAGTCCCTTGTTTGTAACCCACACTGCACGCATCAGTGTACATGCACTTCAGCTGTGTTGCTGATTTCACCCCTGACTCTGGCTTACCACCCTTGGGGTCACCTCTCAAGCGCCTGGTTTCATCCCCTTCCGCCCCTTCCTCCTTCAAACCTAGTTTAAAGCGTTCTCAATCAGCCCTGCCAACTCATGGGCTAGAATCCTTTTGCCCTTGTTGAACAGATGAAGCCCATCTGACTCAGGCAGACCTGGTACTGTAAAAATTGCCCATGGTAGAAAAACCAAAATTCCTCTGATGGCACCAGCCCTTAAGCACCATTCAGTGATAATGTGGGTTTTCCTATTCCTTTTATCATTCATCCCTGCTCCTGAAGGAACTGAGCAGAACCACACCTGAGCTCCTGCCCCATCAACCAATCAGTCCAGAGCCCTGATGTCCTTTCAAATGACCTGGTACCCTTCTTGTCATCACTGCAAACCTGGACGAGCAGCAGTGGGTAATAATCAGAGGGATGAATTAGTTCAGGGAATCTCCTGCTGATATCCCATACCTGGGCCCCAGGAAAGCAGCAGACTTCCCTGTGGAATGGGTCTGGGTGACATAGAGGGCCCTCAGCTCCCCTCAGGCGGTGAACTTTCCACAACTACCCTTCTTCTATTCTTAATTTCCTGAGGTTGTGATCCGTCTGACAGACAAAGTGCACCTGGGAGACTCTCCAGATGCTTTTGTTTGCCATCATCTGCCTGAGCCTCTGGACCCAGGGCCTTGTACCTATTCTGTAAGGGCACATGGGAAACTGATGGGGGTCAGGAAGGAATTTTGCTACCTCTCTGAGTAGGCACCCATTTCCATTCCCCCAGCCTGCTAGGTCTCCTCCTTCTGCCTGATGGTAAGAGGGACAGGGCTCCTCTGACTCCTGCCAAGGTTCTCTCAGGTTGCAAGGCTGTAACTCCACCAGTCGATTTCTCTTTTTGTTCTCCCTAATACTCCTTAGCCTTTCTACCTTTTGCTTAAGCTCTGCTACCTGACAGAGCAGATCACCAGCTGACATCACACACAGGCGCCTTTTGCACTGTGCTCTGGTACTGCCCCAGGCTCCCTGCAGCCAGGGATCTGGACAGCTGTGTCCTTCTTGGCGGGTTCTCTTTGGGCTTAGCAGTTTTGCTGGCAGCAACAGCAGGCTTTTGACCATTTGTAAACCACTACTGGATCTAGTCAAGTCGGGAGAAAGAAAACCAAAAAAAACCCAACCAAAAGACACCCATCTTACACAACCCACCACCAGGAGCCGGGAGAGCAGCTGCATTCCTCCTGTACAAGCTGCTGTACCATGCTCTCACTGCTGTGCTGTGCCCCTGTTTGCCCGGTCTGGCTCAACATGCTCCCTAGAACAATTTAAATCTCCTACATGTGGTCCTGGCATATCCCTTGCTTGCCTGATTGGCTGTTTCCTTGGGATGATTTATTGAAAAGAGATAATATGTCATTCATTTGGGGAAAGAAACTTAAAAATCATAAATTCATCTGTGTTTCTAGCAGGAGTACTGTAATCCTCTTTGTCAAATTTCTTTGACAATTTTAGCTGGAATTTTCACTCAGAAATGATAACTCAGGGGAGATAGATTCCATTACACTCTGCTGCCTTACTGCTGCCCAAGATCTTGGGAAAAAACCCTAAGAGTTTAACCTATAATTAACATGACTCTTCATTAGCAGCTTCAACAGCATAAATCACAAAATGTGAGGCAGGAAGCAGGGGATCTAAGTTCGGAAATCAACTTGGCTTCTGAAGGAGCCTTTCAGATTGCAGCTGGTTTACTATTATTGTTGCAGCAATCACAAAGAAAAGTAAATTTTCTCAGAACCACAGAATTATTTAGGTTCAAAATGAACTCTTGCATTTATGGGCACTAAAAGCAATGGGCTTATTAAGGAAATATGCTAAATGGAATTCTTGACTAATTTAACCCCCTTAAAAGGGAGTCTGGTTGCACTTCTTGTGAGGTTTATGACTTCTATATTAGATCATCACTATATGAGTAACAAAAATTGTGCAAACAGCTAAATCACCTATTTATCCCTTCCAAGCAAACTGCCCTAACAGATTAAATCTAGGCTCCTTAATGTTTTTTAAATGTCAGCCAAAGAAAATAAAGACAAAGAAAGAGGAAAGACCTCTCAATTTTTCCCCTGCTCCACATAAATTGATGGTTATATTTAACACTAAAAAAAGGAGATTTTAGCGCATAAAACAAAGCAGATTTGAAAATACTGTTGCTGGATTACAGAGAAAAAACAAGTAAGTTGATGAAACAAAATGCTGTAAAATACAAAATGCTATGGAAACTGAAGAAAAAAATATGCAAAAGCTTAGAAAACATTTTGCTGAATTGGAATCAATAAAGATGCAGATCATTGTTCAGAACTAGTCACTTACAGTATTTGTCATAAAAATGTTTTTTAAAAATAAAAGTAGTTTAGCTTGGTTAAGGGTTTATTTTGAACTTGAGGCGAATTCTTTCCAATGCCTTTCAGTTTTTTGGCCATTTGAATATGTTTACTTGTGTGATGATACAGATTACTAGATTTAGATGAATGTTTTAAGTAACAAATTGTTTAGGAGTGATAAGGATATTTTTCATATATCTTGACATTTCCATTTGGGTATGAATAGAATATTAAAAAAAAGAAGAAGAATAAAATAGAATATTATAAAAAAGAAGAATATTAAAAAAGAGAGAGAGAGACCATGTAAATGGTCATGTAAATATCACTAAGTAATTTTGAAATACTTAGATATAATACTTTTAGCAATTATTTATTTTACTTATCTCTTACAAATACTGGTAGCTGAACAAATATTCAATCTCAAGACTGACCTGAAAGATCTGCCTTAATTACCCAAAATCCTGCCCTGACTGAAGGGTAAAAGTGCACAATTAACTCCAATTAATTCTGAGATTTAGCAGTGTTTTTCCTGGTGGCTTAACTTTCCTAGAATCCTTTTCCCAGGAGCTACTTACTGGTAGGAAAGGGGCCTTTGCTGTGTTCATGTTTACCATTAGTTAGTGAAACAAAAAGTGGTGTCATTTCTACTGCTATAACAAATTTCTATGCTTAACACAGATGCAATAGGAGACTGGCATTTAGAAGGTTATAACTATCTGTTACAATAGTGCCACCAATAAAAAAATCTGTTACAATAGTGCATTTTTTATGTAACTGTTTCTAAAAACATTTTTTGGAAGCACTAATATGAACACTGAACTGTTACTTTGCTTTGAATAGAACTATTATTATAATCACCCATATCATGCAGAACAGGACACCAAAGAAACGCTTTTCAAAAATTGCTTGTTTACATTATGAAATTATTTTAGCTTCCAAGCCTATGGGAACATTAAATACACTTTAGTACTTGAAATAAACTCATGAGTGATCCCAGTGTGAAGCAAAATGATCATATTCTCCCTGCAATGTTTGGTTGGTTGGGGTTTTTTAGGAAATCTGCGCCTTCGAGAAACATCTGCTGGATAATATAGCACAGTTTATTAGTCTAAACTTAAATATGCCTTATTTTTTGAAACTTTTTTCATTATCATTTCTGTGTAGGTTTCACTTTGGCTATCATCTCCCACCTTTTCTGCAGCAGGTGTGCCATGTTTGCAGCTAAACTTCTCACTCATATGATGGCTGCTTGTTTGGGTACTCAGGTAAGAAAAAAGGCTGAAATCTCAAAATGTAGAGTAAGTACATGTTTGCTTTCCTCTTCTTCACTTTCATGGCTGTGTCTGAACAGACCTTCTTCAGTGTAAATGTTTTTGGAAAGCATAAAGTTTCAATATATGACACCTAAAATCAATGCAATATTCATATCCTGTGTGTGGAATTCAAGTGAAATTACACAGTCTGAGGATATTTAATGAAAACTGATGGATGATATAGCAATGTGAGAAGACATTCCATGTCTGGAATGCTGTGCTCAATTCTAACTTCTGAAGGATTTTGAAAATTATTGTCTGTTTGGGCCCACAGGCTTTTCTGTCTGTGACCTGTTTTTTTGTTTAAATACTCTACATATTAACTTTTATATGTAATTCTTATCTCTGAAGAATAATTCCTGAAAATAGTTCCATGTTGTGTGTAAATGTAATAATTTTAATTACAGCGGTGCAATTTGTATGGTTCTAAGTATTTTTGTCATTCATCCTCAATCTTTGAAATACATCATTCTCCTGATCTCTTTTCCTTTGCCATGCAAAGATTTGAAAAGTTTAAACCAAGATTTTTGAAAGAGGATTTTAGCAGGGTAACTGCCTATCTAATGAGCTAGTTTGAAGAAGAAGTAAAGACTGTTTGGCAGCACCTGTCAGATAAAGGAAGGTGGTTTTAAGTCAAGAGTGAAAAGAGAGTGTTTGACAAAGGAGAACTGAACTACTGTACCAGCTGTTCTGAACAGCTGAAAGAAAATCTTTGTACAGGTACCTGTGTTGTGATATGTTGGCCTATTGTGAACTAGCCTGATTAGGTAGCAAAAATTTGACAACTCTAGGTAGATGATGTATGTACAGCTGTAACTACATAAAAGCATTTGGTTACTATACATATGATAAGAAATGCACAATGTAATTGAAAATTTCATGAGTTTGCTAACCAATGACTCTGTACATTTAAGACAGTTTTAACTGAGAACTTCCTACATGAAAATCAGCACTTCATAGTTATTTTCCATTTCTATCTACTAATCTTTACTAGACACTGGATTTGTAACTCTTAGCTCTCAGGCCAGTCTAGAGAATGAAGGAAGCTGGTGTTCCTCTGCGTTTATATTTTTATGAGAAAAAAACCTCCCAAAATGAAACGACAACACCCGCCCCCCCCCCCCCCCCAAAAAACCAACTGGGAAGTTTTTTGTGGTAGTTCCACTGTTTTATACATACAGAAATAATTAGTTTTTCTCTAATATCTGCACTAGGTGTTTGTTTATTAGGTTTGTAGTTTTGAGATAAATTTTAAATTACTACCAGTGCACTAGTTACTCATGTCTGTAGATGGCAGTCAAATCTTCTCAGCACATTGCTCAGAAACTTGCTGTTCCAAGGCTGTGCTGCTTTGTAGTTTCTCACAAAACTTCATTTCTCTGTCAGTGATGGGGAATGGTGATTCAAACATTCAAGCTTCATTTTATTCTTGGTGTATCCAGGGCTGCCAGCATTAATGGAGCACTTGTAAAGCATTCAAGAATAGATGTTTCACCATGTGTTTCATGGAGCTCATTGGAAAAACATAAAAGCCTAGATATTTATAAAACATTTTTTATTCCTTTCAAGCAGAAGTTCACGTAACAATACCCTAAATGCACGAATGAAAAAATTTCTGGGCTGAGATTTTCAGTTTTGGAGTAAATTTAGGTGAATTTTTGAGTATTCAAAAAAATCGAAGCAGTATGAGAACATACTTCACAATACTGTCATACTAGTCAATAATTTTTTTCTTTTCAGAGCTATAAACCTAGATTAATCTTAATAGGAACAATTGTTATGCCTACCTTGCTTTGCCTGAGAATTCCCAGGCAGAATGCATGAATAAGCACTTTGTACATGGCTTATTTTTGTATACTCTGCTTGATGCATCTTGTCCACATTAAACTTCAGGGGCCATTTCCACAGTACATGCTGAGTGTTAGAAATAACATGAATGTACTCTAAATTCTCTGTTTAGACTTCTTGTGAGTGCACTGTTGAGCTGCTTTGCCTATATGCAGTAGCCACTTCTCTGGAATATTTGAACATTCATAGACTGCTTACAGCAATTACTGTGTACAAATGGCCTTCCATTTTTATGGCCAGCAAAGCAAAATTAAAGTCCAGTCAAATAGAAAAAAACCTGCGTCACCCTATTTTTGTCAAACAAAAAATTAGTATTTTCTAATTTATGCTGTCCTCAAGCTTCTTATACTCTACTATGATGCACTAAGCATCATCACCCGTCACTGCAATAACTACCAAACTGTCCAGGTCAAGTTGATGCTAACACTGACTTTTATGGAAATGCATGATGAAGAATTATGTTACTCTGTTTAAATATTTCAAAATTGTGTTATTCAACCTGAGCAGAAATTCAAACATGCAGTTATGTTTTTCAAGAAGCAACAGTGCGTACCATCTTCTTTTTAAAAAATTGTTAAACATTTATTTAAAAATTATAATCTGCATTCTTGGTAGAATTGTTTCTTTATTATTTTTACTCTTACAGATTTGGACAATTCTGCCCGAAGATAAATTTTAAAGATGTGATAAAATCTCCAAGAGATGATGAAGGAGCAGGATATGAATGACTGAATGAATGAATGAATGAATGAATGAATGAATGAACGAATGAATGAATGAATGAATGAATGAATGAATGAATGAATGAATGATCATATGAGCCTATAGCTTCTGCTATGATAGGAAAGTGAAACCTTTACAGAAAGAGTGAAATGGTGCTTCTGCTGTACTGTTTTAATCTTAACTCCTCTCTTCAAAATATGGAAATTCTTATTTTCCCCTACACAAAATCAAAGCTCAAATGAAATTGACATATATACCTGGATAGGGGGAGCTTGCAAAGCATGTTCCAAAATGAAATTTCTATAGTGATTCTTTATACCATCCACCACAGAGACAGTTTGTGACAGTGAGTGACTGAGTGCCTGTCCCTCTCCTGGCAGTAGAGAAAAGTTTTAATTTTAATTCAGTCTTCCCCTATGGTAAGCCTGAGCCTTTTAGTCTGCTCCTGGGAAGTCCTAGTTAAAGGACTGTTTCTGAAGAAGCTGAGAGGTGCAGAGTTCCCCTAAACTCCAGGTCCGCATGAAATATGAAACTTCTATGGAACAGGAAGCAATAAATATTTTTATGCATTACTTTAAAGTTAGAGCCCAGTTTCCCAGAGTAAGGGAGTTTGTCTTTGAGGAAAACTAGGCCTGAAATTTCCTTGCTCTTGATTTCTTTGCTGTAACCTGACAGCAGCAAATAATGCTGATGAGATACCAACAATTCTTACTTGCAAGATTTTAGATGAAACAGAAAAGAACTGTATACAGTGATCCAGAATTGGTGCTCATTTTAGAAATTTGGCTCCATGCTAATATGTTTTGTCCTGTTACTTTGTGATTTGAAATATTTCAGTAAGAATTATGAGTCATATGTAGTCTTCTTCCACCCTTGTTGTCAGTGTTCCTATCTTTGGGATAATAAAGTCTAACATTTCTCATTTATAGAAGGAAAGATTCTACAGATGTCACTAAGAATGGAAAGTGGAAAAGATTTTCACTTCTATTGGGGTATTGGAAAGCACAGCTAGCTGAGACATTTGTTGGGTATGTCAGAAGGGGAAGGTGTGTCAGTAAAAATGTTCATGTGGATAAGCTGCTTTCACCAGTTCCCTGCATAACATTTGTATCACAGTAAATAATTTTTTTTTTACTTTATAACAGTCATGCTGTACCAGGGGAAACAATGAATGTTCCCCAGTCGTACTGAAAACATGGTCCCCTATAATACTGCAGACACTGACTCCTGGATTCTTGCATATTTTTTTGTTACATTGCAAAAATTAGGACCTAACCCTTTTCTCCAGGGACTATTTTCTTAGGTTTCAAACTGACTTATTTAATTATTTACCAGTTATCAATTATGTACTAGCTATTATTAAACTGACTTATTTGCTTATATACTAATTATTACTGATTTCAGTAATTCCTACCAAGTCAGAGCACAGTTCATGCAGCTTCTTTCAGAAGCAGTTTCAATCTAATCATAAGTAGAACTATTTAGGAATGGGATTTAAATAAAAGACAATTTCATTCAACATAAATTGAATGCTTCAATAGCAAAGGAATACATTTTATGATCAATGAGGATTTGTGGGCCCATCTCTATTACTCCAAATTTCTATTTTTGAGTCTGCAATATCCAAGAAGAATCAGCCAAAGTTGGAGCTAATCAGAGATTTTTAGTAGAAGAGATTGTAATCTATATCAAGATTTTAATGATTTTGTGAGTTGTATACATTGATCATGTATATATGCAGATATTTTAAAGATGCTGAATGAATAGCTAGCTAGATAGATAGATAGACAGACAGAGAGACAGATTAATTGATCGATTTCAGGTGTCCTTGGGTGTTAGATAAGGTGTGTGAGGTCCTTCAGAATCTGAGAGTCAAGAAATCCCTACCTGGAGAAGTGGAATACTCAATCACTAGGATATATATTATGCACAATTAAACAGTGAGGAAGGACTGCTACCATAAAACAACAGCAGATCATTCCTTGATCACTCAGATTTCTCGTTGGGAGCAGACTATTCATTGGACTCCTAATTGCAGAATATTTCCCTTTTCTCCAGCAGAGGGAGTCAATTTACCTGTGAGTTCCATCAAGTGCCAAGTTGCCACAGCTTCAAGATATTTGATGGGATGATGCCGTCTTCAGATACTTAGAGCTAAAGCTCAGACAAAAGTAAAAGGCTCTGCAAATGCTCTAGGAGTTATCTTCTCGGTCTCTGTCTAGGGAATGAGGAGATGTAGAAGCAGCTGAAAAACTTATATCCCAAGAAGAGAGAGTAGTAGTTGTGGCCAAGTAAATGAGTGTAAGAAATAAATAGGAAATATTCAATTTAAATTTTATGCTGTTTGTTTTTATCTGCCAACAGAGGATTTTGGTGTTTTGGTGATAATCTAGTGCTATGGAAGTACCCATATATTTTTACTTTTGCTACTTGTAGGGATTTTACTTATACTACCCTTGTTCATTTTTCTCATGTTGAGCCCCATGTAGTGTTATGCACAAGCTGTTAGGTTTTTTATAGATTATCTCCTAGAATTTGCCAAAACTCAGATATATGAGCAATGCTATAACATATGTTAGAATGCTGCCACATTACCTCACACCTCCTGTCCTCACTACAAACATTTTATCACTTGAAGTATAAGAATATGAGATTTGTATCAGCTAATGCCTTCCAGCTCTTTTTTATTATTCTCTACTTTTCCCCAACATCATAAGCAGTTGGGGATCACACACACAGCAGAAAAGATAGAAACGTTCCCAGGTTGGCTATTCACTGCTGTTCTTGGTGTCTTACTGTGAAGCAGGTTATACTGCTGCCTCTCTCTATTTCATGCATCATTGTAATTTTTTAACTCTTTCTCTCATTTTATGCCTCCTTTCTTCTGCCTTTGTTCTGTACTCTCATGTGTGCCATTCTGATTTAATAAAAAAGTAATTATCTATTACTTCTCCTAATTAGCAAATCTTCTGTTGCTTTTTTCCCTGGTGAGGGCTGATGGAGAGAAGGACAGCAGCAGTTGCTGTTACCCCTAAATTCAGGCCATAGCAACAGCTGTGCTGTATAAATATGAAGTTTCCAAAATATTCTCAATTTAGCTTATCTTTCAGAGGAAAAAATCTATAGGGTTTTATGAGCAAAAACTTCAATAGTTTTCCTTTACAGCTAATTAAAATTATACTAGCCATTGAAACTTTAAGTTCTGTTCTTTCTCCACTACTGTCGCTTTGCTTGCATCCACATGCAAGAAAGTTTCAAAGGAGTATTTTTTCCCATTTTGACAGTTTTCTCATTACCTGCTTCATAACTTTAAGGCAGCTCAAGTTCCATACACAGTAGATTCACAAATCCTTTTCAGGACTTTATTGGATTATTTGTAGACATAAAACCAAAGCCTGATCTTGCCAGATTCATATGGCAAGTTTACTTTTAAGTGTACTGCTGTTCTGATTTCTTTTGAAAATAACTGAATATTATTTTCATAAATGCCAGCTTACAATTTATGATTATGGTTAACTTGGTTATGGTTAACTATGATTAAATGCTTTTTAATAATGCCTAATTTAATAATGCTTAATGCTTAAAAATTTTCTGATAGTTTAACCAGTAGGCTGTGGTTGAATTTTATATGTTGGTAGATCTAATTTTGTTCCTATGGTCATTTTTCCCTGTTTGTATAGAAATTACCTTTTGAAAATGACATTATAGAGATTTACAAGAATTAAACAAACAGATTATAACATGACAGACTTTTTTACTTTTTAATTTTTATTTTTAAGATATGTCAACCTTTTTCATATAATTTGAAAGAAAAACACTAATACTAATATAGATCTGATTAGATTCTGAAAAATTATAATGAAAACCTTAAATGCTTGGAATAACAATGAATAATCAGTGACATTATTAAAAACAGTTTGGGGTGTATATCAGCCAGAGGAAGAAACCAGAAGCATATAACTTCATATGCCAAAGAAACCGCAAACTGTGTTCAGCCATGAAAAAAGGTTTAGAAAACCATGATGCTATATTTCTATGTTTCCATTTCAAAAAAATGAAGAAACCAGGAAGCTTTTTTGGGCAAATTAATAGAAATCAACTAAGCACAAAGCATATGCATCATTAGAAATGAACATCTATAGTTGAAACATTTGCTGAGAATTGTAGAATTTTATGTGGGTCTCAGAGACCAGAGATGGGAGAAAGTGCACAGAAGATAATTAACGACATTGTTTTACTTGACAGCTGAAATGGGATAGGAATCTTTCCTTAGTCAATAATTGTGGACCAGCTGGCAAGAAGTAGCTTGGAAAGCAAAGGAATTCCAAGTCTAAAGATTGTCTGTCTGTGAGTAAAACAGAATTGAGTCAAATGACCTCCTAGCATCTCATTTACCCAGGGATACAAAATGTCTGATCCACTCAAAGGACAAATATTCTGATGAAACTTGTTAGCCCTTTCCCCCTGTCCCTCCAGGCCTTGCAGTGTCCAGAGACTTGTATTTCATTGTATCCTGCAGTAATTTTGGACAGATACTGCTGTTGTCTGTGGTGTGGTATAAAGCTGCAGGTTGCAGGCAGTCCAAGCATAGGTCTTCCACCATTGTGTAGAAGCAGGTGGAAAACAAGGGACATATAAATGTGCTCACTATGTTATACAAGGTTAAGTGGCACCTCTTTACACAAGCCTTTAGGCTTCTTGAGCTCTATGGAATCCAGATTCAAATCAGGAAAATTGAGCCTTGAAAATAAGTTAGTAAATAATTTGTGGTTTTGAGACCAAAATGAAAAGAAAAAATTCCTCAAACAATAACTTCAATAACTGAAGCTTTGGTTTGACATAGGTGGGCTTTTATTTCTTTTTGATCTGGATCTGTTCCTATAGTGAGAAAAAAGTTGGGAAGAGAGGAATCAAGTAGGCATACAATATGAATACATCCCATGAAGATGCATAATCCTCTAAACCTAATATATAGAAGATTTTTTTTGTCTTCCCACTACCTCTTTCATAGGTGTGCATGACTCAGCACAACATAAATGAGAGACAGATAGAGAAATATATAATTGAAAAGTACAGCTATAGACTTGTGTTCTATATAAATTCATAATTAAAATTGGCCTATAGTTACTGCTATTTACTTCTGAAGTATTTTTAAAATATTGTAAACTGTGCTTGAGTATAATTTGTGATCAATATACAGCAGCGTATTTACAGACAACTGGAGACAGTTACTTGAACATTTTCAAAAGGTCTCCATGGGAGATAAAAGACAGCTCTATAACAAAATCTATCTTCATGTTTAATTGTGTTCTTCAGTTGTCACAGATCCTTGCAGCCACTCACCTTTGAGCAGAGTTTTGGGTAGATGGATAGTTAATGTGTTCCTAAACCCTGAACATTTGCCAAGTCATTAACTTATAGTGGTATACAGCATCCTACCCTTGTCATGGGACAGGTTAAAGCAATATCCATATATTAATCTTTAGATTTTTTATAAACTTGTACCTTTCCTTTAACTTTATGCAGACTGATATTTAGCATTAATATGTTGCAGCTCATTACTAACTCTTAGCTGAGATCAGATGTGATGGCAACTAATCTTGTCAGGATAATTTTTAGTCTGGGCATCTCAGCTTCCACCTTTGAAGAACAAAAGCTTTCACAGGATATATTTGATAGTAAATGATAACAATTGTTAAAATATATCTTATCAACATCAGACCAATTTCTTAAAGTCTTGTGTAAATGTGGTTTCACTGGAAAGGAATGAAATAGAACCAAAAAAGGCAGTTGAATGAGAAGACTTTCACCATGTGATTAGTAAGTCTAAAGCATTAGCTATTCAGCCACCTTCTTTGTTATAAAATTCTTTTCATTATTGATCAAAAGGTCACACTTATTTTACTCTAACTTTATGAAATGTGTTCTTGGTTGGGTTTTTTATTGGTTTAAAATGAAGCTAGCTTTGACACCTTTAGTATTTAGACTGAATTGTGTCCTTGTTCTGTGCCTATATGCTGCTCAGTACTGCAAAAGGATATTAGCAAAAGTGAACTTGCTGTTAATTGCGATAACAGATCATTCCTGACATATGAAGCAAGTGCTGATTTTCTCCTTAGAAGCATGAGTGGAAAATTGGTCTTTTTATCAAAAGTACAAATAAGAAATCCCTCCTTAGAAATCCAGTAATGGGTGCAGGTGAGCTTGGCTAGCTCTGGCTGGAAGTAGAAGTCCCTGGGAATGTTCCACCAAACTCTCATTCTCTTGTTGCTTGGAAGATTTTCCTTCAGATTTATGATGAACTTTTACTAAGCTCAGTTTAGTTCAGACATCCAGAAGGTATGCATTGCAGAATAATAAAATGTGATGAGTTTTCTCTGAAGATAGCTGTTCACAGCTTTTTTGTTCTGAAATACTGCTGGAGCATGTGACACTCATCCACACACATAGCTAGCAGGTTTCACACAATGGTATATTCCACAACATTTGCTGAAGCTTTAGATCTTTCAGGTCTAATTTTTTTTATTTTTATATTTAGACCATTCACTTTTGGAGGAAGAAACACAGCATATCAGTCTTCCTTTCTGCCCAAAGAGATTATCTCCCTATGCTCCAGCTTTCACAAATGTCCTTATTGGCAAGTATCCTTATTAAACTTCACCCCAGAAAAAAGCATCTTCAAAAGATTCTTTGTCTGAAATACTGAGATGCATGGGTGTTATTACTGAGTTTGACAAATATCAGATTCCAGTAGACAAGTCTGTTTATCCAAGGAAAAAACGAGCACTTTATTTTTTCTAACCTCTTGAATTACTGATATGTTGTCTTCAAAATGTTACAAATTTCTACAGGATTCTCCTAACATTTAGCAGTATGCAATACAGCAGTTATTCCCTTTTCAAAGTTGCTGCCTAATTAGTTAATATAGCTGTTGATATATTAGTTAATATAGCTACAAAACCAGAAACATTTTTTATTGCAGCTTAGGGTTCACTGTGATCCCCTTGCTCAACTTGGCCGGAGTCAGTTGGCAAAATAGGGACAGCAATGATGGTCTAGCCCGGAAAATAAAAACTTCATTAATGAAAATAACAAATATGAAAACCACAGAGTACAGAGACTAGAACCAAAGACCCATGGGTGGGGCAAACATAGCCAGGTGTAGGGGCAAAGGTCCAATCACGAACATGAACTCAAAATATGACCTTATATGAATTAGGCATTGAGTCAAATGAAAACAAGAACTAGAAACTTGACCAAATATAGGATGGTTCTTTAGCATAGAACTAATTCCCATGACCCCACTCTTCCCAACGTGGCCTGGTCAGCTGCCCCCTCCTCTCAGTACCCTGCCTCCCATGGTCTGTGGCCAAAGTCTTCTGCAAACACAACTGAGACAGAAGTCTCAGCTGGATGTGATCCCATGTTTTTTTAAGGAAAGCCAAATAAATGTATTTATTTCTCAGTAGTACATTGCCCACTTAGTTCATAGTTGTATGTGGATTACTAATTTGCAGCTTTACTAGTTTATAAAGTGTAAGCATCACTGTGATGCTTACAATATACTAGACATTTGAAATAGAAATTTGAAGAAAAGAACTGACTGGAGGAATTTTTAGTATAAAGAATCCCCTTTCCCATTTGCTTCAGTAGATTACTTTCCTGCCTGAATGTTCCATTGAACATTGTATCATATTACCCCTTCAAAATATTCAAATATTATTGGGGGCTGTTGATTGAGATACAGACACAAAATATGACTCCAGCTTTGGAAGTAATCACTTGCCATCAGTGATGAAAATGTGAGTGTTGTAGTTTCACTTGGTTTATTTCATAATCCTGCACAAGAATCACCCACAGGAAGTTGTAGCAGTGATCTCCTAACATGCTTAATAATGCTAGGTGGGTCTGTTGCTTAGCAAATCTGATATACCACACAACTTTAATCAAACAGTGAGAGGAAACCAAACTATAAAAAATAAATGCTTTGTAAGACATCATTTGTACTGTCCTAATTTTGAGCTGCTATACAGGTAAAGAATTGAAGGATTTGTAGGTATTATAGATAGCTTTCAACCAAGATCAAATATGCTTTCAAAACATCAGATGAATTTACTGCATTTATTTAAAGGGAGATAAACATAGTTTTAAAATGGTATTGAATTTCTATGGAATAAAATAAATCGATAGATTCCTTGTAATTTAATTTTCAGCATTTTTGGTCTGAAGCAAATGGAGTTGGGATCTTATCTAAACTCAGGATTGATATTCTGCTTTCTAATATTCTTTCATGCCCATTTGCCAACACTTTCACCTGAGCACCTTACCTCGTTTTCTTCAAATGAAAGAAATAAATTAATGAGTTTAAGAATATGTTCTTGTTTGATAACTACCAAGTAGTGTGCTTTAAATAATCTAGTAAATTATGAGCTGCCATTTGTTCATTAATTAAGTGGTCTTTCCTGAGATAGAATAAGAGAGATGGATTAATTGTTCTTCATTTCCCAAAATTAGTTATAGCCAGGGTCACATTGTTGAACATAATTTTTAATAAGGCCAATACTTTCTAACTAAGATTTGCAAAGCTTTGTGTAGTAATAGCCCGTGACAGACAGAACTATTCAGGAAAGTCAAGTGTCACTGATAAATTAAAAACAATAGCAATTCATCTCAGACTGTAAGATTTTTTCCCCCTTCCTTTCCCAGTAAGACTTCCCTGCACATCAGATGGAAATCTGGAGATTCAAATATTTTTCTTGTAATTTGCTTTTAGCCTCTGTTTAGCTCTGTGGACAGTTCCAAAGATGATGGTCCTCTCTTTGTCTGTCACAACCCACCATGCTAATAGCAGCTGCTACACTCTCAGATGGTACAGAATTTCTAAAACTTAATGTGACTTTTCAGCAAGTCTAGAAGTCTGTTAATAATAAGAAAAAGTTTTGCAGAATCTACTTTATCATTTGACAAAATTAAAAAAGCCTGTCCTCTGTCCAGAGGACTTGTTGACTTTCCTTTCAGAGTTGACTTTCCTTTCCTCAAGGTACTGAGGTTTTCTTTTCTAAGTAAACCCAAAGAAAGAACCTGCCCAGTATTTGTGTATCTTAGAGGTTTGGGGGTTGTTGTTTTGTGTTTCCTTGCTTTTCTTTTAGACTTTGTTTTTGGTATAGGTCATCATAGCACTTAGTGAGCCTCAATTCACTTTGGGAATGGGAAGCTAGTTCCCCTGTATGATAAGGTTATCATACATTTTTTCTTGCCTTTATTTGTTATTCATGTTTTCACATTTCTGTATAAAATCATGAAAGTTATAACTCCATGTTTCTTGTCCGTGGATCACTTCTCTTTCTGTGCATTTGCTGGTGTTTTTTCTAAAAAAAATTCAGTCTGTGAAATTTCCTTCTCTTGTGTTTTTTTAGTCCAGTGCTTAGTAACATTTGAGGTGACTTCAGGAGAACTATGAGCAGAGAGTGACACAAATACAGCTGCTAAGTAGGTATGCATCAGGGTAGAAATTAGCTGGTCATTAATAGCTAAATCACAGCACAGAATAAAATAATTATTAGGATGAGAGGACCTCTAAAGATCATGTAGTCCAATTCCTTGCTCATTGCTCCCTATTCAAATTAGAGAATGCAGAGAGAGCTGTTTAGTTTGGTTTCATTCTGATCAGCCAATCATATGCTAGGAAGTGGCTCGTTTCTTTCAATTCTAGTATTTCTGTGTGGATTTGGAATTCAAAATAAGATTTGGAGAGTTTTTTATTGATATTGAACTCAGATTGTTCCAAATTATAAATCAAAGGTTTCCAGTTGAAATGGATCATATTTAAGCAATGGTCTAAAAGCTCTAAATAGTCTAAATGATTCTAACTAGCAGGTATTTTTCAAAATCCTACTTGTACTGAATACACTTGGAGATATCACTAAAGATAAGTCTTATGGTTTAGCTCTGCAGATCATATTGTTGCCTCCTGAATTGTAGGAAATGCTTTTATTTGGTTGATTTCAATGGTTATAATGAAGATATTTTATTGTATGAGCTATAAGTCTTGGTGATATCTTCAGTTCAGAGATATGTGCTTTTAACTTAAGTTTTATTGAATATAAAAACTTAGAGTTACCAGCTACATTAAGTTTTTATTATTGTTTTCCAAGCTGTTTTCAAAAAAATCAAGTGAAATAACCAAACCAGACTTTCTCCCATAGCCTAGTAAAATGCCCAGATTAACTATATGGATGGATGTTTATCTGAGATTGAAATGCTGAAATGTCATGCTAGAGGTTCTTGCAAAGCAGGTTTAACTAAGGCAAGACTACTGTATATCTCTTACAGAATCCTTTAGAATCCTAATTCCTACCTCCATTTAATGATCCAATCTGTTTCTCTATCACATGACCCTTATTGATGTGATCACTTTTTCCTCTCATATTTAACTTTGATTTAGAATATGGATCAAGAGGTATAATGTCAGAGGTTTAATTTCATTTGTCCTGCAAATGAAATCCCATGTGAAATGAAGATACAATTGTTATCTATAACAACTCAGTTATTACGCTTTTTTGAGCCTATTATGATCCGAATATTTCTTTTATTTTACATAGAAAACTGATGAAAAGCAATGCAGTGTGGTACAGTAAAAATACTCCTTTTTTCATTAAAAATAATTTAAAAGCAAAAAAGTTTGAAGTCTGTAGAGCCACTTTTCTATTCAATGCTTTGTCAACAATTCCTTACAGGGAATGAAGATAACTTATCTTTATGGAGATCTTTGCTATAAACAGCTACAAAAAGTTTTCAGATGGTTACTAATTAAAATGTGAATTGAGAACAACAGTAATTTTCCCATAATAAAGCACAAATTTAGTCTATATCCTCTGAGTATTATACTAACAAAATTGTACAGAAAGAGCTTATGTGTTCGCATAAGCTCTGTCTTTTCTGGGTGTTTTGATTGGACAGAGATGAGGCTGCATGGGCATATATCAGAAGCTTTAGCTCTTCAGCAACTGTTCTAATTGTAAGGGCTCCACAAAAGCTATCTTCGGTTCTGTGACTCTAACCTCACTGTGCTCCCTTCCTGCAGTGAGAAAGTCTTCCTCACCATGAGAGCAGTTGAGTTAGACTCCTGCTTTGAATAGATTGGTGAGGGAAGCTATTCCTTGTCCTTATCTACAGTGAGATTATGTTTGCCACAGTACATTTAACTCTTCTAAAGGGAATTTGTCCACTTCTCTTTAATGGTGTCCTCATCCTGCTGGTATCAAAACAAAACAGAACCCAATCAGCTTTTGGAGTGCTAAAGCATACAAACAGAAATGAGCAGTAGACACAAAGCTGTCTAACAATAACAAATATTTCATTTTTCTTTTCTTATAAATTCGGAATTAATGGGAAATTAAGGTAGCTTCTAAAATATTATAAGAAGAAATAGATAGTTTTGATCTAAACATCTAAAGATGGTATAAGTATCTTGGATCAGTCATTTAAATGTTATATAATAAATTACAGGATAAAACATCAAGACTCAAATTACATATAAGAAAGTTCTTTTGTAAAAAGATTAGTTACTAGACTAAAACAAAGTTACTAGATTGGGTAATGGAGTTAATGCATTTCTTTAGCTGTCCAGGTTTTTGTTATTAAATTATAATTTAATTTCTTGAGAAATAACAATGTAGAAATATGTAGAATTTAGAATTTCTTCCAAAAGCATTGGTTTGAATTTCTTTCAATAAATGCATATATTTGAAAACAAAAGAAGAAATTCCTTTCCCTTGACTGGACAAAACAAAAGAAGAATTTATTTTGTTTGTCCTGATATTGGTATATTTATCTAAGTGTCATCATGGTGTCCAAATTATGACTTTTTTCAAAGAAAATCAATGCTAAATTTTACTCATTGATAGCAAACTATATGAAACTACATATGATAAACTATTTAGATCATATGAGAAAGTTATTACATGTGCTAAAAGCTTATTAGAGACTTTGTCTTTGGGTAGATTTTGTCTTTGGGTTTATAATTGCTGTGAAATTCTATATAATACCATCCTGCTTGAGTCAGTTGGCCAAATTGCAGTCATTTCCAAGACAAGAAAAGCACAACAGTAATTTTATATGACCACCTGATCTAATCAGAGGTACACAAATGTGTTTTTTTCTTACAGAATAGAAGTTAAGTGGTTAGGCTGCAGTTTCTGTAAAAGCTGGTCTCACTAATTATTTCTGGCTTATTTATGTTTAGAAAGTAATAAAAACTAAGAATAAGACACTATTCAGTACCTTGTATTGCCGGAAATGATGACAGTGCTAAATAGATTTTCTTTTTGTAAAAAGGTCCAATTACTCCATTATTAATGACATAATTTAAGTACTCATTAAATGTGACATTATTTAATGGGCTCAAGTTAGTTTAAAACCTTCATTAAAGGATTGCTCTGGGGAGCTTTGTAATCTTGTATTTTTCCATCCCTCCAGTGTTATATTTCCTACTGTCACTATAAATTTGGGAACTTTTTCATTTGAACAGTGAATGTGGAATCTCAGGTCACTGATGAAGGTGAAAATTATGTAGATTTCAGATGATAGAAGAAACTGGAAACAATTAAGCTTCATCAATTTTCACTGTTCTCTTTGAAATTATTGTGTGATGTCATGGTGATGGTTATTTGTTTTGTGGGTCTTCATACCAGATGGCAATTTGCTGTCCTGATAAGTGTGGTGCACTAAATAGTTCTAATTGTCACAAGTGATCAGTGGCAGAATACTACCCCAATGTGAGAAACAGGGTAACCAGGAAATTCTGCACTAATTGTGTATGCATCTTCTGCACTTTGTAGGGAGGGAAACATCAACATACAATTGGCAATGCTGTTATTCCCTTATTTTTGAGAACTGTTATTTTAATATCCTAGAATTGTAGGGGAGGAAAAATCATTCATATTAAAAGCTGTTTTCTGTTGTAATTTTTTGTAGCAAGCATTCTAATTATACCTCAAGTTAAATTGGTAATGATATTACCAAAATATTTCTTCCAAAGCTTAGGAAAATTGTCTTCTGATTTTTTTTTTTTAATTAAGAAGTATTTTTCATCTGACTAAAGCTTTATGTGTCAAAAGAGAGAGTTTACATCTACAGTCAGTCATCAATTTCTGTCACTTTTGCACTTACTGTAAGTTACTTTTCAAGTATTCTCATTTATTTAATCAGGCCTGCTTAAGAATAAGTACCTCAAAATATGAAAATCTCGTTCTAGAATTTGTTTCAGAACTGAAATACTGAATTTAGTACACTGATATTGGATGGATCTTGTATTAAGGATGCTTTGGGGATCTTCTGTGCATTGTCATTTCTCAGGGATCACCATGTCAGTGAAAAATAAAGTATAAAAGTATAAAGTATGTAAAACTTTCCATATATTAAAAGTGTATCTAAACTCTTCAGGACTAAAAACTGACCTCTCCTTGTGTGCACACATAGATATACATATAGAAATTCATGTGGAGATGCAACGTAGATATTTTATACATACACATAGGAAATATTACAGAGAAAAGAGAGAGCAAAAGATAGAGCATATCTAGATAGAATGTGTGCATATTTAAATAGATATTTTGTTTTATCTTTTTTATAACATTATTTCAAAGTGTGGGAACCTGTTGATGCTGCCTCTCTTCTACCCTTCTGTTCTTAACTCAAATTTCCTCCTGAAATCTTGCCTGTGAAAGAGAATACTTATTATTTTTGTAAAGCCAGCTGTTTTCCAAGCATTTTAGTTGTGTTCCAAGATTGATTAATGTTGAAGAAATGTCATCTTCTACTTCTACATGTGATTACACATGTAATCATTAATCTAGTGATTTAGCTTCTTGTAAGCCTTCTGGATTCAGGAGGCATTTCCTCTGAATTCTCCTATTGTGATTCAGAGGCCAGAATACCTCTATAACTAACTTTTGCCAGGCAAAATTTGTTTTATAAACAGAGAGACCATTATGTTTTCTCCACAGTAGCTAGTAGAATTTTCATTGTTTTCCTTTCTTCAATCTTTATCAGCTACTGCTTAACAATGACTCATATCACCCTTGTGCTCATTACAGCAATCTCTCCATCCCCTCTTGTTTCCTGCCCTTGTTATACTGAAATACTGTATTTTTTTGATTTCTTCTTTCCTTCATCCTTCAGCAGTCTCTCCATCTAAGCCCACTCCAATCCTTCATTGATCATTACCATCCATAACTTCTTCATATCTAGCCCTTAGCACTGCGTGACTGCTGGATGCTGTGATTTGAATCTCTGCTGCTTTCTCAAAAAAGTATTTCTCCTTCTGATACCTCCCTGCAAATCCTGTTATTCCCCACACTAATCTCAACATAAATTTGCACTTAGCTAAGCCATTAACTCTGCCAGCTCCTTTTTATTTAAATGGTAGCCCTTTTAAACTCTTTAAGTTGTGTTCACCAGTTGTTACTGGACACTGTAATCTCATTCATTCTGTGGAACTCCTTTTAATGTGCTCAGTTACAAATGCCTTCACTATGGTGATGAACATGAGAAACTTGTCTTCTCCATTCCCATGCAACATTGCAGCAGGATGCCATTCAGGTCCAAACTCAGCTTTTGTCTTGTGGCAAACAAGTACTCTTTGAATTGTCTCATTGGTCTGCATTATTGTGCATATGAATAGTGCCTACACAGTTCAGGCATGATTTGAACACCTTATAAACTCTGATGAGTGAACATTAGAATGGCATGTGATTTAATTTGATTGCTACTGCAGGCAGTAGCAGTAGGGTAGGAGTTTGTTGTTTGAGACCTGAAGAGCAATCAGTCTTAGAAGTTTGAAAATAGTAAACAGGAGGAGCTTGGAGAGAGACGATCAGTCATTTTTTCCCTAAATCTTCTACATTCAATTTTTTTTTTCAGAACTTTTTTTCCTCTTAACTAACATATTTTTTGTAGGGGAACATGAGGGAATGAGTGAATAAGTTTTAACAGAAGTAATACAACTTTCAGTTCTTTTTTACAAGCTGTGAAATTAAACACCAAAACAGCTGTAAAATTTCTGGGATATTTTGAAACATAATACTTAGAATTAAGTATAAAATAATAAATACTCTGTTTTCTCCTAATTTATTAAACTGCTTGCTTTTTATTATGAACCATGTATATGTCTGAAAAATTTAAACATGCTGATTTTGCTCATTCAGCTTTGTTTAGCCATAAATCATGTTGGTGACTTAAATAATACCATTGTCTGTTGTTCATCATGCCTGTGTTTTAACAGAATTTTTAATCTCAACTGCATAAGCACATAAGACTTGCTTCAAAAATAGGGATAAATAAAATAAGTAATCTAAACCTAGAACTTTAGATAAGGTATATCCAGACACTTGCTGTAAAGCAGTTCCTCATATCTGATTTCTGAGCTGTATTTGCTTTTGATCTTTATTATGAAGTTTAATTTCATTATAATGCTTTACCTTATAACACAGCACAAGGCAGAGAGCCCGAAGATCTCACTAATCAGTCTGGGTTTAAGCTTGCAAACTAGACAGCTGTGCTAGTGTAGCATTCAACTCAAACCAATTAGTTCTACCCAGAGGCAAGGTTTATTTGTCCATCTAGACAAGATGTAACTTTTCTTCCAAGCACCAGGAAGTATTTGAGTACTACTGTACTGCACTGTTGGGGCATAATGGTCAGGGACCCATGTGCTAAACAACTTAGGAAGTGTGCATGTGACATTAATACACTTTGACTCAAGTTTTGACATTCAGATTAGCTGTGTGGTGCATTATGTATGTTTCTCCTCAGTCTGGTATACTGTTTTACCTGTTCTACACTAGCCTCCATTTTTGATTCTCATTGTCTACAGAGCTGTACACAATACATTTTTCTATTGCTAACAAAAAATTAGAAGTTACATTATTCCTTAGTAAATCAGATTAGACAATTTGATACTTAGGAAGGATCTAGTGCCCTCTCCTAGATATATGACATCTTTCTATGAGAGATTTGACAATATTTACAAATAACAGTAGCTTGGAAAGAAATAAAACAACACATACTAATGAAATTGCCAATGTCAGGAATTTATAATTTCTAAACTGGTGAACCTCATTTATAGCAAATTGGGCTACTTCCCAATTTTATATACAGTGAGACAGGAAAAAAAAGTATCTCTCTCTCTATATTTGATGGTGTTGTCTCAAGGTGTTTTAACAGTGACCATATAAAAGACTATGTATTTTTGTATGTACGTTTGTATAGCTGAAATACTAGTCCTACTTCCAATGAGCTTTTCCCTTTGTGTTGGTTTTCTTTTCAGAAAAGAAAACTGGCTGTGGTCAAGATGAAGTTAATGTCCTTGATAAAGACTCTACAATGCAATGTTGATAACAGACCAGTGTTCTGACTGTTTCTGTCATGTGTGATGCCAAGTCTTTGTATTTTTCCCACTGCCTCAATATTGAGTGGGCTGGTGGTCAGAAAGGATCTAGGAAGGGTACACAAAAGAAATAGCTGACCCAGGTGACCAAAGGGGTAGTCAATACCATGTAACATTGTATTTAGAAATAAAAATTGAGAGACAGGAGTTAGCCGAGGTTGGCTGGGCATCTTCTGGTTGTGGGAGCTGGTGAATGATTGCTTTTGTATCACTTGTTTGACTCCCTTTCCTTCACTTACAAAATTTTATTATCATTATTAATTTTTAATTTGTATTAGTATTATTCAGATTGCTTTAATACGACCTAGTTAAAAGCTAAGGAGGAAGGTATTTTAAAAATTTACACTAATTTTATAATTTTTAGTGTTTTTAATTTTTCTTCTATCTTGCAGCAGATATTTTGGTTAAGGAAAAGCTATTCTTTAGGAAGTAGAGTAGCATCGTAGAAGGTTTTCTTTCTAAACACAGAGGTATAACATCACTGAAATACTGCAGGAACAAACACTTGTCCTATGGAAATATTCCTGAAAAAACAATAATTACCCTCCTAGTGTCAAGTATATAATATTTCCTTCCTAGAAGTAAACAGTCCTCCCAGTGAAATCATAATGAAAACTGTGAGTGGCTTTTATATATGTGATAAACACTCTGATTAATGCTTTAATTTTCTAGAAAAAAGGACTAAATCTACCCTAATAAATTTAGGGTAGATTTATGATCATGTTTATGATCAATTTTATGTATCAGTGAATAAGTCTACATAAATACAGGTTTTTGAAATAACATCAACAGAATTTTCTCACCAGATCTTTGGCCACCAGACTAGGACATGTACTTTGCAATATTTAGAAACATGTATTTTTTACTTTAGTGAAGAAATCTGTAGTTTAGCAGTAAAGGCCACCCACTCCTTTTACTCTTTATATTTCTGGATTTTCAGATATTACTGTACTGTGTTTGGCCTTGTCACAAATGCCTTAATTTCCCCCAGTCTTCCTTTGCCCAAGGCTTATTAAATCTCTTCTCTGAATCACACTGACCAACAATGCAGGGGTTTCTTTTTGTTTTTGAAGGTCCACCTCTGCCTGAAAAGTAGACTGTGATTCTGAAGGAGCTTTTTTCACTTCTATTAGTATTTTTACCTTTACTTTCCCTTAAGTGGCTGTAAAGTAAAGTTAAAAAAATTACATTTTTATTTAATATAGTAATAGACAACAGAAATAAATTGCCATTCTGTTTTGCAAAGTTGTCTATGAAAACATGGAATAGCAAAACCACCAAATATATGTGTCATATATATTATACAGATTTTTCTTGTTAAGTCTGAAACGTGCAAATAATTACATAATTGCTTGATAAATATAAGCTTAAAATTAACATAATGTTGATTTAGATTAAAAATAAGCCTTGCAGTGTATTTGAGGGGAAAAAGTCTATTTTTTTCTTAATTTCTGGGTATCATCTTCACTAAAAATTAGAGCACATAGACATTTTCTGAGAATTTACTGTTTTATATTTAGAACTTAAAACTTTATTTCCAACCATAGTTAGAGAGAAAGACAAAAGTTGAGCTTAAACCTGGCTCTAATGAGTATTATTACATAATTGAAAGCTAAATTTGGAAAGACTTTTAGGAACCCTGTGCAGGAGGCAGAGACTTATTGGTTGAGGTGCCCCTCTGAGATAAAGAATGGCTCAGCAGACATGTAAATCAGAGCTGTATCTTCTTCTGTTCTCATGCTTTTACTCTCATTTCCTCTCTGAAAGCACTTCAGATGGTCTTCATTTTGGAAATATTTTGAAATATGTTTTTTTTTCATTTTATTTTTGCTTTTCCATCAAAAAGGTGGGGGTTTTTTTAATGAGTTCTACATAAAAGCCTATTTAATGACTGTTTCTGTCCGACAAATGCAAGAGAGGCTTAGAAATTATCCAGGTGCTTCTTTGACAGGGTATCCACATTGGATAAGATAGCACACATCTTAGAGGGATATTAGAAGCAGGTAAACCAGGAAAGCAAGCTTGTACTGCACTGCAATATGCTGTGGTAACATAGCAAAATGTACAAGAGATATAAGAATTTTGTTACTCAAAAAAAGTTGTGCTGGGGGTGCTAGCTTTAAGAGGAACCTACAGACATAATTTTTAATGCTTAATCTTTCTTTGTCATCTTGGATTCAAACTTTTTCAAATTTTTTCACTCAGCATGTACTGCTGAGATCCTGTGATCTGATTCTGACTTGTTTCTTTTTTCTTAAACTTCTAGTATATATGCCTCAGACATATGTGTATTCATATATCTTCATCTGGTTGTTTTCTTTTCTTTAAAAATGACAAGAAAAAGAACAAAAAAGTCTACCTGCCTCCAAAAAATACCAAAAAACACACACACAAAAACCCCCCAAGCAAACAAAAACCCAAACAATAAACCACAAAAAACCACTCCCAAGGTATGCCAGGTTCTGTAAATGAGAGATGATAAGGTATGTGTACCAATGTCTGTAAACAAAAGCTGCCCCACCTTAAACCTCAAGCACTATTCACCTGCCAACACCACTAGGATTTAGCATACTGGGTCCTGTTTGTTCAAACTGTTGCCACAGGAGCTAATATTTCAGCTGTGTTTGCCATAGACAAATCGTGCCAGTTTTCAACTTACCTTCCTTTCCATTCCAGGTATTACAATTGTAAAAGGACTTGGCCAACAGTGCTGCATTTCGTGGCTTTGTCAAACAAACTGTGATTTTGAGGGATGTGCAGCAGTAAAGATGCTAATGTGTCAGTGCTGCTATTGAAACTGCTGCCTGTTTGATTTTTCTTTCCTTTTCCCCATTTACTTATCAATAAAGAGGTTCATTTTTATAACCAGCATTTTTCCAAGCAAGGATTTGTGAATGTTGACAGTCATAAATAGCCAATTCCCTAAGAGTGAAACTTTAATCTGGAGATACAGTTCCACATAAATTACACACCCTAATGTGAGATGTTTTGGCCTGTCCTGTTCTCAGTATGAATAAAGATGGTTCATTTAATCTTGGAACCTGACTACCAGGCTATAGGCTAATCTGTGTGGGAGGCTCTTTTCACATCACCTCTTTCCCTCTGTGCCAGCTTGAAACAATTATAGCAGAATTCCTTACGTCAAAGTGAAGGAGCAAGAGGGAGCATGACTGTGGCTAAATGCATTGGGCACCTATTTAGAAGAGGGGAGATTCCAGTTCTGATTTCTGCTCAAAAGACTGCATGAAAACCTTATATTAAAGAGTTATTGGAATTCAGAGATGTGTGTCTGCTCCTCACATCACCCCACAGGTTGAGGAGCTCATGAAAAACAAACTTTTCCTGCTCCTATTTGGATCCTGCAACCACTGACCAATTACATAAAAGAAGGTAATTGCTACCATCTGAAAATGGGGTTTTAAGAAATAACTCTTCTGCCAAGTACAGAAGAAATTTTCCATCTGTGAGCCCTAATCAATTCCTAAATACATTATATAGAATTATGAAATCACAGAGCATTAAATGTTGAAGGGACCTTAAAGATCATTGAGTGCCAACCACCACTTCCATGGCCAGTGACACCTCCCTATAGATCAGTTTATGCAAGGCCTTATCCAAACTGGCCTTAAACACTTTGGGATTTGTGACATCCGCAACCTCCCTAGGCAACCTGTTCCACTATATCACAGCCCTCACAGTGAAAAAATTCTTCCTCATATGTAACCTAAATTTTCCCTCTTTCAGTTTGTACCCATTATTCTTCTCCTATCACTACAGTTCCTAATAAAGAGTTCCACTCCAGCTTTCCAGTAGGCCCTCCTCAGTTACTGGAAGGTTGCTAGGAGGTCTCTATACAACCTTCTCTTTTCCAGGCTGAACAGCCCTAACTTTCTCAACCTGTCTTCTTAGGAGAGATGCTCTAGTCCTCTTATCAACTTCTTGGCCCTCCTCTGGACTTGCTCCAACAGTTCCACATCCTCCTTCTGTTGGGACACCAGAACTGTACACAGCACTCCAGGTGGGGTCCCACAAGAGCAGAGCAGAGGGGTAGAATCACCTCCTTCCTCCTGCTGCCCACACTCCTTTGGATCCAGCCCAGAACATGTTTGGCTCGCTGGGCTGTGAGCTCACACTGCCAGCTCATGTTGAACTTTTCATCAACCATCACCACCAAGTCTTTCTCCCCAGGGCTGCTCTCACTCGCTTCTCTGCCCAACCTGTAGGTGTGTTTGGGATTGCCACGACCCAAGTGTAGGACCTTGCACTTTGCTTTGTTGAACTCCATGAGGTTTGCATGGACCCAGTCTCAAGCATGTCAAGATCCCTCTGGATGGCATCGCTTCCTTCCAGCATGTCAACTGCAACCCATGGCTTGGTGTTGCCAGCAAACTTGCTTGGGGTGCACTCAGGGTGATAATTCAGTGACAGTTATCACTGTCCCTGTCACCAACAAAAACAATGAACAGTATCAGCCCTTGTACCAACCCCAGTACTCATGTCTAAGGAACACTGCTTGTCAGTGGTTTCTATGTGGACAATGAGTCATTGACCACAACTTTCTGGGAGGCAGTCCAGACAGTTCTTCATCCACCCAGTGCTCCATCCACCAGATGCCTGTGTCTTCAATGTAGAAACAGGAATATGATGTGGAACAGTGTCACTTTGCATAAGTCCAGATGTCAGTTGCTCTGCCCCATCCACCAATGCTGTAGCACATCACAGAGGTCACCAATATGGGCCTTTGTAAAGCCATGATGGCCGTTACCAGCCACCGCTTTGTTTTTCATGTGCCTTAGCATGGTTTCCATGAAAATTACCTGGTCTTTACTTCCCCAGTTCTTGCACTTTCCCCTTTTAAAAATGAGGGTTAGATTTCCCTTTTTCTAATAATTGGGAATTTCACCTGGTTGCCACAATTTTAAAAAAAATGTGGCTGTCGGCTTAGCAAATTAGTCTACTAACTCCTTCAGGACACACAGATGAATCTCATCAGGTCCTGTGGACCTGATAATATCTGATAATATGAACACCTTCCTACAACTCTAACTTCTGATAAGAGATGAGTTTCATGGAGGTTTCTCCCTTCTATGTTTCCTGTTGATAGAGAATACACTACGTACAGCTGTGCTCAAAATTCTGGGGGCTGTGAAGTACATTCATGGGAGACCATGGCAGTGATGGGACCAAGACCCACCCCAGCATGGCTTGGTATTCACCAAAGTGTGTTTTTTATGAGATCCAGACAGCTACATCTTAGGGCTGGAGTATGGTTCTTAGGTTTTAATGTTGCACTTTAGACTACAGATGATAATTATGGTGATGCTGGGCATTTACTGAACTCCAAGACCTCAGATTAGTATTTTAACTATACTTCCCTCATAACACAGAGCATTAAAAGCCTACCTTTTCCGACTCTGATGAACATTAAAGAGAGTAATGAAGCCTAGTTTTGCAAATGTTTGGTAGTGGTCTCTATGTCATACAATAATTGCATCAATAGTTCATAAAATATTAGTAATGTTATAGCACATTTTGTAGGTTTCTTAGACTATGTTGAGGTGCCTTGACAATTCTGAAATTCTTTGTTTTTCACACATATTTGATTTTGTCTATATTTTTAAATTGACAAACTCAGTTAATTTGCAATGGGGCTTTTAGTTTCTTGTGCAAATAATTAAGTCTGCCCTTTGGCAAAATTCAGATATGGTTAAGTCTCCTCAACTCCCTCTCCCAAACAATATATCAAGCTGTTAAAAAAATGTTGCTTCATACACAGAAATACCTGTGTTCATGCATTTCAGTAGCTATTTTTTATATTATGAGATCAGAACCAACTTCATCCTTTAAACACCAGTAATTAAGTTCTAGAAAGTGTTAAATTAAAGTAAAATTAACTTTCTTAGGATTCACTGTCAAGGTTTCACTCTCTTAACTAAAAAGATCATGAATCATCTTTTTATCCCAGACTGTGACCTAAATCAGTAGCATTTTTTGATAGATCAAAAAAATCCTAGATATGCAGATCATTTAATTGTGTATAATGTGTGTAGCTGTTTAATCTTTTGAGGCAATCACATAGCTTTGTAAGTGATATATTAATATTAAAATATAAAAAATAACATAAAATTATGCTGTAAAATCAAGCAACTTATGAAAGTGAAAACAGTTACTTTCTCTGCTAAAGATATACTTTCTTTGAAAAAGAATTGTTACTGAAAAATTAATTTCATGAAGAAAATAAGCAAGAAAAGAAAAAGAGTACTGTAAGAGTACTGAAATGAATAAAAATTAATAGAATTATTTAGGATGGAAAAGACATGTAAATCAAGTACTACCATTAACCCAGCACTGTCAAGTCCACCACTAAACCACCTCCCCAGGTGTTATATCTAAATGTCTTTTAAATACTCCCCAGGGATGTTGACTCTACCACATCCCTGTGCAGCTGTTCCAGGGCCTGACAACACTCAGTGAAGAAATTTTTCCCAATATCCAACATAAATCTCCCCTGGCACAACTTGAGGACTTTTTCCTGTTGTCACTTGTTACCTGGGAGAAGAGACCAACCCCCACCTGGTTAGCTCCTTAAAGGCGTCTGTAGAGAGTGATAAGGTTCCATCTGATCATTCTTTTCTCCAAGCTGAGCCCCACCAGCTTCCTCAGCTGCTCCTCAGCAGACTTGTGCTCTGATACCTTCACCAGCTCTATTTCTCTTCTCTGGACTCACTCCAGGACCTCAATGTCTTTCTTGCAGGGAGGAACACAGGATTCAAGGTGTGGCCTCACCAATCCTAAGTACAAAAGGGACAGTCACTTTCCTGGTTCTGCTGGCCACTGTTGCTGATCCAATCAGGATGCCACTGGCCTTCTTGGTGCCTGCACACAACTCTCTCAGGTTTAGATGCTGTCAGCCAGCATCTCCAAGTTCTTTTCTACTGGGCAGCTTTCCAGCCACTCTGTTCCCAGCCTGTAGCTCTGCATGGAGTTGTTGTGGTCAAAGTGAAGGACCCAGCACTTGGTTCCCAAGGGCTCAGTATTGGACCAAGTATCTTCAATGTCTTTATCAGTAATGTGGACGAGGGGATCAAATGAACTGGGGATGCATTTGAATCTCATGCCATTGGTGTTGGTCAATCAACACAGCCTGTCCAAGTCCCTCTTCAAAGCTTTCCTGCCCTCCAGCAGATCAACACTCCCATACAACTTGATGTAATTCAAACTGTCTGAGGGTGCATTTGATCCCATTGTCCAGATTATTGATAAAGACATTAAAGACACTTGGTCCCAATACTGAGCCCTTGGGAACGCCACTTGCAACCCGATAGTGACTAGATGAAACTCCATCTGCCACTACCCTTTGGGCCTGTCCATCCAGGCAATGTTTCAATCAGCGAACAGGACACTGGTCTCTTTAGCTTCAGTTCCACAGCTGTCTATCCCAGAACTTGTGCTTTCATCCAGATTTCCTGTTCTGCCTCCATATAGGGCATCTTTCCACACAATTTTCTTGTACTCTGTTTTCCCTAAGATCCTTTATCTGTACTGTCAGTTTATTTAGCATGAGTCCTATGTGTTCACCATGTAATGGGTATACCATGGATCAAAAGCAAACATTTTATTATGGTCCTGGCTTCAAAATAATCTAGTAATAGTATGTTTTTTAAAAAATCTAATATGAAAACAAAGCAGATTTTCCTTCATTCATTATGACAGGAATTTTTGCTGTTGGCAAGAAGAGTGAATGTTCCTGAAGCATACAGCATTAGCAAAAATTAAATGTAAATACTTGGAATTGCAATCCCAGAGTGCTCAAAAAATTTGTTTGCAGGTAGTCTCCTATAGCTTCTTCTGATAACCAGAATCGTTCCTAGATCTTTGATTTGACAAAATGAATATTGTTTCCCTTCTGCTATGTGACATGCAAGCACATGAGGTTCTTCAATTTTTGTTTTTATTTTATTGGTATATTACTGCTGCTTGGGGGAGGTCCATTTAAATCCCTTGAGTTCCAGTTATATGATACCACTTCTAGCTCAGCCACTGTAGCACAGCATCCTAAATAACAGCTGATGGCACACTTTGCTTTAATTATGAACATGGTTATCTGAATACAGAATATATTTTTCTCTGCTGCCACTCTGAAGTTTACCTTGACCTGCATGGTGTTTCCAAGCTGATTGTCTTGCACAGATTTATTGAGTGATCTTTAGGATGGCTTTTCTTTTTCAAAGTGAAGAAAAACCTGTGTAGGACTATCATGCACTCTGCTCAGTAGAGGGGATATGCTCAGTTTTTCTGACATTATGTAGCAATAAGCTGATTAGATTTATGAAATATATTTGGTAAAAATATAAATATGGTAGTTTCATAATTTCTTGATATGTTAGTTGGTCTTGCTGAAGATGGAACTAGAATATGCTTCTCTTTCAGTTTTTCTAACAAAAACTGTAGAAAGCCAAGAAAAGCATGTAATGTTTTTGGTGGCTAAAGTTGGTAGCTAAAGTTGCATTCTGAAATCTATATTTCATTAACTTATGGTGAATTATTCATCAATAAAATTATGTGTTTAATTTAAAATGTTGAAATTGAATGGTACCCTTGCTTTTCCTGCAAAGTATACAGTATCTCAAAGCAGACTTTCAGTACTTTTGTGATGGAGGGAGTATTAGAAAATGTGGCACTTAGTTCTGAAAATCAATACCTGTTGGGTTACCATGGAGTCTGGCTTACTGCACAGTTATACTACAGTCATAAGGAGTAATACCAAGATGAATCCACTAATCTTGTGCAGGGGTGGTTAAAAAAATGATTTATCATGAAAAAATTACCACCTCTCATTCTGATAACTGAATAGGAACCAGATGCAGTTTCTGTATAGAAATATAGAAAACAGGAAAAGATAGCTAGAAATAGCTGATGGTGAAAATTAGAGTAGATTTAGAACATGCGTGTGCTTAGAATCATTACTGTTGCAACTTTTATCCTTTATCTAGCATATAGGATGCATTTATTTAGGTCATTTAAGTATTATATTAGTAAATGTAAGGATAGTAAAATACACACAAATACATATTCATATAAAATAAATAAAGCAGTGAAGGACAGTTTAAGCTCTTCATACTTTTGCTGGTAATATATCTGTCATGCGGATTTTGCTGCTGAAATCAAGGGGTTGACTCACACAGAGAAATAAGGCAGTGAAAATCTGGCCCTAATTGACTTCAGATTGGACTTTCCTGTATTGAAATACTTACAATTGCACAGTGGCAATGTAGCTCTAAAAATGTCATGTAAATCTGCAAATGAACTGAATTGTGATGTGATTAGCTTAAGTTTAAAGCAGAGTCTGAACTCTAGTTAAAGTTTGAAAGAGTTGTTTAAAGCTAAGAGTCATTCATTGGAACCTCACAGTTGTGACTTAAAATGTTTCTCCCTTTGGGCTGCATTTCTACTGTATAATAGCAAAAATTGTATTTAGCTTAAGAATTTGTTTAAGGAAATTTTTTTTCCAGTGAGGTCAGTTTTCATACAAGTGACATGTAGTGTCTCTCATTCTCTGAGGTTAAGCTGTTCTACTCTGCATAAAATGTTTTGCAGCTTATTATTAACCTTATATGAATTAGTGCTATTTACTGAGAAAGAGCAAGATGTACCTTTGACTACTGTGTCCTAGCTGAACATCTACTAGTTTATTAAATATTCCACAGGTGGGATTCACTTATCTTTGAATAGATTTTATTTTCTTGCCAGCTGTAGTTTAAGTATTCAACAAACAAGAATGGAAAATTCCTGCATGTGGAATTTTCCAGAAGTGGGGATTACAATTGTTAGCTCTGTTTTTCTCCAATCAAAAATAGTAAATTGAATCAATTTCTGAGGATTAGGTGTGATAACATTGGTGACTGTGATAAACAGAAGTACTGAAACTGTTAACAGCAGCATTTTTCAGCTTGTTTTTCACTAATGAGGAAAGCCTAATCTTTTCATGAAGATGCACTTCTTCGTTATGAAGGAGATCAGTTCTGATGCTGATGTTTTAGAGTTGTGAGCACAATTTGAAGTGTCCAGTATGGAAAGTAATTTTCTGTGTTTGATTTCTGGGTTATGTGCCTCAAAGTCATAGATTTTGGGGACAATAGGCAAATGCAGGGTGAGCTGTAGACTAAATGTGTTCTTTCAATCACTTTAATAGCATTATTTTGTTGTCAAACTTTTCTAATTTGTTCTTGTAATTCTGTCCCTGGTGCTTTAGATGAAACTTAATAGGTGTAAGCTATAGTCTTAGATTTACAGATTAAATAAAAAGAGCAAGAATTTTCCCATATTTGGGCAGATAGAAGCAGGATTCCGCGAACAAAACATGAGTGTATTCAGGCTGCCATCACTACTAAATATGTTCTCTGGTACTACAATGTTATGCTTTTGAGAATCTTACCTGGCATTCTCACAAACAAGGCAAAGTTAGACACTGTTGTTTTGCACAATAGTAACACTTTTGCTCCTTAAGAAAGAAGTTACTTAATCTCAAGAGTCAAACAAACAGGCCTCACCTTAGATCTGAGGTCTTTACCTATTTGTCATACTTCCATTGCAAGCATCACAGAGAGAGAGGTAAAAATGGGGCATAAAGTTAATTTTTTGCCATCATGAATATTTCAGTTTTCAAAAGAACAAACAAAAAATATTATAAAGAGAATCTCAGGTAATTGTTCACAGGCAGAGAGGTTGGAAGCTGTGAACTTGGCTTTATTACCGTCATTAGTAAATACAGGTGTGTGCCAGTGTGTCCAGACCCAAACATTCTCATTCAGCAATCATGTGCTGAGTGCATGGGCAAGTCACCTTTGTACCTTTCCAGAGTTCAAGCTGAGGTCTGCTTTGTGTTCAGTCTTATTGTGTTTCCTGGGAGACAGGAACAGTGTAGAATAATAGTATTTTCCCAAACAGCTGGTAGTACTATGATTGATGGCAAACTACATTGTATGCTGTGATATTGTTTTTTCTTGGCTCCGTATAAGCACCTTTCAAGGGGTTTTTTATAGATTTAAAATACAAAATAACTGTTTCTGTTGGAATTCAGAAGAAATGTAGTTTTTTTTTTTCACTAAGCACACACAAAATTCCATTTTGATTTTTCTTCCAAAAATATGCCACCAATCCTTCCTTTGTAGTTGGCAGATGCTGCCTTACCTGTATTCCTTGTGTGATTCTGCCTTATGTTTCCAAAAAGAATATGAAGATAAGAGTATAAAAGGCAAGGGTAAATAAAAAGCAAATTGTACTATTGTACTTTCCTTAGTACTTTCCTGCTTTACTCACACAAATAAGCAGAGGTGGAGGGATTATTGAACAGTTTTGTTTTTTGTTATTTTTTTTTTAGTTTACCAGGGTAGTGTTTTGAATCTTAACAGACCATTTTTTCAGGGAATTTGTGGTCATGCTTAAAGAACTTTCATTTTAGAAGAGACTAGAAATTAGCTGGCTGTTCACACTGTCAAAACAATGAAATAACAATAGAAAGAAGGATGTGTCCACTCCATAAACTGAAATTTTGGTTATGTATAAATTCCATCTATACTTGGAATCAGCTTGCTTGGAAACAGTTATGTATTTATTCAGGATTTGTAAAACTGGCAAATCACAGTGACAATCAGAGAGTTAAAGCAGTGAAGTAGTGATTAACAGCAATGGAATAGATTAAAAGTCAAATGAGAATACAGTATGTGATTGGTTTTTTTGAAGACAATGTCTTTCTGTGAGTCATTCTGGAAGAAATAGAGGAATTATAGAAGTATGGGGACAAGTAGGAGACAGCAGTTAGCTTTTTGGGTTAATAATAAAAGGAATAACTGGATAATAAATCGAGTTTTGCTTAAATCCCTTCTGGTCACTCAGTCTAGTACCAGAGATTTTTAGATGGAGTTCTCCTGCTTTCTGTGGCTTTTTTTGTGTTGGGTGGTGGCTAGGACCTGCCTGCTTAAGGGGATTCATTCACCCATGTGAATGGTTGTTAGTGCACAGCAGCTTCTGTGTGGGATGTGTAGCACAGACATTGCGGTACCCTTGAATAGCCATTCTGCAGGATAGGTGCAACACTGCTTAATTATCTCCAGGAGACATTTCTAGGTTAGAAGCAGGGCTCTCTGGAAAAAAAAAAAAAGTTAATAATTTTCTTATCAAAATGCTGTGCCCAAAATTTTAGTGAAAGTTTTTAGTGGGTAGGATGTTTTATTTACTTGATTCAAACCAGCCATTGTTGAAAATCTGGAGATGAAAAACTCTATGGAAAGTATCATTATGGTAAGACTCTGTATTTATCTAGTGGAGTTAGATCATGTATGAAATGATCATGTACACTGTGGTTTGTTAAGGTACTTTCCTCAGACAGGAAAAGAAAAATGATTTTAAAAAAATGCCCAGCACCCTTACTCTACAGAGCTGTAGAGAGATAAGCAGCAATGAAACAAGACAACCATATCTGAGCCTTCCGACTGATGAAATTGCTCAAAAAGGGGAACTCATTAGGTAGGAGCACCAATAGTGACAACACTGGCCAGCAAGATGCACCACTTCTCAGCTCCCTCTCTGAGATACTTACCTTACAATGTGTGACCATTCCCCCTGCTGACCCAAGTTAATCAATCAATCAATCAATCAATCAGTCAATCCCTACTCTACTTACACCTTGCAAACTGAAAATGCATGACATTAATACCTTTTTCTTGATATTGCTGTGTCAGCATAGACTTTCTGCAGGTGTATTATGGTAAAGATACCTCTAGGCAAAAGCTGATCATATGTTTCAGCATAAAAAGTTACATCCAGCTGGGTGTCTCTTGAGTTAAATACTATGAAGAAGCTAAGTGAAAACCTCCCAGAATGGAAGTCCCTTGTTATCTTCTATTGCTATGGCAGGAAAAACAGAAGTGAAAGCACCACTAGAAAATATTATGCTAATTTTTATAGGCTGATGTTCCAAATGGTATCAAAAGAGCTGTAAATTGCATGCTTCTAGCACAGGGTTTAGCATTACAGAAATACAGTATTTCTTTTACACAGAATCAAATTTCATGTTTAATAACAAACAATATGAATGTAGCTCAGTGAACTTTAACAAATCAAGAACAACATTCATAAAGTGACCCTCAAAAGTGACAATGTTTAGTTCTGGTCTTGCAGACCTTTGGAGTTAGTTTGTTTAATTTGGGGCAAGTTTATATACATGAAAGAGTGCTATATTTTGGCTTTGGAATCTACACTGCTGTTTACCCACTTTTCATAATTATAATATTACTTATTAGTCTTTGTAGCATTAAGTCAGTAGTGGTCTGAAATACAGCTTTGCGTAGCTCAAGCATGACAACTTGTCTCTTCATTTCAAGTGACAGATGGCTTTAAAAATACTTTGTGTAATTTTTTTGCCCACTGCAAAATGCTTAAAAAATATTTGAAATCTTTTGTTGCAGATAGAGACAGTGAGAGGAGAGAAGCATTCTTTAGCTTCTGTGAGTCTTTACATTAGGATAGGGCAGAACCTGGATAGATTCAAACCCAGGTTCCTTCAGCCTCAGTCCAATGCTCTATTTACTTAATGTGAAAAGAATCACAGTATAAGAATATTCTTAGTAAAAAAAAAAAAAATCTCTATTTTTGTCTACCAAGTCTATAATCCCACTTTGAGATAATAACCAAAATTAAGATCTATACTACATTCTGAGTTGCTTTTCCAGAAATTTAATTCTCTATCAAATGGGATTTTCTTTGAAAGATCCCACTCTGAGAAGGCATTTCTACCTTAAATTTTAAAAAATTCCCACTGACAAGAGCTCAAATTCTCTGTTAAATTTTCCATTAAAAAGTAGTTTCACTCTCTGAGACTAATTTCTGTAATTCAAGTCTGTGAAAGCTTACTCAGGGTTGTTATTTGACAGGCAGTATTCTTCTTGCCTGTTTTTAAACCAATGCTATATATTCGTTGTTAAGATGTTCATAATCAAACAAGGTTCCTTAAATAATAGTAGCCACTTTGAAATTTAATATAGGTAAATGTAAATATAGGGGAGTTTTTATGTTTCTCAACATAGTTCACTTGAAAGTCTTTAAAATTTTGCCTGCCTGCAGAGTTCTTTCTCATTTTCCTAGGTTTTTCCACAGTAGATAGGATGCTAAATTCTTGCCACAGGGCAGACACTTTGTAATTTTCCATGTGCTACTGAGAAGTTTATTAGAGATTTGGAATTAATCACTTATACAGTTCTGTCTCATCATGTGGTTTAGCTGTTACTGATTGACCACGGTAAGTAAAGAGTTCTTAAAATATTGATGATGACTTTATATAAATTAACAATGCCATTAACCTCCACTCAAGCAATGAATCATTTTCCTGAAAAATCTTTCCTTTGAGAAACAAGTTGAAACCACAAAGACCCAGAGGTTTTACTTATGGTAGCCCTTGCTGTGCTAAAAACATGCTGTGGCTAAATATAAATATCTCCTTTTGTTTCTTCATATAAATTTATGGAGACTGAAGTGAGCAGTTGAATACTTTATGTAGCTATAAAAAATTATACTGGAGCCAGGAGCTTCAATCTTTTTTCCACAGGAGAAAAAGACTTCTACTTTTTCTTAACAACTGGAACCAGAAGCAAGAATTGGTACCAGTGGTTCCATTGGTAGTTTTCCCATTAACCAGAGGAGGGAAAGGAGGAAAAAGGAAGAGGAGGAAATAATTTTTGAGGAACATTATTTCGTGTCCACAAGCATAATTTTTCAAATAGTCTCTTGTTCTTCTCTTATGCTGGAAAATACAAACTACTCCAATAAATTTGTGTATCTTAAGAACTAACCATATTTTCAACTTCAATAGTGAAGACTGGAGGTAATTCATGAGTGAAACAGTGCCCAGTCTCCAGATGAACTATATGCCACTAAGAGAAAGTAGGAAATTATGAAAATCATTTTCTGATTACACAGAAAAACATTTATCTCTATGGATTCTGCATATAATAATTAGAAAATATGAGTATTTAGTTAATGTTGGATTCAGAAACAGCCCTTCCACTTTTTCCTTCTTGGGAAAAAAAATAGAGTTTACTAGGATAAAGGCAGGGATGAGATGGAGTTTTGTTGAATATTTAAGACCTCTTTTCAGGTTACATAAAGTGTGCTCACCAAACTACTCTGTTCCTTAGTAAGTGGTGGCCATATCTTACCTGCAGTAGAAAAAACTAGTCAGGGGGAAAATGGTGGTAAGCAATCTACTGTTTATACCATCCTGTGCAAAAAGCAGTAGACTTATGGGTTATGTTTTGTAAATTGGTAAGCAAAAGTCATATTTGAAGTCACAGTGAGATATAAACCAATTATACTTTCATGCTAATCTTTTCTGGAATTTGAGAAACTTCACTTATCACTGAATTTTTAGGTGAGATGAACTCTTGTCTGGCACTGACAGCATTTGCTATTATAATTTCGCTTCCTAATTTGATACCTGTACTCAGTGCATATTACTGAAAGAATAGTTTTTGGTTGCTTGGTCTTTCTTTATTTCTTTTGTAAAGCAACATTCATTTCAGTTTTCTCATGGGGAGAAATGGAAGATAGTGCAGTAGAACACATACCTTCCCTTCTTCCATACTGCAGTATACTACTCTACATTGCACAGTACCAAAACACACAATACCATGCCATATTGTAGCTTATGTAGCTTACTTCAGATATTTGCATTTATATCAATCACTGATAAACTGTATTTGTCATCCTTTTTGTGTATTTATAAATTTTCATCTGTTGCTGACAGCTAGGATATTCTTTTGTACCCAGAGCACCACTGACAGACCCAGTGCCCACTCCTTTGGAAAGTGTTGTCTCCTAGCAGTTAATCTTTTCACCTCCACCTTCTGCTTGTAAATGATACCAAAGTCCTTTGTAACTGGTCTTTGTAATTTTTCCTTTTCTTCAACTGTAAATAAAAGGACATGAAAATTCTAAATGAAAGAAGATGAACATTCTTATTAAGGGCACTTTCATATCTGTATGGTGGCATTCATGACAGATTTATTACAAAAAGTCAGAAATCAGCCTCCACCTGTGAAGCAATTCTCTTTAGTGGCACACATTTTTAAATGTGAAAAACATTTAAATGTACTGACTGGATAAAGCTCATAATATTGCTTTCTATACTGAAAGTTTCAAATACATTTTGTACCATAGTTGTCTGATTATCTGGCAAAAATATTTAAGACAAATGAAGAATTATTTAACTTGGCTAATAGCTGGTGATTCTTCCACAGAGAACACAAAAGATTCTCAAATATAAATAACTTTAAGCTCCATGTAAAAAGGCTAGCACCTCTCTGATGAGCATATGTGCCAAGTGCAGACTCACAGCATGGCAATGTTTTTACTTAGGTGTCCTTCAAGAAAAGGAAAAATTATTGGGATAATTTTATATAATATATATTTGGAATTAAACCTTAACTTATCCTGCACCTAATATTTTAGTAATATTTGGTTTTGGATGAAAGTTATGTTTTTTAACTAAGATACAACATAGTTGTGAACTTTCTGTGACATTGCAAAAGGCTTTTTGTCTTAGAAGATAGTCAGCTTTAGAATTAACTCTTTACTAGGTTATTTAAACATGAAAATTAGTTTTCCCAACTCCAAAATATAACTTGTTGAATGCAATGGTAGTACTTCTGTCATAATTTTTAAGGGCTATGTAACGTTTTATCTATGGTTCCTCAAAACATGAATAATTTTAATTTTCAGTGTTATTTGAAGCCCTTCCTAGTTTACTTCTTTGTAGCCCTTTCCTGTATCTACATCTGGTGTTTATATACTTCCAAGTATTTTGCTTCCATGCTTAGTTTTAATAAAATATTTTGATTGTTAAACAGTATATCAGGAAGAAAATAAATCAAGGACTTTAAGTCAGGGAAGATGGTGGGGAAAGGGAGCGAAAAGGAGAAGCCAAAGAATATTCATTTCCAAGTCAGCTTCTCTGTAACTCACACTTCAACAGCCTGGCTTAATTGCTTTGTTAGGGTCAGTTCAGGACTAGAGGAAAAAGGGTTTTAGAAGAATAAAAAAATATGGAAACCTGCTTGACTGCTCTTGGAGCATAGAGCTTGAGAGGTCTCTGCCCAGCAGTGTCCTAATACAAAGTGCATGCTAGAACTGTGTTCTCCAGGTTTTGTGGCTTGCCAACCTTTCAGAGGTGCAGCCAGCTCATAAACTGATTTTGTCAGTCTTGCACAAAGAACATAAACATAGTCCATTTCAAAAATGTCACGTAACCATGGGACTCGAACCTAAAAACAGCTGGTCTTCAAGAAAACAGGTGGGCGTCAAAGACTTCCTTCTGAAAGACATAACTTATGACTTTTCCTCTCCTTTTGTGCTCTGATTTAGACTTTCTAGAAATACTGCATTGCAAAATCTTCAATTAGCATTCCTCCAATCCTCTGCAACTTTATTTCACCCTTTAATTTTTTCTTAATGCCTCTTTCCTCTCCCACCTCTGTACCAACCATTTAGTCTGATCCCAAAGCAAATAGCAGTTTTGGTTTTGCTTGGCATGTTCTGTCATGTTTAAAAATAGAGACAGAGATTAGTGTAATAAAGTTACTATGAACAAAGTCAAAATTGGGAGATAAACACAGGAAAAATAACCCTATAATTAGAAAAATGTACTAATTTCCATCTCGCTTTTATGTCATTGCTGTTGAATTGCTTTCTTCAACACAATATAAAATTTGTTGTTCTGTCAAATAGTAGAATATGAAAATAATCTGCTGTTTGTTCTTTAGTTCATAGTCGTCTCTCCAGAACTGTCTTTGTTTTCACATAGTCACTGTCATCAGAGTACTATGGAATACCTTACAGATTGCCTCCTGATTTTATTTTATTTTATTTTATTTTATTTTATTTTATTTTATTTTATTTATTTTATTTTTCCTTAGACTTTTTGGTCTAAGGAAAGTCCTGTGAGGAGTGACTGAGGGAGTTGGGATTATTTACTCTGGAGAAAAGCAGGGTCAATGGTGACTTTATCACTCTCTACAACTCCAGGTTTTAGCCAGGTGAGGGTCAATCTCTTCTCCTGGACAACTAGCAATAGGATGAGAGGAAATAGACACAAGCTGCACCAGGGGAGGTTCAGGTTGGACATTAGGAGGAATTTCTCCACAGAAAGGGTGATTAAATATTGAAATCGGCTGCCCAGAGGGGTGGTTGAATCATTTAAGGAAAAACTAGACTTACTGCCATGGTCTCATTGGCATAGTAGTCATCAGTCAGAGGTTGGTGTCAGAGATGATGTCAGATGTCAGAGTTCAGAGTTTCTTGATTCTGTGATTCTGTGTGATTCTGTGATCCTGTTACGACACATGTAATAGTGCAGGAAAGTAAAGTAAATCATAGGAATTGCTGAATTTCTTGGGAAATGCTTGATGGCAATCTTGTTCAGGTTTATTTGCTTAGTGACAAACTCACTAGAGTTGGATATGATGATGATTTACAGTTACTTAGGTGACTTTCACTTTGACACCAACAGATGTGCCCACTGAGAGGCAGTCTTTACCCACACTCCAATCCAAATGCTCACAAGACTGACATTTCCTAAATTTCGCTCATGTGGGATTTTTATACTTATTCCATGTGGATTTTATTTACAAGTAATTTGCCTAAGGAGACAATGAAAGGGAACTTCATATTTTAGTCACTAAAACATATTGAATTGATGCTCTGTCTTATGCAGTCATATCAATAGCTCTAATATGGTACAGATACTAGCAAACAAAGTAACAGTGCTGAGACTGTGAAAGGGAAGAAATATGAACAGAATTTTGGGATCTTTTGTTCTGCATCAATACTAATTTGTGTAATTTTAGAGCTTTATATTTCTACTCAGGACTCAAAAATGCAATAAACATAGAAAAATAATAACTTCAGTTGCATAAATTTATACTTCACAGCAACAAAAGTTTTAAATTACTAATCCTGTAGAGTGAAAAGTACCACTTATGTTTTTTGTTTACATTCACATTGCTTCCAAATAAGACTCCAAGTTTTGCTGCTGTCTGTGTGCAAATCAGACAAGTGAAGGAAAATCTGCAGTGAGTGATCTGGGTCTGTGTAGGAAAGATTTAGCCTGGCAAATGCTGTACACAAGGGCTTTTAAACATTTGCTGAATTCTGTATTTTCAGAATGTGACTGTTGTGTGTTTACATCCAGTCAAAGGCAGAGATATATATGTTCAGAGGCATATGTAAATAAGTCTTGCAGTAATACTGCAGTAGTTACACTTTGCTCATAGCACAATTTTTAGGACAAGATGTTTTTTACACCAGCAACAGTTGGACAACCCAGGTAAGGCTTCTAATTTCCCAACATTTTTAATGATGAAGCAGGGAAGAAGCAGATATCATCCCTCAAATTCTTAATTTCTTTACTAATTAGGTACTTTACACAAATTTTCTACCTCACCAAATGCCCAGTTTTGTCCAAAGGAGCCATTGTGGAAGCCTGCAATTGCTGGGAAATTTTAGGAGATCCCTATATGTATTTTTTTTTTTACCCAATTCTTCTTGAGATCTGTAATGGCTTGGTCCACTTGGCAGGTTTAGAGGAAGGTTGTTTCATTTACTCTGGGCTGTGTCCAGGTGAAAAAAACAAAATTCTGAGGAATTTCTGGAGAACCAACAAAATTCTCAGGAGGCTCAAAACAAATTTTTACTTGCAAACTTTGGAACATTGAGGTAGAATAAAGTAACTTGGCAAGTTTTGAAACAACCCAGAAAAGTAAGGCACTTCACAGACTTTAACTTATTGAAACACACAAAGGTGGTGTTTCGATAAGTTACTTAACAAGGTACTTAACAAAGCATTGGTTGGAATTTTTACAGTTGGGCTTGCAGTACATTTTGAGAAGAAGACGATAGGAAAGGGAGAGAAACAGAGAAAAAGGAGAGAGAAAAGTATTTAGTTGTGAGAAATGTGTTTGCTGATATTGGAGACAGGCATGTGACAAAACACACCACGGATCATGTGACAGTAGCCAAATTTTATTGAGCTCTATTCACCTTATAGAGAGTTGAAGGTCCCCATGGTTAATCCTGATTGGCTGAACCAGTTGCCACCCAGCCAACCAGCCAATGGCTGCCCCTGTCCTCAACAGGCTAGGCCTGCTCCCTGACAGCCCAGACTGATCATGTTGTATAATCAAAGTATTACATAATTAGTTATATAATCGGTTATGTTTCAGTTATAAAATTATAGGTAGGATTACTCATAACTGTGAGGCCTTCAGGCCAGCTGTTAACCACCACATTTAGTCACCACATGAGGATCCAGTGTGGTCTCAGCTGCTTTTAAATCCAGGGCGCTGGAACACCTGAATTTAGCATGTGTCACTGTTCTTTTATCTGCTCCTGTTCACTGGTACTCTCCTCCAGGCATGTACCTGCACTTTAATGCTTCCAGCAGAGCCACATGGTCAGCATGCACCATTTTGGCCTGTAGCAGAGACTGATTGAAGTCACAGGGGACCAGGGCAAGCAGTGGCCCTCCTACCAACAATGAGCTCACGATTGTCCTCCCCTAATTCCCACGTGGTTTTTTTGAACAAATCCACTGGTCTCCTAAAAATTCCCATCCAGGTGGCCATGTAATGGGAAAATGAAGTATATGAACCTAATCTTACCTAGGGACATTTTGTTCATCAGGCCTTAGAAAGCAAGGATATGCCTGTGAAGTCCTTTCCTAGCAGAAAGTGGGTAAATATAACTTGCCCTGCTTCAAACTGGACTCCGGGCAGCTCTGTTTAGCGTCAGTTAAGAGTAGCATTGTGTGCAAACTAATGTGGGGTTTGGTCTCTCAACAAGACTTATTTTCTCAAGTGTTACACAGTGTTAGCCAAACTATGAAGCTTTTGATCTGGAGCTAGCTCATATTCAGCTGCCTTAAAGCATAAGGCGGATGAGGTCGCGTCTGTGTATTAGATACAATACGAATTAAAACTGACCTTACACAACATGGGCAATGGCCATGCTTGGCAGAAATTCTCTCCTCGCTGTGCCACAGGGCCTGTGGACATGCATTTGGGCACACATGTTTGCAAATATGGCTTGGAGGTGGGTGGCATAATGGGGAGGGAGCAAGAGTGTTGGAAGGTGCCTCCACAGATGAGATTAACTGATGAGCTAAGGAAATTGTTTTCTTTGAAATGACAAAATTCAGTTTTTCTATGGTGTCAAAAAGCAACTAGCATGTAATCAATGCAAGTTTGGAGCTCAGAAGATATTTCTGTGATAGTATTTTACTGTATGAACATATAAAGAAGAAACAGAAAACCAAAACGTGGTGATGAAGTAATTTCAGTTAATAAATGAATAAGGTGCTTTATAAAAGTTTGACCTTCTGGTGTTGATTAATTTAAAATGTGAGGGGTCTGAAGAAAGCAGCTGCTATTATTAGTATAGTCAAGCACAGGAATCATTTGAAACACCTGGTGACAGCAAAAACATCCCCGTTTCTGTAGGAACAAGAAAAATGTTGAAACTAAGTACAGGAGCGAACTCTATAAGGAGACAGGTTTGAGATGTGTGAGTGTTTAAGAAAAATATTCTCTGTGTTTGGCTGGCATTACAATAAAAGATAAGGAAAATACCACGTTCCTAGAAAAAGAGAGTTTGTAGAAAAAGTGCTTTTTTCCTGTTTTGAAGGTAAATGTAACTACATTGCTTTAGAACTATCAGTTAAGCAGAGAGGGTGTTTGCTTTCTTACATGTGCTCCCATACACAAAGCTGTTCTGCTCAACCTGTTTTCATTGCGTATGTAATCAAAGTATGCAATTTGCAAATCTGGTTTTCAGAATTCTGTGTTCTGTCAACTTCTTTTTGCCTGCAGAATTACCACACATGCCTGAGAAATATTTATCATTTTGGGCCTGCTGGACTTTAACAGCTCTAAGTTTTACAGCAACTGACCTGCAGAGGAGCTGCAGTCATCTGCGAAAAGGAATGTAAACTGGGCTAGGCAGCTATCAGCTTACAAATAACTCTTTTATAAAGAACGTAGATCTGAAGTTCTTTGATTCTGTCATATCAAGTAAAAAGTAGTCTTTGTGCAATGAGTGGCAGGAGCACATCCAGTATTTGAAACAGTCCCAGAAAAAATTATTAAGCCATGGGTATTTATCCTTCTCATGCTAATGCTGTATGTGAGTTATGATTTGAGAGACAATCTCCAGTGCACAGCAGTATACAGCATACATTTTATGAAGTCACAGAATATTTTCTATTCTTGCAGCATTTTTTGTCACTCAGCTAGTGGCACATGGAGTGGTCTGGATACCAGTTTAGCTATAATTAAAAATACAGTATGATCATTGCATATGAGAAGCTTTCCTCACCATTGTAGAATGTACAGTAGAAGATATCATACTTGAACCTGAGAATATCTTAGTGTCTTAATCACCTGTTAAATATTTTATTGTCGAAAACCAATTTTTGTGCAAGAGGGTTGGTTAGGAAATAATTTTAATTGGTTTTGGTTTCTTTTTCTGATTTCCGTTTGACACAATAGAACAGAAAGTGGTTTGGAAATTGCTGCCCTATTAGGAATAATATTGGTAGGAATAGGCGCATCCACTGGGTCAATGCGTGGCTCTGAGGCTGATGTAATTGGAAAAATCGGGGCATTTTATCATGGGATGATCTATTCAACACCTAGTCTACTGACAGGTGATGGGATACACCTTTATCAGAGGGAAGAAAGAGCACAGCAGCTAGTGGAGCTCATTGGCAGAGCTTTAAACTAGCTTGGAAAGGAAAAATACCAGGCTCAAGGGTGATGACCAGTGGGATCTCTCAATCTGCTCTAGGAGGTGTTGGCTACAATGTACCACACCTGAAATGTTTCTACAATAATGCACAGAGCATGAGGAACACACAAGAGGAGCTCAAGGCTTTTGCTGTGTCCCAGAGATTTGATATCACTGGCATAAGTGATGGAATGAGTCCTGTGACTGGAGTGCCCTGTTGGAGGGTTCCAGGCTATGCAGGAGGGATAGGCAGGGCAGAAGAGGCTGGGGGTGGCACTGTATGTAACAGAAGGAATGGATGGAGTTCACAATTGGCAGTGCAGTTGAGAGCTTCGGAGTTAGAACCAAAGGGCAAACAAATGAAGTGAGAGTCTACTATAAACCTCCTGGCCAGGACTGTGCAACCCTGGATGTCTGGACAGACTGGGATGCTGGAAAGCAGAGCCATGGAAAGGGACCTGGGGGTCCTAGTCAATGACAAGTTGAACATGAGTCAGAGCTGAAATGCTGGAAATACCCTTCCCAAGATTGCACCTGACAGGGGTGTCTGCATAGCTTGAAAGACAAAGGGACAAGATGGTGTCAGATCCCTCCCAGAAGGCAGGAGCTTACAGAGCAGTTCCAGCAGCAGATGAAGACAGCTCTTCCAGGGTCAACGCCCTCCTCAGCAGGGAACAGCAGGGTGGGCACAGCAGGTGAAGCAGTGGGCAGGACCCATTTGGTGCTTTCTTTCCCCTACTGGGCGCTGCTCACAAGCCACCAGCAACCCGGACCAGAGCAGGACTACTATCTGCAAGCCCATTTACTTTAAAAAAGAAAATAATGTGGTAATGTGTTCTGTATTCTCATTATATACATGGAAACTATTACAAAAACATTATATTCTGTAGAATTCATTAGAAGTTCTGGCCCCTAAATATCAAAATCATGTAGCAGGAAGTACACAGTAAGTTTTCAGACCAATTTCCTAGTCTTGTGCTCTTATTCCAGAATAAATACTAGTGTATTTCAAATAACTTATTTTGTTAAGACAATTGGAATAACAATAATTTTGGGAATAGCTGATTTTCTCTGCAGTTCTTTTTTACATGTTGGCAGAACGACAGAGCACAGCTTCTAGCTAGATAAGGAGGTTTCTGTGTTTGTGTTTGAAAAAGTGATTCAATCTGTACCCCTGAGCAAAGTCTGTGGCAGGAGAATTCACCTTCTGAATTCTATAAATACTTGAACCATTTCTGGAATTTATTTTTACAATAGTATGTGTGTATTAAAAGTTATACTTAATACCTAATCGATGCTATTGCTTTGGGGTCGATACAATTCTAGGATCCTTATCTTTTTGGCATATTTAGTGCATTTGTCTTTGTTCATCTGTTTTTATCTAAGTTAATACTCAGAGCACTAGTGACCCATTTGTTTAGAGATGAGTCTGTAAAGAACAGATAAACTGTGTCTACCAAGACATTATGTAATGCTATTTAATAATCTATATTAGCTGGCGTGGTCCCAGTGATTTTGTTATACACGTCTGAAAACCCCTGTCTTCAAGTGGCATCACCTTAAATCTTTACTGCTTGTTAAAGCCCATGCAATTTCTAAGTGGCATTGATTATTATGGGAAAAAAATTCAATCTTTCCACTAGCACAACAAAATCTAGAGGTTTTTTTTTCTGTTTCTGTTAGGTAGGAAAACCTTCTGCTGCTTGGCAGTTTTGAAGCCTTTTGCACAGTGAAAACAGCAAATAAAGCTTGCTGTATCATAAAAAAAAATGAAAATATACAGATCACTGAATTCACAGAATCACGGAATTAGTTAGGTTGGAAAAGAATCCTGAGATCATCAAGTCCAAGCTTTGACCAAACACCACTGTGTCAGCTAGACCATGTCACTAAGTGCCACATTCAATCTCTTCTCTAACACCTCTAGAGGTGATGAGTCATCCACCTGCCTGGGCAGTTCATTCTAACATCTGATCACCCTTTCTGTGGAAAAGTTCCTCCTGCTGTCCTACCTGATCTTTTCCTGCTGGAGTTTAAGACTGTCTCCTGTCATCATTACTTGACTGGGTAAACATTTCTTTGATATCATAGGCTAAAAATAATAGTAGAACTTGGTTAATTACCTATTAGCCCTTGTTGAAGAATGCTTTGTTTGTAAGTAATGTTAAGTAAATGTGCTTATGTTTTAAAACTTCTGGAAAAACCTGAATTGAATCAATTAAACATTCTTTCCTCTCCCACCCGACTTAATGTTAGGATAGCTCTTCCAACTAATAGAAGACGACAGATCCCATGGTCTTGTAAAGATCTCTTTTTATGTATGTAAACCTCAGGGGTTTTTTTTGAAACTGTAGACAGCATGCACACTACCAACAGAGGTACTGCTGAGAATAATAATCATTTACTGTGGCCAGCCTTCTGTTAGGAGTTGCATTTTTAGTATACCTGCATTTTGATCTGCATATGCAGCCACTGATTCTGTGTCTCAGATTACCTCAAATTAGGAGTTTTTGCTTAACCCACTGTCTTTTAACTGGAAAATAAAAGCCTCTCAAAATTATTTCAGAGCTGTATAGAGGAGCTAAGATTTAGGCAGAGTTTTGCTACTGAAGCATTATGAAACCAAAAGACACTCTTTGTCTGGAATGACACCTTGGTAATTTCTTTTTTAAGAATACAAATAAATTGTTGTAGAATCATAGAATGATTTGAATTAGAAGGAGCTCAAGGTTTATTTTATTTTCAACCCCACTGTTGTGAGCAGAGACACCCTCCACTAGAGCTGGTTGCATCTGTGTCCTCCATCATGTGACTACAGCACACAGCTTATCCTTGACAATTGACTAGCCTTTTGGAGGAAGGTAGAATTCCTTTTCTACCATGCTTAAAATACTGTCCATGGCTGCATGCTGATTGTATCCTGATCCCAGTTTATGGTGAGTCTGCCCTACCTCCTGCCCTTCCCTGCTGTGTCTCCTGCAGGGGGAAATCTGCAGGCAAGCAGGTGGAGAGTTGCACGTTTCTCCAGCCAGCATCTAGGTTCTGTGGAGTAATTTTCTATTTTTCATCTTCAGATGAGAAAAAATTTGTTAGACTACAAAAAATTTACAATAGTTCTGATTGGAAAGGTCCTACAATAATCATTGAGTCCATGGCCTGTTCACTTCAAGGGCGAATAATTGCTCAAGCATTTTTGTAAGGGTGTTGTCCAAATGCCTCCTAAACACTGACAGGCTTGGGGCATTGACCATGGGACATGGGGCACTGACCATTCCAAACTATTTACACAATGGATCAGAGGTCATCAGATGTTTTTCCCTTGCTGTAATTTTACTTGCCCAACATTACATTTCGTTGGACCTGGATAGAGTCCTAAATTCAGTTTAGAGTTCATAAATGGTCATGTCATCAAATTTGTGTGTACTTTTTGCTGGAAACTTATACCTGAACTTCAAGAAAAACCCCATCCAGAAATGTAGGAAGTGAGAAGCCATGTTATCGAAAGCTTTTCTTGATAAACCCCATAAGTGAATATAGATCCAACCTGAGAAACCTCTAGCGTAAATTAAAATGTCAAGGCAGATCTGCTCAGGGTCTTATCTGAGCTTCTAGATAGAAAACAATATCACACAGATCTTACTGTAGAAAATCAAAGTCCATCAGAGGATCTTGTTTTGGACCTGCCAAATCAGCGCATTCGGAGCAGAGCCCTGAGCTCTGTGTGAGTACTTGAACCTGGGATACTATAGAGAAATTTTTGATAGTTTTACAAAGAAGATTTTTCAGCTTCTCTTTGCATCATTGCACAAAAACTATTGTGTTATTGTGAATCTTGCAGCAGGACAGGATGTCTGGCTCTTGTTCTGTAATGAGTAACAAAAACAACGTGTATCTTTGTTGCAGATCTAAATGAAGGTGATAACAAAAGCTTTTTACAGGTTACTATGCTGGATACATTTTTCTGAATCTGGTTGTAAAACTAAATCGGTTAGGACCTTCTAAGAGCATGTTAGCCCTTATTTTTCCTAAGCATATTATTTATAAGGTACACTACAACTGGAGCAGAAGACAAACTGTGTTAGAGGACCTTATGTAGTTGGGTGCTTGTGTCAGGCTTGTTTTGAGGAGGGTGTGAGCTACCCCAGTCTTTCCCCAACAACTAACTTCAACTGCATAGTCAGCTGTGTGCTGCTGTGCTCTGCATCATGGTGCCTCACTCCCTCCTACCTCTATCCTGCACTCTCAGGTTGTTACCTCCTTGCTCAGAGAAGCAAAAAAAAAAAAAAAAGTCCGTGTGCCTAAAAATGGGAAGCAAAGAGGGCAGGGATTGAAACCAGCATGAAACCAACTTCCTTCCTGCCCAGCTGGGGGAAAGGAATGAGTAACATATGCTTACTGATGTTTAATCACTACTGAAAATGATTGCCAGTTCTGCTGCTTAATAAAGTGTAAACATCTTTACAAAAACACCGGGGGTCACTGTTGTAAATGTAATTTCAGCATTTCAAGGTATTTTATTTCAGTTAGCTACTTGGCTTTTCTTACAATGTCATTTTATAGTGATAAGGAATAAACAATATAAGCAAATGAATAAACATAAAATAGCTCTAAAATACAATGTGAGCACAAATTATATAGTATGATTATGGTGCTGCTGTTCATAAGGTACTTATTTTTTAATATGTATGCTCACTGACTTAACTGAAAACACAAATAAAGCCTTACCCACATATATGGGGTTTTTTTTGTGGTGTCAATTACAAAGCACTCCTCTCAAATAAACTACTTAATGATCAGTGAAGTCATTTAGCATTCACATAAATTCACAAAGGAAATGTACCTCCTTATTTAAAAAATATTAATACAGAAAAAATATGAAATAAAAAGCTTGTTAGGGAACTTTCACCCAGTTAAATACCATATTTTGAATTTTCTAACTAATATAACCTTTTTCTCCGTGCTCTGATACATGCTGTATGTTGTATTGTTACTTTTTCCAGAAAGAGTGACTTAGAATATTTGTTGGTGGCCGTGAATCTCTTTAGTTTTTTGTATATCCCTTGTTGGTATTTTTGTCCTGGCATTTAATATCAGAACACAAAACACAAGAATACTTGGCTCACATCAGTGCTGTCCGGTCCTATGAAGCAGCAACAAAAAGTATGATTCATATGTACTATTATTAAGCAGTGTCCTTGTGTTCAAGGGGGGAACCCCTTTTTTTGCCATATAAAGTAAAATCAAAGCATAAGAGAGCAGTTCAGTGAGGCCATGAGAGTTTAAATGTGTTTATTTTCCTATGTTATTGCTCATGGTAATTAAATCCAACAAAAGGAACAGCAGTTTTAATTATGGTCTTGATACTGTTCCTCTATTGAGATTGGGTTGGTATAATCATAGATAGCATGTGGTTCGGCTGTTTGTTTTCTCTTCTTTTTTAATATAGATCCATATAAAACATCTCTGTTTTATAGGCAGACAATCTCCATGTAGACAATTTAATAAAATTGATAAAAGACAAAAAATTGTTTAATGTGAAAAGAAATTAGATGGCCACTGTTAGGATCCATTTCAGTAAGACATGTAAGAACCCATTTCTGTCTAGAAGAAGAGAAGGTCTAAAGCTTTGTGGGTTCATACTGTGAAACAGCATTTTACATAAATTGCAAAAATGTGGCATAAATATACTGATGTGCTCTTCACAGGCACACTCCAAAATGTTTTAAAAGAGTTGACCATTTGCTGTATGGGTTTTTCTAGGTGGGAAGGATCTTTTTCTCAGCTGCAGGAGGCAGATTGCTTCCTTCTGAAATGCGAAAGTAAAACTGTTGTGAGCAGATTTGTCAGACCTTATGCTTGTGCCCTCTTCCAGGGCTAAATGCTTGTTGTTCAGCTGCTTGATGCTTTTATATTTGCTGGGATGAGCTTCTCCACAGCTCCTCCCCTAAAGTATTGCAAGACGTTCTCTTTCTTTCTTCTTGACCCATCACAGCATGCTACTTTTTCATCACTCCTTGCAATTGGGAAAGATTATTCTTCTCAGATTTATTCTCCCCTTGTGAAAACATTTTTCAATTCTTAAAACTATAAATTATGTTTTACTGCTCTATTTTTTTTTACCTTTTGTTTTACTTACTCTATCAGGGTTTTAACACTTGCAGTATCAGTGCTGAAACTTCCTGTTTTACAACTTTTATGCCTAATAGTGCATAGACTTAGTTATTGGTAAAATTTTTTTTCAGTATTTATTGCATTTGCAGGCTGAAAAATCAGGATAGAACATTAAGACAGCCCTATCCAGAGTTGACTGGAACATGGTAAATCAGTTACCTACAGTTTTTAAAAGACAAACCTTCCGGTCCTTCTCACTGGGTGTTGTTCATTCTCTGAATGGAAATAAATTTTGTGATATGGTTTGCCACAAAATGCAAGGAAAAATGTTTTCTTTAGTTTTTTGGGTTTTTTTTCTTTAAGGAATATTCTTTCTTTTGTCACAGTGCTTCAAATTCATTAGCTTCATTGTAGTTCTTTGAACAATTCTGAAGTGTTGTCACATAAACCACTTAAAATCAGTACGTTCCAAGAAAGTTCAAACTAGTTTTGAGTCAACCTCACTGGATGCATTTCCAGCCTACAAGTCAACAGCTCACCTATGAATATCTTACCAGAGAAAATGTCAAAGTCCAGGTAGACAAATAGTCCAGGTGGACTTTACTAAAGTCCAGGTAGACAATATATGCTGCTCTCGCTTCATCTGCCAGGCCAGTGACTTTGTCACAGAAGTTTATCAAGTTGGTCAAGCATGACTTTCCCTCTCTGATACCATGCTGGCTACTTCTGGTGATTGTCTCATCCTTAATGTGCCTGCAAATTGTTTGCAGGATTTGCTGCTCCATCACATTCCCAAGGGTGGAGGTGAGACTGACCAACTTATAGTTGCCCTGATCCTCCTTCTTGCATTTCTTGACCTTTGCTTTCCTCCAATCTTTGGGCACTTCCTAGTCACCTAATTGTTGAAAGGTTATCTCAAGTGGTCTTGCAATGACAACAGCCAGCTCAGTCAACACTCATGTGAGCATCCCATCAGCTGCCATGCTCCCGTGTGCTAAATTATTCCTGTCCTAATCCTCTTCCACAAAGGGTATATCTTCCTTGCTCCAGCCTTATCCCCTAGTTTTTGGGACATGGCATCCCTGAAGGCTGGTCTTACTAGAAGAGTCTGGGGCAAAGTATTTAGTATTTCCACATTTGTTGCAATGTAAAGATAAAATTAGTTTCCTTGTGTCGTGTGCTGTATCCTTATTTTAAAGTCAAATAAATAGTAGCATTTCAGCACTAACCATGACAAATTGGAATTACTACTGCTTTGTGTTGCACTTATTTATTTTTCATACATAATTCTTACTTCAGTTTTCAGATAACTTACTTCTCTGTTGATTTTTTTATACCTGATTGGTATGGAATTTCTTCAGTCTTCTGGTCTTTCCTTTTTCTCTTTTGTGCAATATTAAAAAGGCAACTTAGACTCATTGTTTTCTCTGTAAATTTCTGTTATGAGGCCAAGTTAAGGTCTGCTAATTCTGAATTTAGAGTTTAATAAATTCTATGATCATTAGAAAGATCATTGAATTGGTCATGTCATCTATAGTTGGCGTCACTGAATAAACTTTGTATGTTTGGTTTGGTTGACAATAGTGTTGTCTTCTTGTGTGGAATTTTTGTTAAGGTTGGTTGGTTAGTTGGTTGGTAGGTTATCAGCGATGATGAGAGAGGTGGGGAGACTGAGATGGTCAGAAGAATCCAATCCTATTGTGGACTACATATGTTTGTGGACTATTTTAGGAAGAGTAGTAATGTTTTACTACAATGAATGGGTTAATCATCACATAAACAAACTTACAATTTTTACAACATCTCTTGCTTGCAGAAGTCTTGATGTAATTTTTTTCTGGTAAGTCTTGATTTAATCTTCAGCTAGTCTTGATTTAATTGTCAGAGTTCTGTTTGCTCTTGCCAAGGCATCCTGATTGCCAAATCTTATATGCCAATAACGTCTAAAGTACTCTCTGTCTTGTGTGCCCCAATATCTCCCCTTGTGTGTCAACCAAAAACACTCCTTTAATAGTCTTATTAATTAATCTCTGCTCACATTGAAGCAAGCAAGGTATCATGATTAATACAATTATTAGCAAAATCATCACATTCATACCTATCCCACAAAAATCCTTTTGCCAGGGTGCTAAACCCCAGCACTAAATAGGTTATCTAGCCAAGATCCAGATTCTACACTTAGTTTAAACACACTATCCTTTAGCTGCTGTATGATTTTATGGATAGATTCTGAGTGATTAGAAAGGTTCATGCAACACATTCCATCAAAATCTTCACAGCCATGACATCGTGCTAAAAGCAAAAAATCTATTGCAGCTCTGTTTTGAAAAGTAGTGTGCCTTACACTGTCAACATCTATTAATAAGTTTGACAAAGCAGAGCTGGTGGCACTCATTTGTTTTGCCAGCCAGCAAGCTACCTTATTTAATAGACTCAAAGCCTTTTTTGCAGCCAGGCCTGGCCAAAGCAAAGCGGCCCAATTCATCTGGATCTCAGACCACAAAGGCAATTCATCATCACAGTATTCATCAAATGCATGTAAACTGTGCTTTATTCTGTGGGGATATTTGTGCTGTAAAATTATGGACGCATTAGGTGTTAGCATAGTTAATCGTCCCAAGCTACAGATACCTCCTTTTATGTGTGAAGGGAGAACAGCCTGGGCCCAATTGCCAAAAACAAAAAACATTCCTGATGGCAGCTGTAGGGGGGCATTACGGGACTTAGAAGGGCTGCCAGAAGTATAAATGCACCAAAAGGTTTGATTCTTATACATGGGTTGATAGAGAGAAATCCCAAGCTTTAGACTGATTTCTTCCCATGTATTTAAAATTAACAGAAAAATCAATTTTCACAGAACTCAGAAGCTCTAATTCTTGGGGCTCCAAGGGTGCTTCAGGCAGGTAAGAGGCCTCCTGATCCCATGCATCAACAGGATTTGAACTCTGCACCACACTTTCATTATTTTTTGGTATTGGCCAGTCATCTAATGGTGAGCCGACTAGACAGGTTGAAAGTGGATTTTCTGGGGATACAGTAGTCAAGCATAGGGTATCTTGTTTTGTTACATTAGCCAGAGTTATCCAGATATTTGTTTTGGGTTCATCAACAGGCCAGGCTGTGCAAATAAAAGCAAGCAGTGCTAATAAGCATAAGCATAGCATCTGATTTAACCACATGTTTTTTCTTAACTATGTGTGGCAAAAAATCGCTTTCTGGACTTTAGTTTCCAAGCATGTCTTTTAGCACATTCTCTTTTTTTTCCTTGCCAAGCTCATTCTGGGACTGGCGAGATAGAAGAAACTAATTTGTTTTGTTTGCAAATATGGCTGTTTTTGGATTCCCTCAAAACTTCCCTCCTGAGAATAGGAAGGCGAGGTCTATAGTAGATATTTTTGCCCCCAACGAAGGAGAAGAATGATGAGAAGGACTCCATCTTATCAAAAGGCTAATTAATTACTTGATTATACTATATTATTCTATACTATATTACATTATATTACTTTACGTCTAAACTGAATCTGCCAAGCACTCAACTGCACATCTTATGACTGTCAGCCAGCAGTCCCAACACACACACTCCTGGATTCCATTGGTCAGTGAATCAAAACACTCACACCAGAATCCAATTATCAATTCCCTTCCCAACCTTCCATGATGCATTCTGCTTGTGAACAACACAGGAGCAGTAAATGAGATAAGAATTGTTTTTTCTTTCTCTGAGGTTCAGAGGATGTGAAACCCAGAAATATTCTTGGGAAGAATTATATTTACTTTTCTCTGTGAAGAGAAATGTGGCGACAGAGGTCTATCCCTTTCCTCTTGGCCTACTACAATTAAAAATTCAATGGTCTTATACCTTATTTGTAACTCCACATCATAAATGGTCTTGCCAAAAGGGCTCTGCGATATCGCAGATTTCCACACTTTTTACACTGACATAAAACCCAAGGTTCACAGTTTCCTTTGCAGGTGGGACAAAAGATGTTAGTCAGGAATTGCAGTCTCAGTGTGGTTCCTCCCTCCCTCCTCTTCTGAGGGCTTGATAGCATCCTGGCCTCTGTCAGCTTCTGGTAGAGGTTCCTGGAACAATTTCACATTCCTTGCAGGGATCCAGTGTGGTCCTTTCTTTGTAGAGATACAAGCAAAACCTCTCCCCCATGTGATCAAAAGGTAAGGGCCAAGGATTTTACCAGATTCTGGGTCACAGATTAGTACCACCGATGGTTTCTCCTTGCACAAAAGCTATGTGGATGATGCAAAATGCCTAGTCATAGGGGGACTTAAGTCCATTATTGAACAGTTCAAAAAATTTAAAATATATAGGGCTTTCTGTAGTCTTTCAGCAGGTGTGTCTCCAGCTCCTCCCTTCTGTTGGGCCAGGAGACACTTGAGGGAGCCATGGGCTTGCTCTACAATGGACTGTCTGGTGGGTGAGGGTGGTATGCTTATCTTGTGGGTAATTCCCCATAAGGAGAAAAAATTTGCGACTTTATGGGAAATGTATGCAGGGCCAGTATCTCTCCTAATATGTTCCTAATGTGGCAAAGGCAGCACTGAAATGATGGCAAGCATCCGTTGCTGTTTCTTCTATGTGGGCTGAGGCAAACAGATCACCTGAAAAGATATAAATAGAAGTATGCACAAATTTCAAATGGCCAAATTCAGGAAAGTGTGTCAGATTTGTTTTTCAAATTTGTAGGCTCTGTAGACCTCTTAGGTTAACCTCGTGTTCACATTAGGAAGAGAGCAATGCTGACAGGACTTTTAGCAAAAATACTAGAAGCTTGTACTGGAGTGAACTCATAAGTCTAAAGTCCCAGCATTTTGGTGAAAAAATGAGTGACTCTAGCCTGCTCTATTCTCTTTGGTAAAACATATTGCACCAGTAGGATTAACAAGTCTGCCTGGGCATTGCCTTCTGTAAGAAATCCAGGCAGACTGGAATGCAACCTTATATGCATAACAAAGTAAGGAGCAGTCCGTTGATTTAAAAATAAAAACTAGTAGTTTCAACCAGTAAAAAAGAATATAATTTTAACTTAAGACAGAGGCTTCTGCTTCAGACACAACTCCTGCGACATAGGCAGCAGTTAGGGTCAGTAATTAGGCTAAAAGGTGAGCTGAATTTCTGAAACACTGACCACAGCAACTAATTCTACAACCTGGGGAGACCCTTCAACAACAGCAATATCAGATTGCCAAGCTCGCATTCCAGAATAACTCCATGCAATCAGTGATTTACAGGTTTTCTAAGAACCGTCTGTGAATATTGCCATATCTTGCAAAGGAGTCTCACTTCTCCTTGGCTTTGGGAGCAAATTAAAAGAACAGTTTAACATCTTGTGCTTGTGCAGATGGATAGATATCTGCCTTGGGTAATCTGCTAAAGCTATTTGCAATTTCTCTGACTTCTGTGGCAACCAATCCAAATAGAACATTATAAGAGGTAAAAATATATAGTCAAAATCTCTTCCAGCCGAGGAGGTCATTCTTTGATGAACTTTGACAATTAACATGGCCATAAGTTCATCTTGAATTGAAATAGTCTTGGATATATTATAAGGAAAAAAGACCCATTTGATAGTTACAGAGGTTTTTTCTGAGTCCCACTGAAATATCAAGGCATGTGGTTGACTGTCAGGGTTTAAAATGATTAACCATAGTAGTAACTCTGGAGCCTAGCCTAGCAAGCTGATTGCCTTTGTGAAATAGTATCAGCTACTTTTAGAAGCACAACTTGTGCCTTTGTGTTTAAATGTCCAGATGATAAGAGGTCAGGCTCTCCCTTTAAAAGGGCAAACAATGGCTCCAAATCTACATTTGAGATTCCAAGCAAGGGACGAACACATTTTATGGTCCCTAGCAATTTTTGTGCATCATGCAGAGTTTTGATTTCAGTTGTAATTTGCAAAGGTTGTGCAGAAATAGAGTGCATTCCTATATGCCAGCCCAGATATTTCCATGTGGATGTCCTTTGAACCTTTTCAGAGGCAATGATCACCTGCTGATGTAATAGCCTGGCTGACAGCCAGCACTGCTTCTTCCATTCAAATCACAGTTTCTGCAGAAATAAGAATATCATCCATATAACGATACAATAGAACATCAGGCATATGTTCCCAAATCGGACTTAGGGTCCTTGCAACATACCACTGGCAAATAGCCAACCATTGGCTGTTGCACATACCTTTGGGTAATACCACCCAGTGATATCAGTGGTGCTACATACTAATGCTCAGTACAGAAAAGCTGAATTTTGCTGCACTGTCCAGATGCAGCAGAATGTCAAAGAAACAATCTTTTAAATCAATCATTGTCATATGCCAGTTTCTGGGGATCATGGAAGGGAAAGGGAAGCCTGTTGGAGGGCTCGCATTTCTTCTAAAATAAATATTACTTCATTTATTTTCCGCAAGTCATGCAACAGCCTCCACCCCCCAGATCGCTTTCTGATCACAAACACAGGGGAATTCCAAGGGCTATTAGATGGGACTATATGTCCTTTTTCCAGCTGTATCTGTACAAGTTCTTGTAATATGCACAGTTTGTCTAATGACAGGGACCACTGGTTCACCCACACAGGGCCAGAAGTTTTCCAAGTAAGTTTGGGGGTGCCATGTATCCCAATGACCCCTATATGAAAATTTGAATGCATAAAGATTCCCACTGTGTCAACACACCCCTCCTCCACAAAACGAGAGAGACTGACAGCACAAATGGTTTAACTGTGCCTATCTGCCCATCAGGCCTGGTTATTTGCACCATGTGTTGACTTTGCAACCTTTGACTATTCCCACCCACCCCTGAGAGTACCCGAGGCACAGTTGCTAATGGCCAATCACTGGGCCATTGGCTTTTTGAGATAACAGTCATATGTGCCCCAGTATCAACCAGTTCTGATAAAATGGTGTCCCTGTCTTTCAGAGTCACTTTGCACTGGTATGTGGGACACTGAGATGTGATACATTGTGTCCAAAAAATCTGTGGGACCCCTGTGGAACCAACCCCTCCCTTCCCTCTATCAGGGGTGCAGATAGGGGTGCTGTGGGGAAAAGTTGAGTAGGGCTATATTGCTACATCGGCTGTGGGATTTGTATCATCGCATCGTGCTGCTCCACGCTCCAAGATGAGTTTCCTTGTAAAGGTTGGCCATTCTGGTGAAACTTAGAGTGGCATAGACTAGCAAAGTGAGGGCCTTTCTGACAGCAAGGGTGTATACCCGGGGCTTTGGGGTTTTGCACTTTTTTGCAGTCTCTTTTAATGTGTCCAGAATCCCCACAGCCAAAACAAACCAGCTGCTTTCCAGAGGTTAATTTCAGGGCAGCAAAAGCATCCGCTATGTCCTGCCCCACGGCTTGATATGTGATTGCCGCGGTGTGTTGTAGTGTCCCCAAGCAGTTGCATGTTTGTATCATTTGGAGTAAAGTGTGTTCAGTTTCAGGGGGCAGAGATTTCAGAAAGTGTTTATAGTTCTCATTAGCATTTTCTATGGCAAATTTGAGGAGTATAATTTCCCTTGCTTGATGAGTGACAAAGAGAGGTGTATTACTGGTTCTAAAGCCCTGGTTTATGGGACAGAAAATAACATGCCCAGGCAAAATGCCCCAATGGTGGGAAGTAGAGAAGCGCTGACACTAAGGGGTAGTGGGGTAGCATATAGAAAACTGTGAATAATTTTGAAAACTGAGGAATGAAATAAAGGAGTATTTTCTAGAACAAGTTGAACTGTCATAACTTGTAGGCTAGCAGCAAAATTCTGAACCAAGAAGTAGTTCATTTAAAATAGGAGGGAAAGCTGGGTGTACCACTGATGATCACTGGATGATGATCACTGAGTGATGATCACTGAGGTATTACCATTTATCCGCCTAAAAAAACAGCTACATCATGGGCTGCATCCAAAGCAGTGCATCCAGCAGGTTGAGAGACAGTATTTGGCCCCTCTGCTCTGCTGTCATGAGAGCTAAATCAGGTCTGAGGTTTTCAGCCCAGAAGGGGCATGGACCTCTTGGAGCAAGTCCACCAAGATGATTAAAAGGATGGAACATCTCTCTTATGAGGAAAAGCTAGGAGACTTGAAACTGCTCAGTCTGGCTTTGGGGTGACCTATGGAATACTAATCCCACTATTTCCAGGTGGGACGTGCCTGGCTTCGTCTAGCCCTCGCTGCTGGGCCAAAGGCAGCAGCTGTGATGTTTTACCTCAGAGATACCTTTGGCTGGCTGGGTGCTGCAACTAGGCACTCAGAACAAATCCAGGCAAAGTAGGAACTCAGTTTATCTCTGGTGGAAAAGGTTCAGGCGATGGTGAAGAGAAACAGGAGAGGATTCTATCATAGAGTTTTAATCCAGAGTTTTATTCCAGGATGATAGACCTCTGAATCTTGTAACAGCTCCCAACAGAATGCAGACTGCATGGTCCCGTCTCCTTTTAAGCCCCGGGGACAGGGGGAGGGGAAGGGACAGGTGAGGGCCAACCAGGTGGGAGGAGGGGAAGGCTCAAAGGATAAAGACACTTGATCAGGCCAATGGGCCCGCACCTGAGGTGCATCTTTTGAACTTCTGCCAAACACACCATGACCCTGCTGGAATGTTAAGATTGATGGACAGCTCTCAGCAGGAGGGCAAAGGGGGAGGGGAAAGGAGAGATTGGCACACCTGGGGGCTTGGGATAGGTGAAACAGCAAATGGCATCACACTGCAACAGTGACCTAATTGTGACCATCCAGTACCTGAAGGGGGCATACAAGAAAGATGGAGAGAAACAGTTTTCAAGAGTAAGTAATGACAGAGTAAGGGGAAAGGATTAAAACTGACAATAAGTTTAGATATTAGGAAAATATTATTTACTGTGAGGGTGGTGAGGAACTGGCACTGTGTCAAAGAGCTTTTTGCTGTTATATGGAAGTGCATTTATTTATCTTATTTTTTAACTTTTTTTTTTCACTGTCGAGGGGAACCTTTTGAATTATATGCTATCACCAAAATTTTCAGTGTGGTATGGAACCATCACAGTCAAATTATTAAAAGTATCAGCCTGCTACTTGAGTTATTTAAGGGATTATCAATTAAATAATTTTGGGTCAGGACTTATTTGGAGGTTTTCAGTGCTGGCCGAATGCCAGTACACTCACTAGAATATGCTTACTTATTCTTTTGCTGTGAGATTGAATTAGGAGGAAGGCAAAGCAGGCTCAAAACTTTAAAAGGATATGAAGAAAGCTTCATTAACAGTGACTAAAAGAAAGAATACTAAGAATCAGAATAAGACCTTTAGAACACATTTCCTACCCCCTACAACTTTTTCTTTCTCACTAACAATGTACAAAAACAATTCAGTCAGTTTATCACTTCTAGAATAGTCTTTCTTCAGTTCACTTAGGGAGAAAAGACCCTCTTGTTAATTTATGGACACTGCTCCACAAGAAAATAGTTCTCTCATGGTTTCTAATTTTCATGAATAGCAGCCTCCCAGAAAATCTGCAATCGTGAAGTTCCTCCCATTTTTCACAATTTTTCCCTCAGCTGTGTTTATGGGCCTTGTCAAGTTATGAAGTACTGTTTTAAGGATGAGCTCTTCATCAGCGAAGGTTCTCTTTATCTGTCTCTGAGATCATCTTCATCTCTGTAAACAGAGATCTTCTTCTCACCCTGGAGGTGCAGGGTTTTCATCATTCTTCTCTCTTTCTGTTTAAACTTCTCAAATTCACAGCTATTTCAACAATGCCTGCTTCAGCACAGGTTTGAACAATCCATCTCCCCATATTTCTTCAATGAGTTACAGGGAAAAAAGAGTCTGATGTGTCAATTACATTCTTCTCCATAGCTTTACAAAAGGATTTCAGCCCCAAGATCAAGGCATCTCCTCATTTCTCCCATCTGGGACTTGACTTCCTCTTCACTGACCTCGATGTCTTCATGTTGTTCTTCTACATGCCTGCACTTCATCCTTTTCTCTCACTCAGGGGAGGGTTGAAGTTAATATCTCACCTGGGGCCAGCAGATGGTCACCTGACCCTGGCCGGGCTTGGCAGCTTTTGGCTGGAGCTGCAGCTGGGCTAGGGAGGGCAGCTAGGATCCTAGCAGCCAGGCCAGAACTCAGCAGCAGCACACCAGGGCTGATGGCTTCTCCTCCTCCTGCCCAGTGGTTGCGGGTGAACCCTAACAGTGGCAGAATCTTGGCTGAGCCAGCCTGGCCCTGGCTGCTCCGGGGGCCTGGAGGATCCCAGCTCAGCCTGGCTCAGAAGCAAGACGTTTGGAGCCACAGCTGTGGCCCATCCTGGCCTCAGCCCCACGGCCTCCCCTCTGCCTGCCTTACAGCCGATGGCACCCAGGGGGCTCGCCAGGAAGGGTGAACCCCTGAGGCAGGGGCCAGGCCAGCCTTGTCACCTGCCTCCAGACTGGAAGGGAAAGAGATGCTCCTGGGCTTTTTTCATCTTTAACATGTATCTTCACAGAGGCATGTACAGTTTTCTTAGTGGTTTAACAGATTGCCAATTCTTGAAATTAATTACTGATGGATCTTTTTGTCAGACATGGAGGAAACTGCTAGCAGCTTCTCTTAGAAAGTCACTTCCATGAATGCCTCCACTATAAAACCATTACAACTAATCGCCTTGATGAGAATGAGGAAGAAGCATTATGTTATCATTTCAGCATAAAACTAAATGTCAGTGTATAACGATTGAAAAGGGCTATTTAAACTCTAAGTTCTCTGTAAAAAGATCTCTGGACAGTTGGTGTTATAATGAGCATATATTTTAAAGATCCAGGAGTGTACAATTTGTCCCAATAGATGGCACATATTTTTGTTATTAAAGTAATATGTTCCTTGTTATAAAAGGTTGCAGCCTACAGTTAATAACTATGTGAGGCACAGAAGACATGGGGCAATTAGTCCAAGGAACACTTTATTTGGAAGGCATATTATTGGTTTGCAGGGTTTTTTGTGTTATAAACCAAGTGTTGTTTGTAGCTTCCAACCAAGATACAAGATAACAAGTCTAAGAAATCTTTATATTTCACCTTTTTTTTTTCCTAAAATACTCTAAGTACAGTGAATTCTTAGCTGAGTGATTACTCCAGCCATATTGCTGAGTTGTTCCTTTAAGAAAAGTCAGTTTCTATCAAAGATATGCATTTTTAGCACATATTTGGACTTGGACTCCTTGCATTGTTTTAATTGGAAAACTGTTGATATAGTGATACACTCCTCTTTTTTAATATGCAAAACCTTGTTTTTCTTGAATAACGGGAAAGTGTTACGAATTATAGTTTCTTGGTTATAAATGCAAAATGCTTTCAAGCCAACATCCAGTGCAAAAGGGGTTAAAAATTATATTTCCAGAAGTCCATTGGTCTGCTTTTGTGTTTGCATCCCCTATTTGACTCTAGCATGGAGTCTGTCCTTGACATATACACAAGCCTTCAGAGAGCAAAAGGTTATAAAGCCTTTCCACCCTTTGTTGTCAGATGCTTGTTGTCAGTAGAAGCATTTGCTCAAGTCTTAGACAAATTACTACTGGTAGTGTTTGAGAGAGCTGGTGCTGTGAAGTTGTTTCCAGAAACACTTCTTGTTTATCCCTCATGGGTGGCAGCTATTGCAGACATAGTTCAATTGTGTGTAACCCACTCCAGATGATGGGATTTCTTTCAGCAGTGTCAGAATTTGGCAAAGACCAGTCATTATTAATCTGTGTGTTAACCTTTTAATATCTGAATGGTTATATGGCCATGATCAGATGCCAGTTCCCAGCAGAAGCTGATAAATACCACATAAAATATTGAACATGCATTTTTTTTATTTAGATTTTGAAATGCTTTTCATAATTATTTTTAGTCTACTTGTTCCCCAGTTGCTCATTGTTATTCTTCAATTTCATGATAAGGTAACATTATACTGTCTTTATAAGGGTACTTTTATGATAAAGAGACAGTGTAAGGGTTACTCAGTACCCTATGAGTATTTTGTTGTAAATACAGTGTCCACATGTATCCAAATCACTTAATTTGCTCTAACTTTCTTACCTATTCCATCTCCTGATTTTATGTACATCAAATCTGTCTCCAGAGCCCATTATTTTCAGTTACTAACAAGTCAATGGGCTGTTGGTGAAAAAAGTAGTACTTTTTGTCAGGCAAAGAGAAAATGATCATCACAGTGGATGAGTAGAGACTTTCTTTATGTGAACACTTTAAGTCTTTTATGAATTTTGCTTGTAGCGCCATTTCTTCTCTAAAGAAATTTACAGAAGACAGAGCTTAATGTTTCTGAGTTGTGTTTTAATTTAAAATGATCTGTTGAAATTGTCTAGCTGCATTCACTGCAGTCAGAGTTGGAATACCTTTGTTCCTTACACAAGGCATTGGCTACTTATCCAGCCAACATATGGTCCTTTGATATTTGGCATATTTGTGGAAAAACCCCAAATTATAAGTGCCTTGCATGTGTGAAAACCTGGTATGGTATTAGACAAAAGAATAGTTGCTTCCTTCCTTTTGTCCAGTATTGCTATCTTAGGGGCTGAGGTATAATATTCCTACTAGTCTGATGGCCTGAAGACAGTAAATGCCTCAAGTTTGTTTGTTTACTTGATAAAATATCTGGATTTATTCAAATCAGAAGATAACATCTCACTTAGTCTTATACAGGCAAATCTGCACCCCAATTGCAAAACTTGTGTTTAATGTTGCATGGGAACAATTTTAAACAATAAATATTTAGTCTCTCTGTAGTCTGGTCATATAAGGGTGCAGTGTGTGGAGAGGGCACTGCCTGAATATTCTCATACCATTTAAGGATTTGCACATGCACCACCTGAGACTGTCACTGCTGGGAGTGGGGTCCCTTCACAGCAGGCAGCTCCAGATGGCCCCAGGGTGCCTCTCCTGACTCTTTACCACACATACCCTCTCTCTCAGGTGTGCTTCCTCATTCTTCAAGCTTGACCCTTGGTTTTCCATAGCAGAGTGTCAGGTGTCAGATTTCTAAAAAAAAGTAATTTAAGAGTGGTACAGTACCTGTTAGCTGGCAGAGCATGGGAAATTAAAAAGCCCTAGACTTTGGATAAGCATTATCTAGCAACAACAAAAACATCTGTGCAGTATCAATATTCTTTTCCGTTCCAACCAAAAATATATCTAGATGTAAGATCACAGCTTGTCAACTAAGGCTTCAGCAAATCCAACTGCTTTAGGGGTTGGCAGTGTTTAAGCATAACTTCTATTGGGTGAATATTAAGTGTCCAAGATATCTTTCCTGAGTCTCTGAAATAGTAATTTAGTGTATGTTTTACTTCCAAACTATTTTTCCCCTTATTGTTAATATTAACTGATTTCTGTTTAATTCCCATATGCATATATTCTTTTTTCCCCCATCAGGTTTCATTTCTGGCCTCTGCTTACGTGAGCCAGCATATCTCAGAGGAAAGCTGCTTTGCCCTTGCATCTGTTACCCATTACCTTTACCTCTGCCAGTTCAGCTGGATGCTTATTCAGGTTGGTTTCTTAGTCCTTTTTATCTTTTCCCCAAAATACCTATAAAAGTAACTGATAGTTAGACTGTATTTCTATTATATTTTAGTGCATATATATACATATCTGTATATCTAGATATAAGGGAGATAAAGAGCACTGAAATCCAATGCTACTAGAAGGTCAGACCTTCAGATGACTTTTATAAAATCTGCAGGGACACAATTCCAAGGGTAAATATACAAACACTATAAAGACTTCTTCCCCTAATTTCCATTACAACTATTTATTCTTAGAACAATGAAGAATTGTCTCAGAGCAAGGAAGATTTTTTTTCTTACTCTTAACAGTTTTTCTAAATGTTTTTTATTTGGTTTTTTGAAGCAGTCTCTTTCAAGTGAAGTTTAAATGTAAACTACATTGTAATTTGTTGAGTCAGTGGCATTTTAGTCATTAAACTTGTATAACATGACAAACATACCTTCACAAGTGTGCATTAAAATACAGAATATATGTATTCATAATTATTGCCAGAATTTTTATAGAATTATAGAATCATTTAGGAGAAGCTTTCGAGGATCATTAAGTCCAACTGTTATCTCAGATCTGCCAAGTCCACAACTAAACCATGTCCCCACATCCTTTTGTCTAGGCTGAACACCCCCAGCTCCCTCAGCCATTCCTCATCAGTCTACTACTTCAGACTACTCACAGCTGTGTTGCCCATTTGATATATTATAGAACAGTAAATGACGGAAGAAACAATTGAACTAACATGGAACTCCATGAGCAATCAAATTAGTTGTGGAAAATTACTAATTGAAAGTTAGTCAAAGCAACAAGCTGTGGGGTTATTAGAAAAAATACATTATTATGCCCTCCTTTAGAAATATATATTTAGCACCAGTATTTGAGTTGATTTATTTTTCTATTATTTTAAGAGGAGCGGTCCCAAGCACATTTATTATAGCATACAGCTTTATATATGCAGCTCCATATCTTACCCTACAAATTCTCCAATATGCAGGCTGTCAGACCAAACCAAGAATTGCAAATTAGGCTGCATCTAATGCAACTTCCTCTCCCAGTAATATTCATGTAACATGTGGTGTTTTCCTGGAATATGTCAGGCTCATATTCATTGAGAACCCTAGCGGCCTCTCCAACAGCTCACCTGTGCTCATTAGCCTTAGTAAGTCACATGTAGATGGCCTCAATAGAGAAACTTGTTTGCTTTGCAAATGATGTTCTTGTAGGTTAACTACTCTAAATTATTTTTGTAAACTGTAAATTATATTCTTCACTGTTGCTCATTCACTTTATTCCTAAATTGTTTCAGAGCTTCACCATTTGCTAATTGGGACAAAGTAATGTTTTCCTTTTTTACTGGGATGCCTCAAGCTTTGGCAATTCAGTGTTTGATAGTATTTAATTCTATGTGTTTTACATGACATTAGGTTGCAAAAATTACTTATAATGGCAGTAAGAAAATTTGACTCTTAACATTTGGTCATTTTTATGTCTGTAGTTGAAATCCAGTGTTATTTTTTTTGAGTAGACTTTGGTCAAATCCTAAGAACTCGCATAATACACTGCATTTAGTGGAGCCTCAGGCTTGTGTTAAACATGAAGACTCTTCATGGAAATCTGACAGGACAAAAGTGCTTAAGAGGGAATCCATCAGCCTGCTGAGTGATGAGCTGCCAGGAGTAAAACTCAGAATGAAGATGATTCTCCTTTTTGTAGGTGTAGGTCTTCAGCTGAGAATAATTCTTGAACTTTGAAAGACTCAAAAGGAAGGAAATAATCTTAAATATAGATCAACCCAGTCCTCAGCTACAGTTTGCTCCTCTTGGCTGAGAATAGATCTTGGATTTATATATCTCATTATGGAGTGAGTAAGCTATATCAGGGCACAGGAATGAGTGCTGGGGACATCTCTGTGCTTGAGTTGGTGACAACTCTAGAAAAGCATGTGGATCCAAGGGGAAACCAGATTGGTTCAGGAAGTCTGGATGATACTTCTGTTTGAACAGCAGTCTTAAAAGTCTGGGAAATTAATGTTTGTGTTTCTCAGCATAGTATACTTTATATAGATGATTTGAAAAGCAGAATGAATAATATATTTATACTTAAATGGGACTTAAATACTTATGTCTGAAAAAAGAACAAAAATACAGGAGAAGACTCTGTATCCTTTGTGCAGTCACTCTGCATTTATGAGGCTGCATATCATAGTGCATATGTTTGATCATTGACTTACGTCATACAAATCCACTTGTGGCTGCCTTGGTCACAAGATACAGAAATGGGTGAATGTGATAATCAAGTACAAGCACCATATGTAAAACTGAAACATCCACAAAATCCAGGCAATCTTAAGTGATCAAAAGGTGGTGGAACAACATTTCAGGCAGAAAGCTAAAGAAAACACAGATTTAACAGTACAGCCAGACATTCACAGATTTATTTCTGGGGTCCAGATCAAAAATATTCACTTTCTAGACTCCAGGATAACTTCCTTACATTTTTGGTTTTTGTAATTTTTTTGTAATTTTTCCGTCTTCTGCATAGTGTTAGGTATAGTAATTATGCTTAATATTTTGTCTTATGTCAATGCTCTTAACAAAACAATTTATGTATAGCTTCATGTTTTAATTCTTGTTCTCTTTTTAGCTTCTTGCATTTGTAGACATATTTAAGATCTGTATTTTTGCTACAAATGTAACTACTATTCAGATATTGACTGAAATATAAGAATGGAAAGGATCTCAGAGATCACCTTCAGCATCAGGACAAAGATTCCCTCAGATCATCCTTGCTTGTTTGTTTGTTCTTCTCCCTTTTTTATTGTATGGTATTTTTTCTTGCTTTTTATGGGGAGAAGTCAGAGAAAGTTGATAGCATTACCCAATTTTTAAAATGATGAAGCTTTCCTAACTGCAGAAGAAAAGGACTAAGCAAAGTGCAAATGGCTTTTTATGGGCCTGAAATATTTGCCTTATTTTAATGTCAGACACCCAGAAGTCTTCATCCTGACAAGTGTCCCTTTGTACAGCTGAAGACCATAAACCTGATTTATCTTAGGAGCACGCACTAAAAGTGTCTTTCATCTTGACAAGGAAAATAAGTTTCTTCTCATAGTATTTTATAACATGTTGCAAAAAGTAAGTTGCAGAAAAAAATTAGAAGCTGTTATTTAAAAAAAAATCTATCATTTTCACTTGGCAATTCTGACACAGAGTAAAATTATGGAAAGATATGATTCTTTGTGCTTTCTTGACCTATTGCTGGAATGAATTAAATCAACAGTGAAAGTGTCAACTCAACAAACAAACCAGAATGAAAATCATGAACTTGCTATTACCCATACCTGAATCTTTCTCCTACATCAATTTAATGGGACTTTAAAATTTCTGTAAATTTCTATAAATTTGTGTCAGACTTGTAAGATGTCTATTGATCTTAAAGTAGGTTTGATGCTTTTTATTTTAAGAATAATTTGTTGACTGCTTAACAGCTTCAAAAAAGAATTATATAAAAGGATACAATTATTATAAAATTACACCTCCAACTATTTGTAAAAAGAAGAAAGGAAAATAGAAGTTTTCTTACTGATTTGGAAATTACTTTATTTAAAGTATTTTGCACCTGTTGTTTGCCAGCTATCTGCAGATTATCACAGGTAGTGGGGCATTGGAACATGGTTGCCCAGGTTGCCAAGTTGTGGCTACTTCATCTCTGGAAGTGTTCAAGGGCAGTTTGGAGATGAGACTTTGAGCAACTTTATTATCCTCGTTTAGGGCTGGTATTCTCCAGTTTAGTGATCCCACTGAAACCATGCACTGCTCTCTTGCTCCCAGCCTCTCCCCGCCCGGTCTGCCCTGCAAAGATTATGGGTTGAGATAAGAGCAATGTGCTGGAAACAGCAATGAGATAAGGGAACAAACAGTACAACAACACCAAGAAAGGGTACAAGAAAGAGGTGAACGATTCACACAGAAACAGCCCCACCCAGCTGCTCCCTCGACCACATTATACCAACCCAGAACAAACCCCTTCTACCCAGAAGAGTTTCTTCCCCCAACCCCTAGCAGTGATGGGAGGTAATATAGGATAACCTCTGGGTCCCAGCCATTGCTACTGCAAAAATTAACCCTGTTCTGGCTGGTAACAGGACACTGGTCCAGTGGAAAACGTCCTATGGTGGGAGATGGGGAACTAGGTGGCCCCTTCCAACACAAAAAATTCTAAAATTCTGTGATTATCACTAAAGATAAATGAATGAATATTTAAACAATTAAATAAATGTGTCCCAGGTTTGAGAATTTAATTTCCATTAATTGCTTCATTTTAAAAGAAAAAAACCTTCACTGAAATTCACATTATCTCATTAGAGTGTTATGTGAATAAACAATTATTTTGCATTTTATATCAGAACAAATCACAAGTTGCCCATTTGTTCTTCCACCTGAGCAGCTGGAAAATGGCTGTACATTTTCTTCTTCTGTTGAACTGGTAATTGTTGCAGAATGGCAACAGGAAAGGATTTGCTAAAATTAGCTCCTGTATTAATTAATTGATTACATTTTGAAGCATCAAAGGGGTTGAATATAAGAACTAGTAATTATCAAAATACAAATGTGACTGTGCAGAAAATCTGGATAATCCAACCTCACTTACACCTTTACAGCAGTTGTGGTATTAAGTGTTATGCTGTGATAAATGAGGTGAGATAACTAAATATGGCTAACCAAACACAGAACAAGGACATAAGGTATGACTTCACATGAAGCAATTTCAGCTGGTGACCGAGACCAATTTTCACCAGATTGTCAGAATTAGTAGAACCAACAGTCCCTGAGTATAATGGCATATATAGTTCAAGGATTTTGCTGTCTGTAAGTGCTTTCAGTGAGGCACAGCTTAGCCAGCACTATAAGGGCACGTAATTGAAGTATGTTTACTGACGTGTAGTGACAAACAGAATTTTGAATGAGTTTTCAGTCCCATGTAAAAGTGAACAGGACAACCAAATATTTCCACAAGCTGTGGATTTTTTTGTCCAAATACAATTTTCATCTGTTTAATATTTTCTTCCTGTGCATGTTCAGCAATGGAATTAATATTTTTTCTGTGTTCTTTCAGCCTACACAGGATAGTTGTAATTATGTGGTGGGATTTACCTGTGATCTTTTAAGGAAAATAAACTTTGCCTTTGTTTATATAGCACCAATCACCAAACAAAAACCAAAAAAGACATAATAGTTATTATATAATTAATATAATTATATACACTAGATATAGCTATGAAATCTCGTTCTCTAAAAAAGGCATTTAAAACAGTTACTAACCTTTTTTAAACAAGTGGCTACCATTCTGTGCTTTATTATTGAAAGTGTTGTATATTCATACCATATAAATCACAGAAAAAAATCTGAAATGATAGGTAGCTAATGAGACCTACAGAAGGAATACAGAAACAAGTGATTAAGAACTTTAATGTGAAAATTAGGTGTTCCTGAACAAAGTGGTAGACAACCCCTTGGTCGAGGAAATGTGCAAAGTTTCCCTCAATAAAATAATCATGTTGCATTGCCTTGTCACAGTATATGAATTTTTACTTATCCTTACAATAGATGGCTGAAAATGGAGCATGTATATTAACATTATTATATGAAACCCTTGTGTAGGCCATAGAGAGGGATGATTATGCTTGTGTTAGGATTAATGAGTCCCTGAAGGTGCCAGTCCTGTCTCCATTGACTGACAAGACATGCTTAAAGGCACAAGCTCAAATTAGATACATTACATGCAAATAAGACAAATAATCCCTTATGGACCTCATATAAAAGGCCAGAAATCATAATATAGCATGTGGACCTGTAGGTATAAAATTTTTGAAGTGGAGAAAGTGAAGAAAAATTAAAAAAAAAATTTTTTTGTGGATAGCTTAGTTGTTTATTAAGCAGTGGTGTGTAGATGTGCTTTAAAAAATGCTCACACATGACAGTGTTTATACTATGAACATCTTGAAGAAAATTCAAATATCCAAGCTATATGTTAAGTATTCTGCTTTACTTGAAGGGTTTCCTTACTCATACTACTAATTCTTTCAAGGAATTTCAGCTATTCCAGTATTTTGATTGATATAAGGTTTTAAACCACATTATGCTGTTTGATGATGAGTTGATCATAAGAAAACACAGACTGTTTAAGAGATGCCTGTAAGTTTACATTAATTTATTTGCAGTTTTTTCTCAAACTGTTATGCATATATTACACAGAATCATAGAACCGTTGAAGTTTTAGGGGTACCTTGAGGCTGTCTATCTCAAACAGCTAGGGCAGGTTGCTCAGGACCGTGGTCAGTTTGGTTTTGATTATCTACAGACCCATACTCCACAACTGCTTTGGGCATCTTGGCCCAGTGTTTGACCACCCTCACAGTAAGAAAGCTTTTTCTTGAATGCAGATGAAGCTTCTTGTATGTTAATTTGGGCCCATTGCCTCTTGCCCCACTACTGGGCATCACTGAGGAGGGTGTCTCCTTTGTCACTGACTCCTATCAGATGTTGATACATATGGATGTGATCCCCCTGAGCATCCTCCTTCCAGGCTGAACAGCCACAGCTCCCTCAGACCCCACCATGGGAGAAGTTTTCCATCCCTCTATCATCCTCATGAACCATTGGTGGACTTGCTCCATGTCTGTATTGCACTGCTGACCCAAAAACAGGATCACAGAACCATCAAAGGAGCTTAGTGTGTTTCTTACAAGATTCATACAGCTGAACAATAAGATAAAAATATTAAATACAGATAAGATTTAGAAATACTATATGCCAGTCTTCTATGTGAAGGTATGAATATCTAGAGAAAAAAGTGACTTTTGCCCCAAAAGGCTATTTTTACATTGCAAAAATAGTGTTATCTACTAAACAGGGTGTCTCTTTCTCTGTTAGTCTAATTCAAAACAGTTATATAAATAGGCATATTGTTTTTATAATGTCTTTTCATTACATAAGAGAAAAAGTGAGGGCGAAGTATTTTTGTTGGATAGTGTTTATACATATACCTGCACTGGGGCAGAAATATGCTGCATTGTGACCTTCAGAGTAATTAGTTTTTTGGCATAGTTTATAACCAGCAAGTCTACTGATTGTTTTTGTGCTTTTTTCTCCAGGCCATTAATTTCTGGTATGTCCTTGTGATGAATGATGAACACACAGAGAGGCGCTATCTGCTTTACTTCCTTTTGAGTTGGGGGCTTCCAGCTTTTGTTGTTATCCTTCTTCTAATTATCCTGAGAGGAATCTACCATCACAGCACAGCGCAGATTTATGGCCTTGTCTACAGTGATCTGTAAGTGTTTCCTTAAAAAAGCATGAACGAGGCATTGTATTGTCTGTTTTGGTTTGTACTTAATTTTCTTCCATGTGGAGAGTCATATATAAGCATAGAAAACTGTCATAATTACAACAGTATGTCTTCATAGAACCAGATGCATTTAAGTGGAGATACATAAATAAATATTTTTGCTCTTTCCTACCTTTTTTATCCCCTCTGGCTTCTTTGCTGGCAAACTTAATCTGTGATGATAGCTCTTCTAGGATATAGGGATAATATACTTATTGATTTTGGATCACAATTACATTCTTCATGTGCAGAAAATAAACATGTCTTCTTTTTAAAATGAATGTACAAATTCTTTTTATGAAAACAACATATGACATTGCTTTCAGGGTAGACCCACAGTAGGAGAATATTCATCTGTCTTTAATAAAAGAGGAAGATACAGTGTGCATCATTCCATTAGAAGAGAACAAAATTTAGTGTTTTGTTTTTTGTTGCACCAAGGGAATTCCTGGAGTAGATACTTGAATTTCATACTGATGTTTACATATATGCAAGTATATATAAACACACACACATGTGGCCTTATAAATATTGTTTGTATATACATATCTGTGTGTGAATCTGTACTGTGCATGTTAAGCAGGAATACCTGATTTTGATGTAAATGAGTTACATTGGGTACTAGAAGTTCTGTGACCATGTTGGCTGAAGTTTAGTCCTACATTCATAGACATCAACTCAGAAATATAACTGAGATCCACAACAACAAACCATTGCTGATGTTCATGTTATATCAAGGAATGCTCCATAGCTGTGTACCATGCCATACACATCAATATTTCTCACAGAACGTGTCTTTCTCTTTATGGTAAAATGCTTCTTTGTGCATAGTAAACCCAAGGAATGTGTGTAACATAATCAAGTTCTCCGACAGCAGCCAAACTGTTTAGTTGATGGTATCATGTAGTGAAACAGTTTTCCAGTTGTTTTCTTTTGATGTCTATGTCTCATTCTTTGAAAAACAAGGAAAAACCTTACAATTCTGATCAAATTATTCAGTAGAGGAAAATTACTGAGTCCAACTCATTTCCCAAATTAAATACAAAACTTTTCCAGCATTCTATTACAGTGTACAAAAGCTAGAAATCATCACAAGCTTAGTGAATGTGCAGCTTATTCTGTCTCAGTCAACATGAACACTCTAAGAGATATCTGCAAAAATTTTCATAAATAGCATCAATGCTAATTCCTGATTTGAAAAGCACTGTAAGGCTTGCTCTTATTTATACAAGATGGCTTTGAAAGACAGAATATAGAAATGGAGACAGATTGAACTACAGCACTTGGTTTGTTTTCTCCAAACCAGAGTGCAGTAGTGGAAAAAGTGACAAGGAGACTTCCAAATCCAAACTCATTGCATCCTGACTTCAGAATCAGCCTCAGAAACGGTTTGAGAACAGTAGTGTGCTGGTAAGAACTCCTCACATATGAGTGCTGTAAAACTGGTTAAAGTTACAGAAGTAGTGAAGCCTGTTATCCTCACTCTCTCCTAAGCAATCACTCCTTCAGACAACCCATTTCTGCATTACTGTGGTGTTTGACCAACTGTTTTGTTCTTAACCAGTATGCCATGGGCACAATTAATAGCCAACAGCATATCTGTGTTTGGAGAAGTTCATTTTATACTTGCACTGAAGAAAAAATGGGTTCAGCCATGTTGTTTTTTATCTTTCAAAGGAAGTATTAGGATAGAGTTTCCCTCCAGATATGACAAACTCTAAACAAAAATGCCTGTATTTTATACTGTGACTGCCATGTCCATGTCACAGTATAAACCAGTAGTATACTGTTGATTACTTTAATAATTAGCAGTGTTTATATATGGTATGAACAGTTCTCTCTTTGGCATTGTGTGATTTTTTTTTTTTGGTAAATTTGTCTGTATAAATGCCACCATGCAGCATTTTTTTTAAGGTTGGAGTTCAGTGACAAGTGAAAGACCTAACTGACACAGAAGGACTCTTTCACTCCTCCCTTGTGCTGATTCCCCTGTTGCTCAGCTGCAAAGGTTGAAGTCTCTTTGAATAAGCCTGGAAAAGATGCTGATTCTGCACAATTTTAAAGTAGTACAGCGCTCTTTTATAATATCTTTTAGAATTCTGGACTATCTCTTGGGTACAAGTCCATTGAGTGCAGCATAATTAACCTTTAAACTCATGTTTGTGAACAAAAGCTGGTACTTGTCATTAAACAATTCCGGCTTCTGACCTGAGAAACAGATGAGTTAGGGCAAAGCTTAAAATGGATGTGGTTCACGATCTCTCAACAGCACTGAATTTTTCAGGGCTACATGAGCAATTAGAAAGCTACTTTACTGACAAAGATT